>NC_083346.1:18128257-18448227 GCF_019175385.1 Lycium barbarum | reverse complement strand
GTAAGGATTTTGTGCTAAGAGCAAAGGTAGCGGGACACTCGAAAAATATGGACGCACAGCTGCAACGTGAACGCGTGGTTAAGAAGAATTGTGAGCAAGTGAGCTAAGCAAGTGAAAAAAAGAATAGTGGATGGAAGGGTATGGAAATGTGGACAAAATGATGACATAGGCAGAAAGTAAAAGAAAACTTAGGATGAGAAGTTTCGAAATGTTATGCATAGAGTTGAAAATTTTGAAAGAAAGAAATAACGCAGGGCCTGCGAAGGAAATAAAAGAGTTCATTGGATACTAGAAGATAGTTCATGAACCATTAATTATAGGAGCATGATAATATATGCTATGAATTCATATGAACCACCGACGTGAAGTGATGCTCGACCATATTTGTAAGGAATTCACACCAAAGTGTCGATACAAAGAAATAAAAAACAAGTATACTTGTGTCGAGGAATATGAGGACACGGAACGGCCGATGGCCATATTGGATCGTCAAGTGAAGGTTGCGCCACAAAGATATGGCGTCTGTTAAGGTGTGGTGACGAAACAAAAACAGAGAACAGATGATCTGGGAAAGACTCGTGTAGAGACCGAGGAGTTCGATTATGAGAAAAATAGGGTAAAAGATAAGGAATGGGCTCGAAGAAAAGGACAACGATAAAAGGGACCCCCCCCCCCCCCCCGAAGTGTTACAAGACCCCATAAGATCAGTTGAACATTCGAGGACGAATGTTCTAAAGGGGGGGAGGATGTTATATCCCGTATTTTATACATTCGGATATTTCGAAGTAGTCGTGGTAAGTGAAGGGCAAGACCATTGTCCAAAATTATTTTAATGTACAAGTTGGTCATGGATATTATTTATGAATACTATTAGTATGGAAATATTGAGAAAGGTCAAGGGTAAAAAGGAAAATTCACAAAATGGCTCATGGTAATATTACGGAAGGCTAGGGGCAAAATGGGAATTTCACAAGAAGTCTTGAAAATTCTTGAAAAATCCAAGTTGGACGTGTGGCATAAGTATATATGTATAATTATGGGGAAAAAATGATGACAAAATGAGATAAATTAGTCATCCTTATTTTAATTTAGGAAACTTCAAGAAAGAGGACACGTGTTCTCATTCTATTTGAAGAAGTTAAATATATATATATATATATATATATATATATATATATATATATATATATATATATATGTACAAAGGCTTGTATAACAAGACATAACTTTCCTATACAAGTTCGAGAAATTTCAAGAAAGAAATCATAGGGGCATTCGGCCATGGCACTAAAAAATTGGTGTCCATGAAATTGATCAAGAAAAATTATTTCCTTCTAGTATTCCAACTAATTTGAAGGTCCTAATTAATATGGAGTAGTTGTTGGAACAAGCAGAGCATTCATTGTGCAAGATAGGAAGCCCTAGCTGAATGGAGGAATCAAGGGTAAAGGTAAGGTTTAATCTTCCCTTTCATGTGTTGTAGATGATTTGTGAAGTGTTGTAGTATGTGGAAATGGGTGAAATTCATGAATTATGAATATTTATGGTATGGCCGAATATGTGGTATGTTTTTAAGATAAGATGAATTGATTCTATTTAGTAGTTTGATTGTTGTCGTGTGGATTCCATAATAAAAATGAAGATTTAATGGCTTGAAATGAATTTGTAATTGTTATGGTATTGTTGAAGAAGGTAATGTGACACTAGTATGGTTTCTTGTATTGTGAAGGTAATGTTGTTAACATGAGGTTATAAATATAATTCATGAAATTGGAAGTGAGACATTTGTTTGGAAGATTGTAAGTTGGGTTGTAGTGATTGAATTTGAAAGAAGGAAATAGGTTGTTATTGTTCTTATGGAAATTGGAAGGTGTCGGGTGAAGTAGTATGTTGATTGAGTCGTTTTGAATGTTATTATTGAATTGAATATAAATGAAATGTCGTTGAATTGTATGACAAAGGTTGTTGATGTTAGAATGTGTCTTGAATTGATTGTTGATGTTGTTGGTATGATTGATGGTATTGTTGTTGATAGTTTCGCCGAGTTGAATTCTCCGATTGTTGATTGATGATTTGGGCCGAGTTAAATTCTCGAGGATGGTGTATTTACAAGGGAGATGCTGCCGAAATTTCGGCAGATCAGAAGTGAATTTATTTGTAAGACTAAGACAAGTGTGTGTGACAATGAATCTAATGATTATGTAAATCTTCTTGGATGTAGACTAGCGATAGCGAGCTTGGACAATTAAGCGTAGCTAATAGGACGTGGAGCAGGTATGTTAAGGCTCGTCCCTTTCTTTCAAAGGCATGATTCCGATGTTATGGCTTCATAAATGTTTCCATATCTTCCTCGTTTCAAAAGTTAGATGTTTATGACTCCAAGGCATGATTCCTTTCCTAATAATTCATAGTTGTGTTCCAAAATGTTCATATTTTCTAAATCAGAGATTTATGGCTCTGTAAGCTCTTATGATAACCACGATGAACTTGGTTTCACAATCGTAAGGATTATGTCAAAGATGAGATGTTTTCCATAATTTCTTTATCCTCAAAAGTTAGAGTTTTATGATTCCAAGATGAGTAGAAGATGTTCCAGCGGAGTCGGCAAGCTCCATTTGCCCTGGAGTGTTGCCGGGTCAGAGTATTATGCTATGATGTCTTGGTTGAAGTTAGAGACTTTGCAGACAGGGTCGTGGGTGTAGTATGTCAGTCTTGAAAATGGCTTCACCAGCCGATGTGTAGATATATATATTATGTTACAGATTCCACATGACCACAGATTTTGTTTGATTTGAGAACAACGAAAGAAAGATTCTGAAAGCTTAACTATGTTTTTCATTTCTTATTGATGTAAGAGTCTAAAAAAATTAAGTATGTAATAAGAGTCAGCGGGTTCGCTCTGCTCCGAGCATGGGGTCGGGTGCCCATCACACCCAAGTAAGATCGGGGTGTGAAATCGAGGCAGCATTATCTTTCCACTCTAAAATTGGTTCGCTGGGAAACTAGAACCGGACCACCTTTATTCTACAATCAACATTAGCATAGCAGGAAGCTAACCAATCCATACCCATAATGACATTAACATCAATCATATCTAACTCAATCAAATCTGCTATGGTATGACGATTACACACTATAACTATACAACCCTAATATATTCGCCTAGCTATTATTGGGTCACCAATAGGCGTAGACACCTCAAACGGTTTAATAGACTCAGACTCTATCCCGAATTTACTAGCAACAAATGGAGTAATATAAGACAAAGTAGATCCGGGGTCAATCAATACGTATAGATCATATAGGAGGAAATTTATATTATACCAGTAACAATGTCAGGAGACGACTCACAATCCTGTCTACCAGCTAGCGCATAGATGCGGTTTGGAGGACTGCTCGAGCTAGATACTCCACTCCTCTCTCTACCACATCCGGCTGGGGTCTGATAACCTTACCCTGAAGAGAGTATAGAGAAAGAAGAGCCACTACAGACCCTCTATGCTAAACAATACCTACAACATCCCTTATAGGCCACTCCCGCATCTTATGGCCTGGCTGGCCACAAGCATAACAACCATCTGACCCAAATCGGCATTGCCCTGATTGTGGTCTACCGCACTGAGCACACTGCAGCAAAGGCGGCCTCATCTGTCCTGACTCAAGTCTATGCTGAGAACCTGGTGCCCTAGAACTCTAGCCCACTCCAAAATAAGAAGACCCATCAAACTTCTGACCTGGAAACCGCGAAGGTGCACTCCCTACTGAATGAACGGGATACCGAGAATGTTGTTGCTTCTGTCCTCCCCTGAACTCACCATCCATCTCTAAAGATTTGGTCCTCTTAATATAGCCCCGATCATGTTTATGCCCCATGCTCCGCTAGCGCTTACGGTCCTTCAAATTCTGCGCATACACCTGTATGCGGGAAATATCTATGCTCGACTATAATGCAGCTGTCGTACATTAATCAATCAGATGCAGCCCTAGACCAGCCACAAAATGATGGACTCTATCCTCTATATCGGACACGATGGTTGGAGCATACCTAGCCAATGAATCGAAGTATATATAGTACTCTTGAAAACTCATATTACCCTACTCAAGATGCAAGAGTCTGTCTGCTCGGGCTCGTCGCACTTCTGGTGGTAAATAATGATGAATGAAAGCATTTGAAAACTCCTGCCATATGGCTGGAGGGGCATTTTCTCCCCTAGATAGCTCCCATGTTTGATACCACTGCACTGTGATATCACGTAACCTATAAGAAGCCAACTCTACAGACTCAACTCATCAGTGTGCATAACCCTCAAGGTCCTCTATATACCATCAATAAAGTCCTGAGGGTCCATATTTTCCTTCAGTACAAAAAACTCTGGAGAGTCTAACCTAAGGAAAGTCTTGACCCTGTCACCGCTAGCTCGGTCTGCCTGGTCAATGCCGACTCCCTGCCACTGATCCTGGGTGGCTACCAGTATGGTCAATAGCTGTACAACATCCCGCACATCCGAGGATGTTGCATTTGACTGAGTAACTGGGGGCACTGGGACAGGTGCTGGAGGCTAAATATGTGAAGTTTGAGATGGACTATCACTTTAAGACTCACCTTGAGCCCTGGTATCTTGCTGAACACATCTAGTGGTTTCACCAGCCACTCCCTTTCCTTTCTGGGCGGCGGTAGCTTTCTTGCGGGGAATCACTAAAATCAGAACAAATCGTTAGAAGGGCATTTCTTATCTCATAGCTTTGTCGCACGATCTTAGATCGAAAGAATTGCAACATCCTAAATGTCTTGTATCTTCCTGCTTATAAGTGTGAGTGCACAACACACCCATAAATAAGGCCCTACTAGACACGGTCTGTAGACAACCCTAGGACGAAGCTGCTCTGATACCACTTCTGTCATGACCCATCCGCTGAGTCGTGATCAGTTCCTGAACACTACAGACCAAGCACCCTTACTCTCGTACCTGCACCTTACTAGATAAGTGGGTGGCCCACAAGACTCATAGTTGAACCATGCTGACTCATATCAAAAAACAAATTTAAGGACTGTCAATCATCTACGTATATGACCATATATATATACAGAAAATAACAGTGCAAGCCGACACGACTGCTACATATTGTACATCAAAAGAATGGAAGCCGAAAGGGCTATATTGAGCGCACCGCCGACAGCTGAGAAGAGGCTCTATTGAGCTAGATCGCCTTTCTGTCTATCTATACCTGCGAGCATGAACGCAGCCCCCCATGGATAATGTACCAAGTACGTAAGGCATAAGAGTAACATACACATAGAAGTTGTGAAGAAAATCTAAAACTCATAAGCTAAACTGACTGACTGAATGCATTTGTAAGTCTGATTATCTGAACATGTCTGTATACCTTTGCTTACTTAAATTTCCTCTGAAGGCATATGATATATATAGGCCATAGCGCCACAGAACATAAAGCCCGATCCAAATCCTATATAATAGCGCCAAGGAACGTATGACCCAATCCATATATCATATAGGCCCATTCGAGCAGTCCCATTATAATCATCATCATTGTACATCAGTTGATCAGATGGTTATGCGTATTTAATGCATCATCCTTTCCCCATACCCCACATCCATATAATATACGCATATATAACACCTTCTTGTCACGGGTCAATATGCATATATTTAAAAAATGCAATGCATAAATGTGAACTAACATAATAATGATACAAAACTCAGGGTCCATGAATAGAAGGGACAATCATAAGATAGGTACAGGAACATCAAAGACTGAAGTACTCCTAGTGCTTCTAAGATTAGAGTAATATGGAAGCTCGTTTACTCGTTGTTCGCTCATATCATAGGATCATGCAAAAAAGAAAGAAAGGAAAAGCCTTAACATACCTTTTTGGTCGCCTTAACTTTAACTACTCAATGCTTGTCCTCATAGGCTTGTAAATATATATTCAAAAAAATTTGTACTATTGTTAGAATCATCTTCATTGGCCTGTCTTAAGCCCTCAAACTAACTCCTTCTAGAATCTGTCGAAATTTCGATAGTATCCCCCTGTTTATATCCCTAGCCTGAAATCACAATTACCAACAACTAACAACAACAAAAATACCAACATCAAAAACATCATCACTAATATCAACATACTCCATAAGACATCTCACATGATGTTTATCCGATATCTTAACCGATAAATTAATTATACACTCATTTAATCTCTCTACCTTCGTAAATAAACCTAAGGTAACATTAATAAGGAAAGATTCATACCTTTGTCTTATTAAAACAGTAGTATCTCCGATGTTCACCTTAAATCCATGCCAACTCCACCAAAAAACGATGCTATAGGCACAACTATGCACCACCTGAGCCTTGACTAACTAAAATCACTCAAATTTCTCAAATTTTTATGACCAAAATGACCCTATATGTTGATGAGCTCTAAAATCTGATTTTTAGTGGAAAACATGAGGTTTTGACCCTTTTATTATTGGACAAAGTTGGTTCAGGCACGCGGCTACTGTAGCACGTCGATTACTGTTGCGCGCTTTTCTTCTTTGTCAACCTAACTTGTAATGTACATAATTCTCTACTCCAATGTTGTATCAACGGGCAGCTTATTGTATTGGAAACTAGACTTGACGAGCTTCATTTTATGCTTTTGAAACACTTTAAAACTCCTAATATACCCAGCGATATACCTCTCTAAATTTGATCCGAAACTCTGTCAATTTTTTTTCAAATTTTCGACAAACTTATTTTCTTCGATTTGCTTGATCCCGAAACCTTTAGACGTTTGCTTAACACTTGTTAACAGTATTCAATAACCTTGCAATGGTTCCATTACCTCTCCGAGCTTACGTTAGTTTACTCACAACGTACATAACGCGATTTTTGAGGTGTAACAAATTCCAACAACATCCACAACGATATCATCAAGATCCTACATGAAAAATATGGATAATTCCATCCAACACTTTCTGCAACCTCAATTTATAAGCCAACAATACCAACACAACAACTAAACTCTTATTCTCATAAATATTCTTAAATCAATGTTAATAAAGAGAGATTCATACCTTACCTTTTCCAGAATAGAAAGATCTTCAATAGTTACATTGAAACCAATCCAACTCCAACGCAAGACAAAACTAGAATCACGGCTATACGTTACTCGGATCACGATTAATACTTCGTCATTTGAAATTACTCAAAATCCTCACTTTTTTTTTATATATAGGCTCTCATATGTTTGTTCATCTTTCTAGAATATTTTAGGAAATTATTATTGAGGAAAATGGGGGTTTTAACCCTTATATAGTGGATTAGAGTTGGTTGGCACCGACTCTAAAATCTTTCTGTGCGTTCGTGCTGCCCTAGGGCGCGTTTACGCTGAGTTTCCCAGTGCTACTCTTTCCGTTCGCGTAGGGTTAGGCTCTGCACTGGCAATCCGTCTTAAATTGCTCATAATTCTCTATTCCGATGTTGGATCGACACATGGTTTGTTGCGTTGGAAATTAGACTTCCCAAACTTTAATTTGGACTTTGTTTCACCCCAAAAATCCTCACATACTAAAAGACATTCCTTCCTCAAGTAGGGCCAACATTACCCCCCATATTTTCTCCAAAATCGATCAAACTTAATTTCCTTGATTCACTTGCCCTCCAATCCTTCCGCAGTTTATTATATGAACTTAAACCCTCACAATCATAAGATAAGTGCATATAATATCACATACCTCCTGAAATGTAGCTCGAATCTCAACATACAAAACTAAAGGGTGTAACAGTCTCCCCCCTTTAGAAACATTAGCCCTCGAATGTTGGAATACTTAAGGTATAATCATACATTTCTAATCTTACGGAGCTTTAGTAAAGTATCTTTTGCAATTGGAGCATTGTTAATTTCCTACCTACCACAAATACCAATCTACATGTCCTGCAGGATACCCGTACTCAGTGACACATAAACATGCAATAATCAGAATAATATTTGCCATCACATTGACTCTCAAGGGGTTAAATATGACTTTCACCTTGAAAGTGACATGCGGATAAAGCAGAATCTTGCAAGGATTCCTCCGGAATAGCATCCTCTATGGCAGGGAATAATTGGGGATACTTGGATTTCATTTCTGCTTCAGCTTCCCACGTCATCTCTTCTCTATCTTTATTCCGCCATAGAACTTTTACTGAAGCCACCTCCATTGTCTCAAATTCAACTTCCTCTTGCTTGAATATATATTGAAAGATTTTATGGTTTGTATAGATATAACCATGGACTATATATAAGTAATGTTGCCATATCTTCAGAGCATGAATTATTGTGGCCAATTCCAGATCATGGGTTGGATATTTTTGCTCATGTGTCAGTAATTTCCAGGAGGCATAAGCAATCACCTTACAATTTTGCATCAGTACACACCACAGTCCTGTGCACGATGTATCACAGTATACAATGTAACCGTCGGTGCTTTCTGGAAGGGTAAGAATCGGAGCGGATGTCAACTTATCTTTCAATTTCGGGAAACTCCGTTAGAACGCTTCTGACCATTGAAACTTGGCCCCCTTCTAAGTTAAATTTGTAAGGGAAGCTGCAATTCAAGAAAAATCCTCCACAAATCTCCGATAATATCAAGCCAAGACCCAAGAAACTTCTGAATTTTGAAGCGGCTATTGGTCGGGGCCAATTCTTAACGCTTTCAATCTTCCAATCATCAACTTTAATACCCTTATCATACACAATATGGCCTAGAAAAGCCACTGAAGTTAGCCAGAATTCACATAAAATTTTGCATACAGCCTTTGATCTCACAATGTTTGCAACACCTTTCAGAGATGATCAACATGTTTCGTCTCCGAATGAGAGTACACCAAGATATCGTCAATGGATACAATAATAAAAACATCCAAGAAGGGCTAGAATATTATGTTCATTAGCGCCATAAATTCCGCAGTACCATTTGTCAATCCCAAAGACATAACTAAGAATTCAAAATGCCCATATCTCATTCGAAAAGTTGTCTTTGGAATGTCTTCCCCTTTTACATGTAATTGATGATATCCTGACCGTAAGTAAATCTTCGAGAAGCATTTGGCACCTTGTAGCTGGTCAAACAAATCATCAAGTCTAGGAAATGGATATTTGTTCTTGATAGTCACCTTATTCAATTGTCGATAGTCAATATCCATTCTTAGTGGGCCATCCTTATTGCGCACAAATAATACCAGCGCTCCCCACGGAGATGTACTGGGCCTAATGAAGCCCTTATCTAGCAAGTCTTTTAATTGCACCTTTAATTCCTGCAATTCAGCTGGGTACATGCGATAGAGTGGAATAGAGATGGGTTGAGTGTCAGGATACACATCAATAGTAGATTCAATTTCCCTTCCAGGAGAGAGACTCGGTAGTTCATCGGGGAATACATCTTGAAATTCATTAACTACAATAATGGATTGCAAAGTTGGCGGTTCAGCTTCAATGCTCCTAACTCGAACCAAATGATAAATATAGCGTTTGGAAATCATTTTCCGTGCCTTGATGTAGGAAATACACCTGCCCTTTGGAGTCAGAGTATTGCCCTTCCATTTGAGAACCGGCTCACCGAAAACTGAAATTTCACAGTTTTGGACCAACATTCAACATTGGTATAGCAAGAGGCTAGCCAGTCCATACCCATAATGACATCGAAATCCACCATTTCTAATCTTACTAAATCAGCAAAAGTCTCACGGCCACATATCGTAACCACACACTTACAATAAAATTTTGTAACAACAAGTTCCCTGACCAGAGTAGAAACTAAGAAACGCTTGGGAAAAGATTTGGGCTTAATACAAAACTTATTAGCAATATAAGGAGTGATATAAGATAGTGTGGAACCCAGGTCAATCAACGCATAAACATCATAGGAATAGATGGATAAAATACATGTCACAACATCTGGGGACGAATCAAGATCCTGCCGCCCTTGTAAGTGCATAAATAGGGTTTTGGCTGCTGCCGAAACCAGACACCTGAACTCTTCCCCTACCTCTACCTGTTGACGCTGAAGTAGAACCTTGCTCAAGAGGGTGAATAGAAGATGAAGAGCCTGCGATCAAGCCTGTCGGCTAAGCCGGGCCTCCTCTACCATAAGATGGACAGTTTCCCATAACATGACTAGGCTGCCCACATGAATAAAACACCCTTATGCCCTGGCGGCACTGACCAAAGTGCCATTTACTGTACTGATCACAACGAGGCAATAGGGGCCTTACCTGGCTAGATTCTCTTTTATAAAAAGGGGTGGGTACCCTTAAACTCTAACTCAGTCTAGAATAAGTGGGTCGATCATAAACTACCTTGAAAATCGAGAAGGTGCACTAACCACTGAAGGAGCTAATCTTCTATAAGAATAGGTCTAATAACCTTCCTGATAAGCACCTGAATAACCTGCGGACTGGCCCGCTTATAACGACCCCTGTTGGGGTCTTGCTTAGTCCATTGTTTATGTTCAAGGTCCTCCAAATTCTGAGTGTATGGCTGAATACGAGCAGTATCCATACCACCATGTAAGGAAGCCGTAATACAGTCCTTAATCAAGTGAGGTCCAAGTCCAGTCACGAAATGATGTACCCTATCTTTCATTTGAGCTACCATCGCCGGAGCATATCTAATCAAGGAATTAAACTTCAAGCTGTATTCTCGAATGCTCATATTATTCTGGCTAAGCAATAGAAACTCATCAGCCTTGGCCCTGCGAACCTCGTCCGGCAAATAATGATCTAAAAAGGCTCTGGTGAACTCAGGCTATATTGTTGGAGGTGCATTCTGCCCTCTCAATTGTTACCAGGACACATACCAAACTGCCGCCACATCCCATAACCTATAAGAATCTAGCTCCACTGATTCTATATCAGAAGCATGTATTACCCTCAAAGCGCAGCCCATTCAATCTACAAAGTTCTGAGGGTCATCCTTCGAGTTTTTCCCCATGAAAATTGCAAGGTCCAAAGTAAGAAAGTCATGCACGCGAGAACTAACAGCCCTGTCCGGAAGGCAAGCCTGTCGTTTAGTCTGAGTAGCCACCAATCAGTAAATAACTGGACTGCATCTCGCAAGTCTGGTCTAAACTACAGGGGGGAGCTGGAGGCTGACGATCCAGAGGGACTGGAGCTCTATCATGATCTTCCACAACTAATGGAGGTAGCATGCGAAGGGGTAGCGCTTTGAGCCTCGACATGTCCCAACTCGGATGGGGATAATCGGCTAGGGCCTTCCCCCGTAACGACCATACACAATATTTACAGACCCCACTATATCTATGAACCTTTAAGAGTGTACATATGAACATTGATTACACTAGCTGAAAAGTACAAAAGATAGCAAGTTCAGAGTGGTGACACTTGCTGACACTATTGAAGATGGAAGTCCTACTGCGGTTGCTCTCCAATAACTCTATCAGAGCCTGCAGCACAAAATTCAGTGTCTCGTGCAATAGGACGTCAGTATGAGTAAAATTACTGAGTATGTAAGGTTGGAATCAATAAAAAAGTAGGATGGAGATATAAAGAGAATAGAGGTAACCTGCCTTCTGAGAATGTACAACATATTTGCATGAGTTTAAAAATCATATGCAAGCATATACATATACATAAATAGTATCATCATCATAACGTACCTAGCCCTTTGGGGACTTAGTGTGTAACGTACCCGACCCTTTCGGGACTCGCAACATACAAAACTACGGGGTGTAACATGGAACCTTTACACGGATGGAGCTTCTAATGTAAAAGGGAAGGCTTGGGATTGTACTTAAATCCCTTGCGGGGGATATCATTCGGCAGTCCATAAGAACTTTAAAATTGACTACAATGAAGTCGAGTATAAGGTTATGATTGCTGGTTTGGAACAGGCCAGAAGCTTGGGGGTAGAGATCATCAAAGCAAAATATGACTCACTTTTGGTCGTGAATCAAGTTAATGGGGTTTTCGATGTAAAAGATTATAGGATTCAAAAATACTTGGAAAAGATACATGTGGTTCTACACTGATTCAAAGAATTGACTATGCATCATGTGCAAAGGGAAAAAAAACACCTAGGCAGATGCATTGGCTAACTTGGGCTCTTTGGTAGGCACGGAAGAATTCAACTCAGGTACGATGGTCCAATTAATGAACTCTGTCATTGAAAGCAGCCACGCCGAAGTCAACATGGAAAGTTTAGCTTGGACTGGCCGAACAAATATATAGACTACCTAGCGGAGGGGAAATTACCCGCATATCCTAAGGAGTCATCATCTCTTAAGAACAAGGCGGCAAGATATAGCTTAATCGAAGGAAAATTATACCGACGTTCATTTTACGGTCCTTTAGCCAAGTGTCTGGTGCCCAAAGATACGAACTATGCAGTGCACGAGGTCCATGAAGGAAGCTGTGGAAATCACTCCAGAGCTGAGTTATTAGTTGGGAAGCTAATTCGTGCCGGTTACTGCTGGGATCATATGGAGGAAGACACAAAGAATTTTGTTTGGAAATCTGATCGATGTCAAAGGCACACCCCAATGATCCATCAATCGGGGGAATTGCTTCATCTGGTATTGTCCCCAAGGCCATTCATGAAATGGGGCATGGACATTGTCCGCCCTTCGTATTACGCACCAGGTAAGGCTCATTTCATTTTGTTTATGACTGACTATTTTTCTAAATAGGTTGAAGCACAAGCTTTCGAAAAGGTACGGTAAAAAAAGTTTATCAACTTCATATAAGATCACATCATATGCCGGTTTGGCATCCCGACTGAGTTCACATGTGAAAATGGCCGACAGTTTATAGGCAACAAAGTCAATGGTTTCCTTGAAGGCTTGCAGATCAAGAAAATAATGTGCACTCCGTATCAATCGAGTGCGAACGGACAGGCAGAATCAACAAACAAGACTATTATTTAGAACTTAAGGAAACAGTTGGATGCATCCAAAGGCAGGTGGAATGAAATCTTGCTGGAAATACTCTGGGCTTACTAAGCACCAGTCATCATCGACGGGTCGTCGACATGGTCGATGCACCGTCGATGTACAACATCGATAGGGTCCCGCAGCCTTGCATCTGCAGGTCCAAGTCGATGGAGCAAGTCCACAGACCGTTGACGGGCCATCGACCCGCTCGTCGAACCGAACCGTTGTAGTTGTTTTTAATTTCGAGTATAAATAGGTGGTTCACGACCCTCTTTCATATTTCCTCCAATCCAAATTAGAAAAACCATAATATATTCTCTCCCAATATTTTTCATCATATTAGTGAAGATTTGACAACACTCGGACCCCGTAAACCCGAGCTTGTGAAGAAGAAGGTTGCTTTTTCTTCAAGGTTGTGAGCTTAGGGAGTTGAAGTTGAAGTGATTCTTTGGATTTTTGACCCCTAATGGTATGTAAATAATTTCTACTCTTGTATTTGAGTTTATTATCAAGAGTTTTAGTGATTTAAGTAATAAGAAGGTATTTGTGAGAGTGGTAAGTTGATGAAGGACAAGATAGTGACTTGGGGTTATTTTAAGAGGATTGGAAATGGATCTAAGTATATTTTGATCTATATATATATATATGATACAGGCGCTCCAAAACGAACCCTGGGGGTCTCTATGTAACAACATATACATCCAGGTCATTCTTCAAACGGTAACTGTACTTCTTTCTTTCCAATTGGCAACGGATTTTTTGGTTACCTTCTCTTGTAAGTTTGGGATTTGAATTTCAATTTGACAACCCTCAAGAGCTCAAATACTTAGAAGCTCGGCAAAAGCCTTGAATTTTGAGGAAGTCCAAGCTCGTACTTGAATTTTTGGAAGTCATTTTTGTTCGTCGAAAATCGATTCGTCTGAAAGGTAGTTTGTCGTCTCTCGTCGCCCCCGTCGTTGCACCCTAAAAATATAGCCGCTGCTCAGTCGCCGGCGAATTTTTTCGGACAGTAGGTTTTTTTTTTCGCTGTGAACAGTACCCCCGCCGTGAACAGTACGTCTGACATGAACAGTACTCCGACGTTAACAGTACTCCGACGTGAACTGTATTTTCCGGCGGCGATCAGTTTCATTTCGACTGGAGTTGGTACCTCCGGTTCTCATATCTATGCTTTGTTCATACATTTGTAGCTACATTTTGCTGACTTTAGACCTTTGACTAAGTTATTAGTTCAAACGCGTTTTCGTGGCTTTGGATATTGATGGTAGACTAGGGTCATGTTCTCGTTCAGGGACGAGGGTTAGGAGGAGTAAGTGGGTTAAAGGAGCATCTAGACTGAGAGTAGGTTCTTGGAACATTGGGACGTTAACGGGAAAGTCCATAGAGCTAGTTAAGATCCTTAAGAGGAGGAAGATTAATATAGCTTGTGTCCAAGAGACCAAATGGGTAGGACCTAAATCTAAGGAGGTAGACGGGTATAAGCTTTGGTTCTCTGGTAGATCGAAGTATAGGAATGGGGTAGGCATTTTAGTAGATAGTGATTTAAGGGATCAAGTGGTGGAGGTTAGGAGAGTCAACGATAGGATGATGTCGATTAAGGTGATCATTGAAGGGACCACTTTGAACATTATTAGTGCTTATGCGCCGCAAGCGGGCTTACGCGAGGAGGAGAAGAGGCGCTTTTGGGAGGATTTGGACGAGTTAGTGGGAGGCATACCACCTACTGAGAAACTTTTCGTGGGAGGGGATTTCAATGGGCACATCGGGTCTATTTCGGGAGGTTATGATGATGTGCATGGAGGCTTTGGCTTCGGGGACAAAAATGGAGGAGGAGTTTCACTTTTGGATTTCGCAAGAGCTTTTGGGTTGGTGATAGCCAATTCGAGTTTTCCAAAGAAGGAAGAGCACTTGGTAACCTTCCGTAGTTCGGCGGCTAAGACTCAGATAGATTTTTTACTTCTTAGGAAGGATGATAAAGGTTTGTGCAAAGACTGTAAGGTCATTCCGAGGGACAACCTTACAACCCCACATAAGCTCTTGGTGATGGATTTAGGGATCAAGATGACGAGAAAGAAGAGGGTCGGGGATGATCGACCTAGGATCAGATGGGGAGTTTGACCACGGCTAGTGCCCTGGAGATGGAAGATAAATTGAAGGATATGGAGGCCTGGGATAGTAGTGGGGATGCGACCAGTATGTGGGATAGGATGGCTAGTTGTATTAGGGTTGTAGCAAGGGAAGTGTTGGGAGTCTCGATGGGTAGTCGTGGTCGGCATCGAGGGGACTGGTGGTGGAATGGAGAAGTGCAAGGGAAGGTGGAAGCAAAGAAGATGGCGTATGCGAAGCTCATAGAAAGCAAGGATGAGGTGGAGACGTGGACGAATAGGGAACTTTATAAGATAGCGAGGAAGGAGGCGAAGTCGGCGGTTTCGACGGCAAAAACGGCAGCTTTTGAATGCTTCTATGTTGAACTAGAAGAGAAAGGTGGGCATAGGAAATTGTTCAGTCTAGCCAGGGTGCGGGAGAGAAGGGCGCGCGATGTGGATCAAGTGAAGTGCATTAAAGATGAGCATGTAAAAGTATTGGTAGAGGAGACTCTCATTAAACAGAGATGGCAGTCATATTTTCACAAACTCTTGAATGAAGAAGGGGAGAGAGGCATCGTGTTGGGAGATTTGGAGTATACAGGGAGGCGTCACGATTTTGGGTATTGCAGGAGTATTAAGGTCGAGCAGGTTAAGGGTGCTGTCAGTAGGATGCGCAGGGGAAGAGCGACCGGACCTGACGAGATCCCTGGGGAATTTTGGAAGAGCGCGAGCTCGGCAGGTTTGGAGTGGCTGACTAGGTTGTTTAATGTCATCTTTAAGACGGCAACGATGCCCGAAGAATGGAGGTCGAGCGTAATGATCCCTCTATACAAAAACAAGGGGGATATCCAGAGTTGCGAAAACTATAGAGGTATCAAGCTACTAAGTCATACTATGAAAGTGTGGGAAAGAGTGGTGGAGATGAGGGTGAGGAGAGGCGTGTCTATTTCAGAGAACCAGTTCGAATTTATGCCGGGACGCTCAACTACAGAAGCCATTCATCTTGTGAGGAGACTGGTGGAGCAGTATAGGGAGAGGAAGAGGGACTTGCATATGGTATTCATCGACCTAGAAAAGGCTTACGATAAAGTTCCAAGAGAAATCCTATGGAGATGTTTGGAGGCTAAAGGTGTACCTGTAGCATACATTAGGGTGATCAAGGACATGTATGAGGAAGCCAAAACTAGAGTAAGGACAGTAGGAGGGGACTCAGAGCACTTTCCAGTTGTGATGGGGTTGCATCAAGGATCAGCTCTTAGTCCGTTTTTATTTGCCTTGGTGATGGATAGATTGACGCGACAAATTCAAGGTGAGCTGCCATGGTGTATGCTTTTCGCGGACGACATAGTCCTGATCGATGAGACTCGTAGCGGAGTTAACGCTAAGCTGGAGGTTTGGAGACATACCTTGGAGTCTAAAGGATTTAAGCTGAGTAGGACCAAGACAGAGTACTTAGAGTGTAAGTTCAGTGAGACACCCCAGGAGGTTGGCGTGGAAGTTAGGCTTGGTGCTCAGACCATCCAAAAGAAAAGTGGTTTCAAGTACCTTAGGTCTATCATGCAAGGCAGCGGGGAGATTGACGATGATGTCACACATTGTATTGGGGTAGGGTGGATGAAATGGAGGCTAGCTTCAGGAGTACTATGTGACAAGAAGGTGCCACCACAACTGAAGGGCAAGTTCTACAGAGTGGTGGTTAGACCGGCTATGTTGTATGGGGCGGAGTGTTGGCCAGTTAAGATCTCCCACGTTCAAAAGATGAAAGTTGCCGAGATGAGAATGTTGAGATGGATGTGTGGGCACACTAGGAGCAACAGGATTAGAAATGAGGCTATTCGGGATAAGGTGGGAGTGGCCTCGGTGGAAGACAAGATGCGGGAAATGCGACTGAGATGGTTTGGGCATGTGAAGAGGAGAGACATAGATGCCCCAGTGCGGAGGTGTGAGAGGTTAGCCATGGATGGTTTCAGAAGAGGTAGGGGTAGGCCAAAGAAATATTGGGGAGAGGTGATTAGACAGGACATGACGCAGTTACAGCTTACCGAGGACATGACCTTAGATAGGAGGGTGTGGAGGACCCACATTAGGGTAGAAGGCTAGTATATAAGTCTCGTTATCTTTCCTTATTAGTAGGCGCATTAGCGCATTATAATTTCTTGTGCTCTGATTTATGTTATTATTTGCTACTTTCTGTACTTTGATTACTCTATTTTATCTGTGCCGCTTTCGTTATTTGCATTTCCATATAGCTTTGAATTCCTTGATTATCCTGTTTTACTGTGTCACTTGCATTATTTCATTGCAATATCGTTTTGAATCTTTTAACCTTATCTGACTCCCTTTTTATGCTTCTATTGAGCCGAGGGTCTCTCGGAAACAGCCATTCTACCTTGGTAGGAGTAAGGTCTGCGTACATTCTACCCTCCCCAGACCCCAAGATGTGGGATTTCACTGGGTTGTTGTTGTTGTATATATATATATATATGTTGTCATCGTGTTGTGCGTATTGTGGTTAATGTTGGATTGAATGGGATGTTGAAAAATTGTACGCTTACAAAGGAAATTATTGTCTATAATTCGTTAAGATTTTTATGCGTTTAAATATGGTTAGTAAGAGAGGCAAATAGCCTAATTAAGCCCTACGTTATCTTAATTGTAGACTTGCAAGTTCGAGAGATAGAAGTTGGACGATTGAGTATACTTTAGGTACGTTAAGGCTATCCTTTCTTTCTTTTGGCATGATCCTACGATATGATCCAACAAGCGAGTAAGCGAGTTTCCATATTACTCTACTCTTAGAAGCATTAAAAGTACTTCAGTCTTTGATGTTCATGTACCCTATTTATGAGTAATCCTTCTGTTCATGGGTCCAATCTTGTGTACCCAGTTCTATGCATACAATAGATTCATACATTACATTCATTATATAATTATGTACATTGACCCATGATCAAAAGGCGTTATATACGCGAGTATTATATGTATGTATATGTATATATAGGGTATGAGAAAGGATATAGGCGTTATATACACAATACCACCTGATCAGCTGGTGCACATTGATGATGATATTGATTATGATCGCAAAGGGGCCGATATGATGTGATGAGATGCCATGGAGGCTTCACAGGCGTTATACACGCACATACAGATATATAGATATATGACCCTTATTTATAGGCATGAGCATTCATATTATGTGCCTACAGGGGAATGTTAGTTATACAGATTTATGCAGATACAAACAGATACTGGTTCATACAAGTACATGTAATTAGTCATTTCAGTTTATGAGTTCAGATCTTATCCATGATTATTATGTATATATGTTGTTCTTATGCCTTGCATACTCAGTATATTATCTGTACTGACTCCCTGTTGCTTGAGAGGGGAGTTGTGTACGCATATGGGTATGACGGGGCCCTGTCCCGTCCTTTCTACAGCTTTCATTCCTGTAGAGGTCTGTAGAGAGTTGTATATAGTAGTCAGATGATGTAGCCTTGTCGTCTACTATTCTTTTGTGTACAGTATATGTAGCAACCTAGATGGCTTGCGTTGTGCTTTCTCATATTGTGCATATATGCAGATTGTACAGGGTTTTGATGTTTACCTCTTGTAAGATCAGTTTATTCTATGTTGGGCCCTTAATATATAGTAAGATTCAGATATGAGTATAGGGGTGTTTGGTCGCTAAAGGTCAGACACTCATCATGACTCATCGGTTAGGGTCGTGACAAAATTTGTATCAGAACAGTTCCGTCCTAGGGTTGTCTACAGACCGAGTCTAGTAGAGTCTTATTTATGGGCTTGTTGTGCACCACACTTATAAACATGAGGCTACAGGACATTTAGGATGATGTCATTCCTTCTCTCTTAGATTGTGCGATAGAGCCATGTGTTAAGTGTTCGCTTCGGATAAATTGTTCTGATTTCAGCGATGACCTGCAAGAAAGCTATAGCTACCCAGAAGAGCAAGAAAGCGGTCGATGAGGCCACTAGTCGTAATTGGCGGGCTACAAGGGCCCAGGATGAGATTCAGAGTGAGGGGCCATCTGAGACATCGCATACCCCGCCTCCAGCACCTACCCTAGTTCATCAGCTGGATGCAGAGGGCAAGGATATGCAGGATGTTGTTCGGTTGTTTACCATATTAGTCGCCACCCAGGCTCAGCGGCAGGGAGTTAGTGTTGACCAGGAAGACAGGGTCGGTAGTTTTAGGGTTAAGACCTTCCTTGGGTTAGGTCCTCCCGAGTTTTCTGTGGTAAATCAAAATATGGACCCCCAGGATTTCATTGATAGTATGCAGAGGACCTTGAGGTTTATGCACGCAGATGAGGTCGAGTTGGTGGAGTTGGCTTCATATAGACTTCGGGATATTGTGATACAATGGTATCAGGCATGGGAGTTATCTAGGGGAGAAAATGCCGCTCCAGCTGTGTGGCGAGAGTTCTCAGATGCTTTTCTTTACCATTATTTACATCCAGAAGTTCGACGGGCCTGAGCAGACAGGTTCCTACGTATTGGGCAGGGCAATATGAATGTTCAAGAGTATTGTGTACACTTTTATTCTTGGCTAGATATGCCCCATCCATGGTGGCTGATATGGAGGATAGAGTTTATTGCTTTATGGCCGGTCTAGGGCCACATTTGATAGATAAGTGTACGACTGCTGCACTATAGCCAGGCATGGATATCTCCTGTATACAGGCGTATGCATAGAATTTGGAGGATTATAAAGGCCAGCGGAGGATAAAGCGTGAGCGTGATCGGGTCTATGGTAAGAGCACTAGATCTTTTGATATGGTTGCTGAGTTCAGGGGAAGACAGAGACAGCAACATTCCACATATTCTTATTAGCCGGTAGGGAGTGCACCTCCGCGGTTTTCAGGTCCAAGGTTCGACCGGTCTTCTTATCCCGGAACGGGCTAGAGTTATAGAGCATTAGGCTCTCAGTACCGACTAGAGTCAGGCTAGGTAAGGCTACCCTTGTCGCGATGTACCCAATATGGCAAGTTACATGCAGGTCAGTGTCGGTTGGGTTCAGATGGTTGCTATGCTTGTGGGCAGCCAGGCCACAGGATGAGGAAGTGCTCGATAAGAGGTGGTACAGGTATGGTTTAGCCTACAGGGTTTGTAGGTGGCTCTTCTTCTGTACTGCGCCCATCAGGGCAAGTTTTTTAGATGCCATCAGGGCGAGGTAGAGGGAGGAGTGGAGCATCCGACTCAAGCGGTCCTCAGCACCGCGTGTTGCATTGGCTGGTAGAGAGGACCACGAGACCTATCCCTGATGTTGTTATAAGTATATTAGCAGTTTCCTCCCATGATGTTTATGCATTGATTGATGCAGGTTCCACTTTATCATATGTTACACCATTTATTGATGGAAAGTTTGGGAAAGAGCTCGAGTTGATTAAACCTTTTGAGGTGTCTACGCCAGTTAGTGATCCGGTTATAGCTAGGCGAGTATACCGAGACTGTATTGTTATAGTTTGTGACCGCCACACTGTATCAGATTTTATTGAGTTAGATATGATTGATTTTGATATTATTATGGGTGTGGACTGGTTGGCTTCTTGTTATGCTAATATTGATTATAGAGCAAAGATAGTTCGATTCCAGTTTCCAGGTGAGCCAGTCCCAGAGTGGAAGGGAAATGCTATTTCTCCTAGAGGTAGGTTTATTTCCTACCTTAAGGCAGAGAAGATGATCAGAAAGGGTATATTTTTCACCTAGTTCGAGTTCAAGATGTGCAAGCAGAGTCGCCGACTCTTCAGTTTGTTCCTGTGGTTAATGAGTTCCCAGAAGTGTTTCTCGATGAGGTTCCAGGCATTCCCCCATAGAGAGAGATTGATTTTACTATTGACCTATTGCCAGACACTCATCTAATATCTTCCCTCCTTATAGGATGGCACCTGTGAAGTTGACAGAGCTGAAGGAGCAATTGAAAAATTTGCTCGAGAAGGGCTTTATCAGGCCTAGTACATCACCATGGGGATCGCCGGTGTTATTCATAAGAAAGAAGGATGGCTCTTTGCGAATGTGTATTGACTATAGGAAATTGAATAAAGTGACTGTAAAGAATAAGTATCCGCTCCTGAGGATCGATGATTTGTTCGATCAGTTGCAAGGTGCTAAATATTTCTCAAAGATAGACTTGAGATTAGGATATCACTAGGTTAGGGTGAAGAAAGAGGACATTCCGAAGACGGCATTCCGGACTAGATATGGCCACTATGAGTTTCGTGTTATGTCGTTCGAGCTAACTAATGCCCCAGCCATATTCATGGATTTGATGAACCGTGTATTCAGGCCCTTTCAATATTTGTTTGGAATTGTGTTCATAGATGATATTCTGGTTTATTCGTTGTTTAAAGACTGATCATGCATAACATCTACAAACAGTGCTTGGAATTCTTCGAGGAAAAGAGTGGTATGCCATGTTTTCTAAGTGTGAGTTCTAGTTGAACTCTGTGGCTTTTCTGAGTCACATTATTTTGGAGGAAGGAATTAGAGTGGATGCATAAAAGATTGAGGCTGTGAAGGATTGGCCAAGGCCCATGGCACCAGCAGAGATACGTAGTTTCTTGGGCTTGGCAGGTTATTATAGAAGATTTGTAAAAGGATTTTCCTTTCTTTCATCCCCATTGACTAAGTTGACTCAGAAATCAGCTAAGCTCTAATGGACATATGCTTGTGAGCAGAGTTTTCAGACGTTGAAGGATAAGTTGACTTCAGCACCAGTTTTGACTCTTCCAGAAATAGCAGATGGCTATGTGGTATATTGTAATGCTTCAGGTACTGGATTAGGTTGTGTGTTAATATAGCACGGTAAGGTTGTCTCTTATGCTTCTATACAGTTGAAGAAGCACGAGAAGAATTATTCAACCCATGATCTTGAGTTAGCGGCAGTGATTCATGCTTTGAAGATTTGGAGGCACACCTTATACGGTGTCCATGTTGATATCTATACTGATCATAAAAGTCTCTAGTACATCTTGAAGCAGAAGGACTTGAACTTGCATTAGAGATGATGGTTAGAGTGGTTAAAAGACTATGATATGGATATTGTGTACCATCCCGGGAAGGCTAACGTAGTAGTCGATGCCCTTAGTCATAAATCTATGGGTAGTTTGTCAGACGTGTCGCTAAAAAGAAGAAAAATGGTCCGTGAGGTTTATCGATTAGCTAGCCTCGGAGTTCGACTAATAGATTTAGTTGATGTGGGAGTTACTATTCAAGATATAACGATGTCATCCTTGGTAGTAGAGATAAAAGAGCGGCAGTATGAGGATCCTTTTTTAGTTTATTACCGAGATACAACACCTAAGAAAGCAAAGACACCCTTTATGATTACAGGTGATGGAGTACTCAGGTATCGAGGGAGATTATGTGTCCCTAATGTTGCAGGGCTCCGTCAGCAGGTTATGGGGGAGGCACATTACTCCATCTATTCTTTTCATCCAGGCTCAACAAAGATGTACCATAATCTCAAAAAAGTTTATTGGTGGGATGGTATGAAAAGAGATATAGGAGAATTTGTTGCTCAGTGTCCAAATTGTCAGTAGGTCAAAATAGAGCACTAGAAGCCTAGAGATCTATTACAGGCTACGGTGATTCTGACATGAAAGTAGGACATAATTAATATGGACTTCATTACAGGGTTTCCTCTTACTTAGCGGAAGTGTGATTCGATATGGGTCATAGTTGAAAGTCTTACAAAGTCAGCCCATTTTCTACCTGTCAGAACCACTTATGCAGCCGAGGATTATGCAAAGCTTTATCTTAAGGAGATTGCACGACTTTATGGTGTTCCTATAGCCATTATTTCAGACAGGGGAGCACAGTTCACAACTAAATTCTGGAAGTCCATTCAGCAGAGATTGGGACTCAGGTGAGTCTTAATACTGCATTTCACCCCCAAACGGATGGATAGGTAGAGCGTACTATACAGACACTTGAGGATATGCTTAGATCTTGTGTACTTGAATTTCAAGGCAGTTGAGATGATCATTTTCCTCTTATCGAGTTTGTATATAACAACAGTACCATTCCAGCATTCAAATGGCTCCTTATAAGGCCTTATATTGGCGGAGATGTAGATCACCCATAGGATGGTTCGATGTCGGGGAGAATCGGTTAGTAGGACCAAACTTGATTCAAGAAGCAGTTGATAAGGTGAAAGTGATTAGAGAGAGGTTGTTAACATCTCAGAGTCGACAAAAATCCCATGCGGATAATCGGTGACGTAAGATAGAGTTCGAGATAGGCGATTGGGTATTCCTGAAAGTTTCGCCTATGAAGGGATGATGAGGTTTGGTAAGAAGGGTAATTTGACCTCGATATATTGGTCCATATAAGATCATTGGTACAGTGGGCACAATGGCATATGAGCTAGAATTTCCATCTGAGTTAGAGTCGGTGCATCCGCTTATTTCATGTATCTATGATTCGTAAATGTATCGAAGATCCTTCAAGAGCTGTACCAATGGATGATATCCAAGTAACCGAGCAATTATCGTACGTAGAGGTTCCAGTGGCTCTATTGGAAAGACAGGTCTGTCGGCTATAGACCAAGGATGTAGCTTCAGTTAAAGCCTTATGAAGGAATAAGAATGTTGAGGAAGTGACATGGGAAGCAGAAGAGGAAATGAAGACTGAGTACCCGCATTTGTTCCTAAAAGTATAGGAGGTTCAGTCTGAGGCATCATTGCCCCCAGGTATTATTTCATTTCAGTTATCGTGATTGGTCGTGTGAGGCCATGGTATTGTATGTTGTAAAATGTGGCCCTGTGTGGCATTATTTTGGGTTGTTGTATGTAGGAAGGATTGGTATAAGCACAGGGGAAATTTGCCAAAATTTTTATAACCTAGGATTGTTCGAACATTCGAGGACGAAAAGAGAGGAAGAATGTCATACCCCTTGCTTTCGTAGTAGTAGAACCTATGGTTTCGTAGTCGGGTATGCCCTTGGAATTGAGACTCGTGCCTGAGTTTTGGAGATGGAAAGTGCCTTACCCTGTGTATAAGGGTACCAGAAAATATTCCTGGCGATTTATCGAGTTAGAAGTTGAACGGATTGAATCGACGCGATCGGAATTGAATAAGAAAAATCTGCAGAACACCAGTCATCGTCAATAGGTCATCGACATGGTCTACGGACCATTAATGTGTGGCGTCGACAGGGTCCCGTAGCCTTGCATCTTCAGGATCAGGTTGATAGAGCAAGTCGATGGTTCGTCCACACGTCGACGGGCCGTTGACCCGCTCGTCGAACCGGACCACTGTAGTTGTTTTTAATTCTGAGTATAAATAGGTGATTCACAACCCTATTTCATATTTTCCTCCATTCCAAAATAGTAAAACCTTAATATATTCTCTCCCAATGTTTTTCATCTGAAGAAGAAGGTTGCTTTTAGGGTTTCTTTAAGGTTGTGAAACTTAGGGAGTTGAAGTTGAAGTGATTCTTGGGATTTTTGACCCCTCAAGGTATGAAAATGATTTCTACCCTTGTATTTGAGTGTATTATCAAGAGTTTTAGTTATTTAAGTAAGGAGAAAGTATTTGTGGGAGTGGTAAGTTGATGAAGGACCAGATAGTGACTTGAGGTTATTTTAAGAGATGATTGGAAATGAATTTAAGTATATTTTGATATATATGTGTGTGTGTGTGTGTGTGTGTGTGTGTGTGTGTGTGTGTGTGTGTTGTCACCGTGTTATGGGTATTGTGGTTGATGTTGGATTGAATGGAAAGTTGAAGAGTTGTAAGCTTACAAAGGAAATTATTGTCTATAATTCGTTAAGTTCGTTATGCGTTTAAAGATGGTTAATAAGAGAGGCAAATAGCCTAATTAAGCCCTATGTTATCTTAATTGTAGACTTGCAAGTTCGAGAGGTAGAAGTTTGAGGATTGAGTATACTTCAAGGTATGTTGAGGCTATCTTTTCTTTCCTTTGGGATGATCCTATGATATGATCAACAAGCGAGTAAGCGAGCTTCCATATTACTCTACTCTTAGAAGCATTAGAAGTACTTCAGTCTTTGATGTTCATGTACCCCGTTTATGAGTGATCCTTCTGTTTATGGGTCCAGTCTTATGTAGCCAATTTTATGCATACAGTTAATTCATGCATTACATTCATAATATATTTATGTACATTGACCCATGACCAGAAGGCACTATATACGTGAATATTATATGTATGTATGTATGTATATATATATATATATATATATATATTGAGAGGGGGTAGTAATTTTTTCAATGAGTTCTTTCAATAAGAAAAGGACAAAGGACAAAGCAGGACAATTAATGTTGTTTTTCAAATTTAACAATCCTACTCGATACTTCCTCACTCCTGTATTTCCTCTTATCATGTAGTTATATTTCTAATTTTCTGCCAATCTCTCCCTTTTTTTAATCTGGACTCTGTCCAGTCATGAATCTTGTTATACTGTTCATCTCTTTCTCTTAACCTTTGTTCTTAATAACAGTCTTCTTTAACCACACCCCGGTAACTATGGCCAGCATCGTCTTTTATCATTTGGACATTAAAATGGCCTCTTTAAAACCTAGGAATTTACAGGTTAATCCATCGAGGTTATTAAGAAGTTAAGAGAATAACCATGTACTAAGAATAACATATTCATAATGACAAGGAAATAATTATTTAAACATAATATTCATAAAATCACAAAATAATTTACATAATAGGGAGATTAGTACAGAATATATAGCAAATAAACTTATATGGTTTGAAGAATGAGAGAGGTTTCCCTTTCGCGGAACCCCAAAAACTACTTCACACTAGAGGGTAGGTATTAAAAACTTAATACTATTTTACAATAGGAGCTTATATTACAAAGTTTTTGGACTGGGAAAGGGATTGGAGCATTTGATGAAAGAGAAGGGGAATATGGAAGTGTTTTAGAGAGAGATGTGATTGGTGTTCTTCTTGGTGATGTCTTTGCTTCTCCACAAATGCTGCTATTTATAGGCGTCTGGCGGACTTCAACTTCGGATTTTAAAATACTAAAGTATCTTTTGAGTTCGGGTGCTCTTTGGGCCCCATCGTCACGTGAACTTTTCTAAAAGAAGCTTTATTTTCTTGTCTATTTGTTGAGCTGTCCATTTACTGTTGTAGCTTTCTCTTTTTTCGCAAAATGTCTTCTAGCCGTTGCTTTTGTTCAACGAATTTTTCAGTCTTTTATGTCATCGTAACTATTTCTTTCACTACTTTTGTCTCATAATTATTTCTTCCACTAACAGATATATATATATATATATATATATATATATATATATATATATATATATATATATATATATATAGAGAGAGAGAGAGAGAGAGAGAGAGAAAGAGAGAGAGAGAGACAGAGAGAGACAGAGAGAGAGAGAGAGAGAGAGAGAGAGAGAGAGAACAAAACTCATTCCCGAATCGTCGTCGTTTGGGTCTTGAGAATCCTGAAATGCACTGTTCTGGAAATTTATCATATCTCGTTCATCTGAACTATGGACTGGTGACATCCTTTTGGACTAGGATTCTCAATTATATGCTTGTCTTGTTCTGCTTTTGTTTGGAAAAATCTTTCCAAAGTCTCTTTAACTATACTTTGTATGGTGTCATTTTTTTTCTTTTTTGCAAGTATGCTTTTCTTGGTAGAAGTAACTCCTTGCATCAGTGTCTTTGGTAGTCTTCGTCTTGTCTAGAGATACGAACATCCCTTATCTTCACTTTTTGGCAAAGTGATAGCCATCAACGGATTTGATGAGTCTTTACCGGCTACCGTTTGAACTGGACTAGCTGTATCTCTATCCGATGCAGTGGATCTATTTGCCTTCATTGGGGAATGCACACCCGTCTCATCCATTTTTGTCTGAGATGGAGAACTCTGGGATTGAGCTACTTCGAATTTAACTGCTTATAGTCTTTGTTCTAACAGTCTTGCTTGTTCCAAGAGTTTCATTTTTTCTTGGATGAGTGTCTCTTTTCGTTGGTTGAGTCTTCTGACGGTCTCAGTCATAGTAGAGCAGTGATCGCAAAAATTCACCTTGTCTGTGTCTTTTTGTACATTGTACTGAGGGATTCTATCTGGATTTTGTTTGAGAGCTGGAGAAATATAGTAATTTGGTCCAACACTCCTCTAGCATAATTTAATGCCTCAGTGAAATCATTAGTCTTTAAAAAGAGATTTTCTTATATCTTTAATAGAGTCTAAAACTTCTATCCAAGTTTGGAAAATACCATTAGTTCTACCATGGACTACAATATAAAATTTAAATTTCTTATCTAGATTTTTGTCTATAAAATACTGACGAAGTGCATTTAGAGTGGCTACAAGATGACTAGAGTCTTTTTTGTTATGTGATATCCACAAATTGTCTACTAAACATGTTTGTTGTTTGTCTATTACATATTCTGGTAATACCTTAAAAGTTAAATTAGGTGGCGGAAAGAATACTAAATTAATAATTCCAAAATGTATTCTTTCTAAGGCGTGTTTGTCTAATGCAGATAGAGGTCTAAAATGAAAGTTACCTAGTACCTTTTGTCTGTAAGTGTCTTGGGTTGAGGCTATGCCTTTTCCCTTGTTTGTTGTTTGAGAACTTGATGGTCTCATGCTGTTCAAATAGAAAATTAATTAGATGTAATTTTTAATCTACTTAGTTGGTCTGCTAGGTTATTATCTTTTCCTTTTATATATTCGAATGTTAAATTATAAATTGAAATAGTATCCATAAAATTTAATCATCTTCGTCTACTGCTGCTTTTATCAATAATCTTTTGATAGAATTTGACTATAGCTTCACAGTCTGTTCTTACTAATATTTCCGGTTTATTTAGTACATATAGTCAAAAATTATTTAACCCATATATTATAGCTAAAATTTCAGCTTTTATACTACTCATATTTCCTTTTTCTCGAAGCTTACCACTTTGATAAGCACATATCGTTTCTTCACTTTTATTGCTATATTTATTTGGTTTTGCCATTAATACAGCTCCCCATCTTTCGAAGCTTCCATCTGTTTCTATAATTAAATAGTCTGTTTCTAGGGGTATATTTAAGTCTAGAATATTTTTTATTTTTCTGTAATTTTTTGTACTAATCTGACATCTTATATATTAAAGTGTTTTTGACCATTTGCTCCCGTTTTCGAATATAATGGTCCAGCTATTTTTCCTAAGTCTTTTATAAAACTTCTAGCATAATTTACTATTCCTAAGAATTTTTGTAATTCTTTAACATTATCTGGTTTACCTGGCATTTCTGAGGCCTTTTTAGCTATATGAGGTTGCAATTTTATTTTTCCATCTCCTAGTAATACTCCTAAAAAGTTTATATGGTTTTTACATAATTCCATCTTTTTCTTGCTAATTATTATCCCATTTTCTACAAATAATCTAAATACCTTCTGTAGGTGTCCTAAATGTTCTTTTATGCCTTTACTAAATACTAATATATCATCTACATGTACTAGGACAAATCTTTTGTAGTCTCCCAATATATTATCCATTTTTTGTTGGAAAATTGGTGGAGTTGTCTTTAATCCAAATGACATTACTAACCATTCGAAATGTCCTTCAAGACAGGTAAATGTAGTCCATTCTATACTTTCTTCATGCATTCGTACCTGTCAATATCCTGATTTACAGTCAAATTTACTAAAGATCTTTTTACTTTGTATTCTATTTATTAATTTTATTTTGTCCGGTAACTTATACCCATTTGTTCTGGCGTTATCATTAAGTCTTTTGTAATTTATTACCATTCTAGATTTTCCTCTTACTATCTCACTATGGTTTCTTACCATAAATGCGGCAGATCTTTGTTTAGAAGTAAATCTTTTTATTACTGCTAGATTTAATAATTACTTTATTTGTACTTTAAATTCTTCCACATCTTTGTTAGTTGCTTCTATTGAGGTTGTTTTAATTATATATTCCGGATTTATTATGTCTAATTTACATATAATTTTGTTATTTTTCCAATGTTGTAAAGGTTTTTCTCCTATAATTTCTGTCTTATCTAGTATCTTTATTATATTATCTAAATCTTTTTAGTTTTTTATTACTACTATCCTTTCTATCCCTGTTTTAAAATTGTATAATTCTGTTTCTATATCTATTAGAATATAATTTTTTTCTATTAAATTATCATCATCTAGTATTTCTTCTTCTTCTAGAATTAAATTCTTTATTTCTGTCTTGCTTTTACAGCATGTATTGTTGTCTTGACAATCTTTACAACAACTCTCTTCTTTCTTTTGCAGGTTTATTTGGTCTGGAGTAGGGATCTTCCTATGTCTGATTCTAGTTTTAGCTTTATGAGCTTGTACTACTGTATAAGTAATACTTTTTAGAAAAATTACTCCATCTCTTGTAATCACGCAACTTCCATTGTTATATAGCATAAAGTCTAATCCGATGACAAAGTCTATATTTATATTTAAGTCTCTTACCTATATTTTATCCATTTTATAACTAGGTTTATAAAATTCTGAACAAGTGTTGATAAAGCTAATGTATGCCTTATGAATATAATGTTTTATACATACATACATACATACATATATATATATATATATATATATATATATATATATATATATATATATATATATATATATATATATATATATATATATATATTATGAGTTCCATCTATTTGCATGGCTGCAACTTCTATCTAGAACTTCTATTAAGTTGGGCGGGACTATTCGTTTATTTATTATACATTTAGAACACCCTGAATCTACTAATGCTAATGTCTCTATTCCATAGTCATCTATTTTGATTCTAACAAGTATTTTTATTGTTCCTAATTTTTTGTCTTCATTACATACTAAGGTTCCATGATCTTCTATACTCATTAGTTCTGCTGCTGAATCTTTTAGTATTGTTCTTAGTGGTTGTATATTAGATAAACCTATTTCTTCATCTTTGCTATCTACTTATTTTTGTTTTCCTTTTTCTAGTTTACCTAATCTGGTTTCTAATTCATTTAGCCTAGTTTCTAATGTTTATTATTCTTAGACTAATAGTAGGAAATTCTATTTTTTAATGTTTTTCCCCTTTATGTATTTTTATCTTAAATTATTTTTCTATACACATGTTACATCCTTCTATAAAACAATTTTTACATTTTTCCCTTTTATCTCTACTAGGAAACCATTTACAAGAGAAACATGCATTACTATCTAAACCTTTATTTCTTTCAAAGTCATGACTACAGTCTCCTGACATATTTGCTAAATTATCCATTCGAATTTGTTCTAGGTCTAGTTTTTCTAATCTTATTTCTTTAATTAATTCTTCTGCTTCTGAGTCTGATGAGCCTGTTTTAATTTTTTCTTCAGTATCTACACTTACTATGGAGTATATACTTTCTGTGTCTGACATATATTCATCTACATTTATTAAGGTTTCTTGAAAGTCTTCAATTAGCTGTGAATTTCGTGTCTTATTATTTATTCTTTTTGGACATATATTTGCTAAGTGTTCTATACTTTCACAAGTAAAACATTCCAATTTGTTTTTGTAATTTCAATCTGTTCTGTATTTTCTGATATGTCGATTTCTGTCTAAATAGGGTTTTCTAGCTGATGATTTTCTAAGATAATATTTCTTTCTATTGTATTGAGGGTAGTTTCTATTATATTGGGTTCTGTATTTTTTTATACTTTTTCTTTTTATAATTGTCTTTATCGTAACTCTGAGTAGTGTATACTACACTTTTACAAAAATTCATTTCATTTTATTTTAATTGTTTTTGTATTTGTATATGGGTGCACTTTTCTTGTAGTATATCCATTATATGTTGTATTATATGTCCTATTGACCATTTTAAATTAGGATTTTGTGCTACTCCATCTCTTTTATTCGATTTTTCTTCTATTTCTCTTCCTAGAGCTCCTGGTAGTTTATTAAATAATTTCTTTCGTAATTCTTGGTCAAAAGCATTTCCACTAATTGTGCAATAATAAAAATAATCATTTAAAAATTTCTTAATATGAAACCAACTACTTATACTTAACTGTTCTAATACAATTAAAACATTTCTTTGTAGTATTATTAATCCACTATTTGGATCTTCTCCTTTAATTAAAGTATATATTTTATTAGTAAAATTATATGGATTTTCTCCCATGGATACTAAGTATTGAAATTCCATCGTAAAATCTTCCTTATATGCTTCCCATAGAGCTTTAGCTGATTCTCCTAAAAATGTCTCTAAGTATTTATACATCGTTTCAGCATCTGTATCATTACAAGTTTTTATATAGTCCCTACTATTCCTTTCCAAAGGTCTATTATTGAATTCCATCTTTGTGGATCATGAGCTGCTAAAAATTTAGTATCTTTCCTTTATTACCTCCTTCTTGGAGAATAATAAGTTCTTCTATAGGCATTCTTTTTCCTGATGGTTTTATATTGTATATAGGTTCTCCTGCTATTCTAAAAACTCTTCTTCTAGGTACATTTACTGTGCTCGTATCTAATGTGTATTGTTCTCCTGTTGTTCTTTGAAATAGACTAGAACTAGATGCATTAGACTCCATTAATTCTTTTTGGCTTATTATTGAGTCTAATTCTATTTCTTCATCACTATCTTGTATATCTTCTAATATTTTATCGAGAGCGTCTGAGTTCTTTTGGTATGTATGTTCTACTCTATATCCCCAATTATGAGTTCTAGTTCACATAATTTAAAGTGACTTATAGTGTCACGCTCCAAAACCCACCCTAGACGTGACCGGCATCCGACGTCATGAACAACATCGGTAGAACCTAAACAATGATATAATAACACTTGAACCTGCCAGGTTCAACATTCACCTCCAGCAGTTTATAAAATAAATGTAACATCAAGTTTCTTTTTAATAATCTTTCCTTATTAAATTAAACAAAGTCATGAATAACTGCCCATATCAGGATCATAATAATGAAATAAGATCATCGGAAGTCTAATATAAGTAATAGTCATAAACGTGGCAACAACCCAGTAAGTCGTACGAGACTTTGATAGTCTGCCCACAATTCTGACCACTATCTATGGTGCTTCTAAGAGACACAACAATCATCTAACTTCGGAACGCAGGCCGGAAATCTAGAATAGTAAATGAAATAGGAAGTGTCGCACGAACAAGGATGTGGGCTCACCAAATCAACTGCAGCAGCAAGTTCTCCTAAGTGTCGAAAGTATCACGAACCTACTCTTCTCCGTTACCTAACATACCATCAAAAACAACAATGGCATGCCTGAGTACTTTCGTACTCAGTGAGTGCCTCGGGGACAACAAGTATTATAAAAATTAAATATAATAATACATAAAGAAATCAGTTCTGAAAAAGATAGTATAGAAATAGTCATTCCACTTTATGATTCTTAATATCATTTGTTAAATAGTTTACAAAGCCATTAATCAATATAAAAACAGGTATTCAACTTGTGTATCTCAATAAGAATTACCAAAACCGATGATAATGCCTTTTGTCAAGTTACAACTTTCAATTATGCCTTTCAAATCGATCATGATTGTCAACAACAGTTCTATGAGAGAATAAGAATGTCACACATGCCAATACAGGCCAAAGAATAAATCATATCGCGCATAACGCACCACACCAGAACATATAATTCTCGGTGGCTATCCTTCCTCCCGAATAGCTAGGCATAAATCACACGGGACTATGTAGTACGCGGTGGCTATCCTTCCTCCCGAATAGCTAGGCATACATCACACCCCAGGTAGCGAACCCAGCGGTGGCTATCCTCCCCCCCCCCCCCCTCCCCGAATAACTAGGCTTGAATTACACCCCGGGTAGCAAACCCGGTAGTGGACACTCCTCCTCCCGAATGGCTAGGCAATTACCATACGAGGATCCATAGTGGCTACCCTTCCTCCCGAGTAGCTACGGCAAACACAACAATAAAGTTCATAGCATAGAAACCGATTCACAAATTGTCTCACAACAATCACACCACATATAACATTAAACTTCATTGTGCCATATCGAAAGAATCAGCTATTCCAATCAATGTTTTGCAAACGTACAACTTCTTTACAAAGATTTCCATGTCCCAATTCACCAAGTAAAATGTCATTACCAACTCTTAACTAACATTAATAAACATCTCTCGTAGAGGGATACATTTATAATATCTTATACATATATATAGATTTTGTTATAATCTAGGATTAACCACCATTTAGTCATGAATTAGGGTTCAAGAAACCATGAAAAGATTATTCATTAAAGAATCTTGAATAAAACTTATACTTCCAACAATAGTTTCTCTAAGTGATTTTCATCCAAAAATAAGTTTTTAAAAGAGAGACATACATTAGGGTTTTGTATGAGAAGTTCATCCTTTTGTTCAATAAAGAACGTTCAAGAAAAGAAGTAATGCATTCCAAAATGAGGTTTTCAAAAGAGACATACCTTAATTTTTTAAACAAGGTTTAACAATTCACTTTTCTAATAAAGAAAACCCAAACCCTAGCTTGAATACCTTTGGAAAGAATTTTGTTTCTACCCTAGGTTTTTGTCACAAAAATCATGTTCAGAATCATGGGTTTATTGTTAGTATTTATAATCAATGATTAAGATGTTCTTCCCTTAGTGTTGAAGACTTGGGGGAATGATTTTCGTCCTTAGGGTTTTTGAGAGTGAAAAGAATGGAAGAAAAACTAAAATTTTGCAACTTATATAATTTCAGCCCGGCAGGCGCAAATGACGGTTCAAACGACGAAGCGTCGATCAGATCGACAGAGCATCGAACTGCTCCGTCGAATTCATCAAATTTCCAGTGGGCAATGCACAATCGACGGTTCAAAGGACAGACCGTCGATCAGAACGACGGAGTGTCGATCTGCTCCGTAAAAGTCACCTAATTTCCAGCGAAGACAGGCTTTAGTAAAACGGGCATAACTCTTTGTACAAAAAGTTTCTCGGGATGGGCGACCTACAGTTGGAAATCTATTTCAAAGATCTAAAACTTTGATTGAGGAAGTTTTTCCAAATTCTCAATACATTTTCACGAAAATTGTCCAGAAGACAGACCTACCAAAACTTAGGCGAATTTAAGAGCCCTTAAGAACTTCACTAGTTGGTTTGACTTCCAAACGACCATCCTCCACTCGAATTCGTCAAGAATGGATTCATATAGATAAAAACATCTTAACACTAGATTTTTACATATTCACACCTAGTTCAAGTTTACGGGGTGTTACATTATCCCCCCCCCCCCCCCCCCTTAAGATCATTCGTCCCCGAATGAAAGTCATGGCCAGGATTCTTCACTAAACCTCAAATTTCAGAATTTCAAGAATTCTTCTAGAAAGGTGAAACATCCTCATAGATATCATACGACTATCCATGTAACGAATGCATCATCCAAGCCTAAACACCATTGTGAGATTTATACTTCACTCTAAACTTTCACAGGAAAACACATCCAAAAGGTTCAACACATACCTGTAGTAGGGAATAATATTCAAGGTAACACGGCTTGAGTAATACTACAACAACCAGATAGAACTAAGCCCCTTTTTTATTTTACCCTGAAAGTCTTAAGATACGACATAAGTCTACTCCGAGTTTTTAACAATATCACTTTTTCACTCTATAACGGATCCATAAGCAAATTCAAGCCTAACTATTTCTGATTGACAATCTACAGTTCATGATACTATGAAATCTAGGCTATCCCCAAAAATCACATCAAAGTTTGCTATCTCTAATTCAAACACCTCAGTAGTAGCCTCACGTCCCTTAAGTACAACTACACAGTCTCTATCAACTCTTAAAGTAATAATGGGCGCTAGCAGGGGTATTCATAGAGAAGGTTTCTAGCAATTATTTAGGTCCCACACAAAAAGAATCTAGGGGAAGATACTCACTTATATAAGAAAGAGTCGAACTCGAATCGATCAGCGAATATGATTTAAAAGAGCATATAGTAAGAAGACCTGTGACCCCAGTATCAGGATCTTCTGCCGTCACCCTAGGAGTCAAACTATAAAGTCGAGCTTGTCCCCTATTAGCGGTGTTAGCAGCCATTTTACCAGTTCCATTACCACGAGCACTGGTGTTTTTAGCATTTCCATCAGACTAAGTATTCCTTAGGCCTGAAGAGTTAGCCATTTCACGAAGCCACTTCCTACAATATTTCTTGATATGACCCCTAATCCCACAATGGTGACAGACACGATCCTCCCATCTAAATGATTGTCGGTTACTATCTTGCGAATATTTGTTCTGATCATTGTTCCTCAGACCTTGTCTACCAGATGGAACGCCCATATTAGACTGAGAAACAAACTGTTGAGGAGCAGAATTTCCTTTCCGCTGCTCTCCATCATACGAACCAGTGAAACCACCCGCAGATCGGGCCTTCTTACTTTGTTTCCTGTCTAGCCTTTCTTCTCCTTTCAAATTCTCTTGCTCGGCAAACCCAACCAACTAATTACCGTTCTTGACCCAGCAGTGGTACAGTTAGTGACTGTGGCGGCTCATCCGCCAGATGATGAGTTAGAAGCACTATTATTTTCCTGATTACCAGTCCTCGCAGGAGTTAACGCCATTTCTGCGGGGCACGAATTATTGGACACGTCTGAATGATCCCAATGGCAGTTCAAGCTCTATAGCACAATCTAGAATAAAGAAGAATGAGAAACACCTATAAATTCCCTGGTCGTCTTTCGATCATGCAGGTGATCAGGCTACACAAGGAAGACTCCACTAGACACAGCTCCACAGACACAAACAACTCCTAGGATATATTTAAAACTAGGCTCTGATACCACGCTTGTCACGCCCCAAAACCCACCCTAGACGTGACTGGCATCCGACGTCATGAACAACATCGGAAGAACCTAAACAATGCTATAATAACACTTGAACCCACCAGGTTCAACATTCACCTCCAGCAGTTTATAAAATAAATGTAACATCAAGTTTCTTTTTAATAATCTTTCCTTATTAAATTAAACAAAGTCATGAATAACTGCCCATATCAGGATCATAATTATGAAATAAGATCATCGGAAGTCTAATATGAGTAACAGTCATAAACGTGGCAACCACCCAGTAAGTTTTACGAGACTTTGACAATCTACCCACAATTCTGATCACTATCTACGGAGTTTCTACGAGACACAACAATCATCTAACTTCGCGACGCAGCCCGAAAATATAGAATAGTAAATGAAATAGGAAGTGTCCCACGAACAAGGATGTGGGCTCACTAAATCAATAGCAGCAGCAAGTTCTCCTAAGCTTCAAGAGGATCACGAACTTTCTCTTCTCTGTTACCTAACATACCATCAAAAACAACAATGGTATGCCTGACTACTTTCGTACTCAATGAGTGTCTCGGGGACAATAAGTATTATAAAAATGAAATATAATAATATATAAAGAAATCAGTTCTGATAAAGATAGTATAGAAATAGTCATTCCACTTTATGATTCTTAATATCATTTGTTAAACAGTTTACAAAGCCATTAATCAATATAAAAACAGGTATTCAGCTTGTGTATCTCAATAAGAATTACCAAAACCGATGATAAAGCCTTTTGTCAAGTTACAACTTTCAATTATGCCTTTCAAATCGATCATGATTGTCAACAACAGTTCCATGAGAGAATACGAATGTCACACATGCCAATACAGGCCAAAGAATAAATCATATCGCGCATAGCGCACTACACCGGAACATATAATTCTCGGTGGCTATCCTTCCTCCCGAATAGATAGGCATAAATCACACTGGACTATGTTGTACACGGTGGCTATCCTTCCTCCCGAATAGCTAGGCATACATCACACCCCAAGTAGCGAACCCAGCGGTGGCTATCCTTTCCCCCGAATAGCTAGGCTTGAATTACACCCCGGGTAGCGAACCCGGTAGTGGCCACTCCTTCTCCCGAATGGATAGGCAATTACCACACTAGGATCCACAGTGGCTACCCTTCCTCCCGAGTAGCTAGGCCAAACATAAAAATAAAGTTCATAGCATAGAAGCCGATTCACAAATTGTCTCACAGCAGTCACACCACATATAACATTAAAGTTCATTATGCCATATCGAAAGAATCAGTTATTCCAATCAATGTTTTGCAAACGTACAACTTCTTTACAAAGATTTCCATATCCTAATTCACCAATGAAAATGTCATTACCAACTCTTAACTAACATTAATAAACATCTCTCGTAGAGGCGGACCTTTATTATATCTTATACATATATATAGGTTTTGTTACAATCTAGGTTTAATGTGGGTTTGTCCCCTCACACACATTAACCACCATTTAGTCATGAATTAGGGTTCAAGAAACCATGAAAAGATTACTCATTAAAGAATCTTGAATAAAACTTATGCTTCCAACAATAGTTTCAAGAAGTGATTTTCATCCAAAAATAAGTTTTTAAAAGAGAGACATACATTAGGATTTTGTATGAGAAGTTCATCCTTTTTGTTCAATAAAGAACGTTCAAGAAAAGAAGTCATGCATTCCAAAATGAGGTTTTCAAAAGAGACATACCTTAATTTGTTAAACAAGGTGTAACAATTCTCTTTTCTAATGAAGGACACCCAAACCCTAGCTTGAATCCCTTTGGAAAGAATTATGTTGCAACCCTAGGTTTTTGTCACAAAAATCATGTTAAGAATCATGGGTTTATTGTTAGGTTTGATAATCAATGATTAAGATATTCTTACCTTAGTTTTGGAGACTTGGGAGAATGATTTTCGTCCTTAGAGTTTTTTAGAGTGTTAGAGATTCATGACTCTTAAAGTTTTTATGGGGATAAAGATGAATAATTTATATTTTTTATGATAACCATGACGATGATTATGAGGGATTTATTTATCAAAGATCCAAGGCATACGGATTTCATGATATTATGAGATGATTTGATTCATAGGGATTTCCAAGTACATGAGTTTTATATTATTGTGAGGTGATTGAGCTTACTTTGCAATTTCTTAATTTCCTTCATTGTTGGAAATCTCACCTTATGACCTTGTTCCTTCAAGGTAAGATAAACGATGATGATTGATCCATAATATAATCGGAGGCTACCGACCTTACGTCACTCTGATATAGTTGTGTATTTTGATTGGGCTTTCACGCATGCTTTATATACATGTATGTATTTTCTCACACCGCACCGCGCTATAGTCGGTTGGACATGGCACGTAGATGTGCACACCACTGCAGTGGGCATGTTATGATATTGCCCCGGATGCGGACTAACGATGATAACATCGAACCTTAATGGCCGGGCATGATACTATTTATATATGAAACCAAGCCTTAATGGCCAGGCATGGTACTGTATATATGTATAAAAATATTTTTTTTAAAAAAAGTATAAGCATGCATGGCACTGCCTTATGAGGCATCCAGATGTGCAGGTTATCTCTCATATTCCATGTTACCTTTCATATCTATTTTATGTTGTTATTCATGCCTTACATACTCAGTACATTATTCGTACTGACGTCCCTTCTTGTGGACGCTGTGCTCATTCCCGCAGGTAGGCAGGAGACGGATCAGACCCGTAGGTGTTCTATCAGCGAATTCTCAGGAGCACTCCACTTACTTTGGAGCTGCAGTCTATTTGGTATTATCCTTATGATCATTTGTATTCTATGTAGAGGCTCGTCGACGTGTGTGTACAGGGAGATGAATACTTTTTTTATGATAAAAATGACGATGATTATGAGGGATTTATTTATCAAAGCTCCAAGGCATACAGATTTCATGATATGAGATGATTTTATTCATAGAGATTTTCAAGTACATGAGCTATATATTATTATGAGGTGATTGAGCTTACTTTGCAATTTCTTAATTTCCTTCATTGTTGGTAATCTCACCTTATGACCCTTGTTCCTTCAAGGTAGGGTAAACGATGACGATTGATCCATAATATAATCGAAGGCTGCCGAACTTACCTCACTCTGATATAGTTGTGGCTTTTCATTGGGCTCTCATGCATGTATTTTTATTTATATATACACACACACATATATATATATACACACACGCACACACACACATATATATATACACACACACACACACACACACACACACACACATATATATATATATTTTTTTTTTCTCAAACCGCGCCGCTCTATAGTCGGTCGGGCATGGCACGTAGATGTGCACACCACTATAGTGGGCATGTTATGATATTGCCTCCGACGCGGGCTAATGATGATAACACTGAGCCTTAATGGCCGGGCATGATACTATATATATATATGACAGCGAGCCTTAATGGCGGGCATAGTACTATATATATGTATAAAAAATATAATTTTTTAAAGGCTAAGCATGCATGACACTGTCTTATGAGGCATCCAGATGTACAGGTTATCTCTCATATTTCATGTTACCTTTCATATCTATATTATGTTGTTATTCATGTCTTACATACTCAATACATTATTCGTATTGACGTCCCTTCTTGTGGACGTTGCGCTCATTCCCGCAGGTAGGCGAGGAGACGGATCAGATCCGTAGGTACTCTATCAGCAAATTCTCAGGAGCACTCCACTTACTTTAGATCTGCAGTCTAATTAGTATAGTCCTTATGATCATTTTTATTTTATGTAGAGGCTCGTAGACGTGTGTGTACAGTTAGATGTTTTATGGCTCCACTGATTCATATTGTTGTATAATATATTGGTGGCCTTGTCGACCTTATTTTGAGCTCTTGATACTTTATTGTCAGTCTTGCCGGCTTTATGATATATGTTATGTTGTGGCGACCTTGTCGGTCCGCATATGAACATATGTGCTGAATGATCGGATATTTTTATGTTGGATCTTTTTTGCGTGCAGGTGTTCTTTGAGTTATGATTTATAATGTTTAAAGTAACGGATAAATCAGGTGGTTCCCGGCCTACGGGTCGGAGCCCATCATACTCTTGGTAGGGGTGTGACAGAAGACAAAGACGAAGACGAAGAGGAGCTGAGAGAAGCGGGTTTAGGAAATGGAGAATGGGGCTGAGTTGGAGGGTTAAAAGGTTTAGGAAATTGATTGGGCTGGGTTACAAAGGAAGTAGAAGAAGGTCCCAAAAGTTTTTGCTCTTGCGTAAAGGCCAGTCCAATAGCATCATGTAGGTCTGTGGGCTTGAACGATAACACATTGTTCTTAATATCATGACGGAGGCCCGATGTGAAGAAGTGGTAAAGCAGCTACGACTGGACGTCGGTTGTCTGATTAGCAAGCTTTTCAAAACGAAAGAGATACTAACTCTCAGGTGATTCGAGTGATTTAGATCCAAACCGAATCGCCAAAGCTTTGGCAAAATGAACCCAACTAATGAGTTGGTGATTTTTGTACAATCCATTGATACCAATCTCTAGCATCACCCTCTAAATAGAAAAAACAGAGGCTAAGGCGACTTTCTGTGGTGATGTTGTAAATATCAAAGTATTGATTGGCTTGGAAAAGCCAACTCTCCATATCGGAACCGTCAAACTTTGGTAGGTTAATAGACGCTAGTTTGTCACGACGAAAAGGGCCAAGTTGATTTTGCGCAAACTGGAGGGTATTTTGTGGAATGGCATGGGTGTGTAACTGGTTTGTGGGAGAAGGTCGCAAAACAGGATTAGGAGGGGTGTTAGACGAATGACCTAGAAAAGGTTGAGAAGGACTCGTTACCGGAGGAGATAGTGTATGAGTAGGAGACTGTTGCTGGATCTGGGTAAGCTGTGTTAGGATGTCTTGAAAAAGAGACTGTTGACCTTGAAGTGTGGCATTAATGGTTTCAAAATTCGTGGTGTGAGTAGCCAGTTGCTTGTGAACCAATTTCATGGCCTCATCCAAAGTTTTCATACGAGTATTGTGAACGCCGTCACCCATTGGTGGGGAAGGGTCAACGAGAGCACCAAAATGGTATGAATTGGCTTTGATTGAATGCAAGAACAACTATTACACTGAATAATTAACACTTAGCTAAATAAAGGTTGCTGAAATTGCAAGAAATAGTAGCAAAAAAAAACAAGAAAAACAAGAAGGGGAGAAGTTCCAGACTAGTTATTAAGAAAAAAAGAAAAATAACCAAATTCATACATGAGCCTAACATTCTAACTTCTTTGGATATGTATAGGAACAACGTGCTACTCTTTCTTAGGATTAGGGACCACGTAATTGTCCAAGTATTTGGACAATTATATAGGACGATTACTGCGTCTGGCCCCATCCACTATAGCAGGTGGGTTCATTACACATTCAGTGTGACTTTATTTTATATAATGATTCATTATTTCATGTTTGTAACTGACTCTTCAATTCTCTTTTAATGGTTGATTTATTGGCTTGTTTAAATGGTCAGGTTAATGGTCATTAAGTCCTTCTTTGACCTTTCAGATTTTTTGGCCTATATAACCAATCTTCTTAGTGAATTGTTGACATAAAAAAAACATTTTCTTCCTCTCTTCTTCATAAATTATTTTGGGCTATTGTTTGACCAAACTTCAAACTTCCAGCCACCATTGCAGGTGTTTGGGAGTGCTGTAGAATCTTGGGAAACCACCGGTCTTAACGATTTGCACTGGAGTCGTGCCAAAATAGCTTTTAAGGCAATAGCTTGCCACGATGCAACGATTTAATATGATAAGTTGATTCTATCCTTTTATTCCATTTCCTGATTGATTTTGTTAATATTTCCAACAACAGGATTGAGGGGAAAATATATGCTTAAGGTGGATTCTTTATTCGTGAGTTTATTAAGGAGATTGAGCTTCTTTTTTTGTTGTGGCTCTTGTAAGGAAGGAGAACACGGGGGCAAATCCATTGGTATAAGAAATCAATGATGAGGGGGTTTTGTATGAGCTTGGAGCTCCATCTCAGCAAACTTCTTCGTTTAATACAGTCAAATATGAGGTGAAGCACAGTTAGTTTAAAGAGGCAGGCGCGGTCCAAAAAATTAACAGTGATGACATTTTTATACCAAAATTTAACGAAGGACAAAAGTGATTTATTTCGCATAGTTTAACAACAATATTGACCCTTTTTTTGTAACTAATCTTGTTTATTAATCACCAATGCAAGAATTACAAAATCATAGCTTAGCAACATACTTTGCTAGCTATCCTATTACAGCCTACTACCCAATAAAACTCAAAGCTACTCTTAACTTTTCTATACAAATCTAGTCTTGTGTTAAAAGCTAAGCTATGTAGCAAAAGTCGACAGCCAGAGGGATACCTAACATTACAAACATAAGCAGTTTCTCTAGCAAGACACTCTCCGTCTTTATACCTCTTTTCAAAGATTCGCAGATTCTTTTCATTCCAAATTGCATGAATAAATTCAGCAAAGACATGTTTGAAGATGGTGGCACTTTGAGATTTACCCTTTGTCTAAGAGATAGCCCACTCCACATAATGATCCCAGTTCTGTCTTGTTTTATGTAACCATGTAAAGATCATTGACCATAGATGTTTTGTGAAAGTGCAGGCAATGAATGGGTGCTCTTCATCAATCTAGCCACATAAAACACATTTTGGTTCGACTTTGAGGCCCCAACTTAGCAGTCGATCAGTAGTGAGAAGTCATCCGTGAAGGTGTATCCATACGGTAAACACAGATTTTGGCCTTGCAGGATTTTTGAACATCAAGAATTTCAAAGGCATCTTCTCATTATCTCCAAGTAGCTGCATATAGATCTGTCTAATCACACTCTTTCCAAGTGTAGAATTTATTTGAATTTGTATCAATGTGTCTCTAGCAGCTAAGATTGTCCTCACCATCCAACAAGCTTGGGGTGGAATGACCATGTCCACCAATACCCTTTCTTTAATGTAATAGGCATGGATCCATTTGATCCATAATCTATCATTCTTATTTGATAAGTTCCAACATGTCTTTGCTAATGCAGCTTGGTTCCATAGCTGAAGATTAATTAAGTTGAGACCACCTGAAGCTTTAGGGAGGCAGACTCTAGCTCATGTTATTAAGGATTTCTTGGTAATCTCATTAGCTCCAGACCATATATAACTCTTACAGTAGCCATCAATCAGTTTCAACGCCTTTGCAGGGATAATGTATATCTGAGCCCACAATGCTTGAATCCCAACAAACACGGTTTGAACCACTTGGACTCTTACAGCATAGAAGAGTTTCTTTGCAGTCCATGATGATACTCTAGCAATAATTCTATCAATAAGAGGTTTCCATTGCATAATTGTGACTTTCTTAGTTGACAGAGGGATCCAAGTTATTTGAAAGGTAATTCACCAAGCCCCATGCCTAGATGATGAAGCATAGCATCTTGAGTAGCTTGAGGGAGACCACCAAAATACACAGCACTTTTACCCAAGTTAGCTTGCAAATCAGAAGCCTTTGAGAAATCCAAGAAACATCTGTACAGAGCTTGAACTGATTGGAGATCACCTTTTGTGAAAAGGATGAGATCATCAGCAAAACTAATATGTATGATCCCAAGTTTTTCACATCTGGATGAAAAATAAAACCAGGATTATCCTTCAAACCAGTCATGCTTCTACTAAGATATTCCATGGGTATAGCAAAGAGAAAGGGGGAACATAGGGTCCCCTTGTCTCAAACCTTTAGCAGCATCAAAGGGTTTGGTAGTTTCCCCATTAATCAAAACAGTGTAGTTGTCACGACCCAGCTAGGGGCCGCAACGGGTACCCGGGACTAACCACCGAACACCGCTCGTAATATTACTTCTTAGACTCATTTATCGATTTCATTCTTATTTTACAAAAGAAACTGCTTTCCATTTCAAAACATAATGCTTTTATACAACAACATATATGGATATATTTACACAAAATCCGCGTCGTGAAACCACATGACCCACATTTATTATCTACGAGCCTCTAAGAGATGACATCTACAACTGTACACAAAATAATCATCATAGGCACCTCCGGGACAATGGAGTGCTTTCAGTCAGCTAACGGCCTCTAAGAATCCGGAGCAAGATCTCCTCCCTGTATACCTGTGGGCATGAACACAGCGTCCAAAGAAAAGGGACGTCAGTACGAATATTGTACTGAGTATGTAAGGCAGGAATGAAATAAACAAACATAATAGAGAGATCATGGGTCATGAGACAAGGATACAACCTGCACACGTGTCATAGGCAAATGTATTACTTACTTATGTCACATTTTATACAATCATAGTATACATGTTATCTCATCCCATACATCATCGCGTACATCATCACATCATAATCTGGATCGTCACCCGCGTCCGGGTAACCCTCATATGCCGCCCACTAGTGGTGATCGTGCCCGGCCCTCTAGGCGCGGCAGCCGGCATTAGCGGTGACATGTCCGGCCTTATAGGCATGGTGGAATCATATGTAGCCCGCATTCGCGGTGACATATCCGGCCATGTAGGCGCGGTGGAATCGTATCATCACAACATCAATCATAACACGTCATTATTATACATCTCATGCCATAGCATCATGTTATCATTTCTTAGTGTTCCATGTATTTCATAGTCGTATTTCAAGTTAGCATTATTCATTATCTTATCATCATAGCATACATTAGCATTAGGAGCATACATTAGGCTTTAAGACAACCACACTATGTCGGGGTGACGTAAGGTCGTGAACCCCGAATGCATTATGGACCTTTATGAGTATCTTACCTCGCCTTGAAGGAAATAAAGCATAAGGCGAGTGTTAGCAATAATAACATCATTAGCATCGTAGGAACATCGTGTCACAATTTCTCGAATCTCTACACCCTCGCTTATTATCATCATTATCATGCTCATAGGTGACTCAGTATATAGAAGGGCTCATAAGCTTCATCTTATAGAGGGATTATGGAAAACTTGAAGGATTCATGCCTTTTGGAAGAAGATTTGAGCCTCATATACCTTTCTCGTTTAAGCAATCTAGCGTTCGCTCATTCTTCTTCAGTGTCGCGTCTCTACCTTCAAAAGAGGATTCGTACTAACATTAGTCAATCAACCATAAGAACGCACTACTAATTCTAGAGAAAATTAGGCAGCACTTCCTTTGTTTATACTACTTTTCTCCCATTTCATATCAATTCCCAAACATCTACAACACGACTCTCAATATCGCAAGCAGCAATCATCATTTATATACTTTAGGCAAAGTCCACCATTTCTCTCCAATTTCTTCACATTTATGGTTATAGGTTCGCTATCGTGTTTTCCCACATATCACACTTATCTCATGGTCTACATATCATTTATAACGTATTCATACTCACAAAACCCTAACATTCTTGATTCAATTCTCTACCATTCAAACATGACACTATTCACTCTTGAATGACCCATTTGTTATGCTTCTCTACAAGTCGAGTTCCTTAACCATCCAATACCTTAAACAATATGTAATGGTCATGAAACTTACCTTGGATGATGGTTGAACAAGCCTTGAGTGGAGTTTCCCTTCTAGCACCAAAACCCTATCTCCTCTCTTTTGGGTTTTCTTGAATTAGATGAACTTGGCTAGGCTTCATACGCTTGGGTTCATGGATTTGGTGTTATTGATCATGGATTTCCCTTGAATTTTCTTGTGGATGAATGTTATAGAGGGTTCTAGAGGTTTTCTTGGCCAAAAATGATGAAAATGTGATTTTGGTCGAGTTGGGTATATTTAAAGTGGTCCAGAAAATTCTGGACCGACACAAGATGCGGCACGCTTTGCGAGACGCAAAGCATGCTCTGCGAGCCGCATGTTGTGTCGCAAAGCTTGCCAGCTGACCAACCCTCACTGGCACACTTTGCGGTGAAACTGCGTGGCCGCATGTCGTGTTTGCGAGCCGCATGTTGCGCCGCAAAGTGCGCCAGAATGTGATATTTTGCCCCCGAACTGTCTGTCGTAGAATGTCCATAACTTTTGATCCCGATATGCTGTGAGGGCCCACGACCTATGGTTGGAAAGCTCTTTCAATTATCTACAACATTCATTCTTGGTGTTTGTCCAAATTCCAAACTTATAATGGCGTTTTGTCCCCTCCAAATCAGATCATCCGAAAATGTTTCCTTAAATCGCCATTTTGGATGGCTTATGCCCATATTTGGCTTATGGGTCCTTCTTGAAACTTACTTAACACTTCATTACCAATATGAGGGACATTATAATTCTTCTCCAAAATCTCATTTAGAATCATTAAATATTATTTCTTACTTATCAAAACATTGTATGCATCATGCCCTTTGTCAGTCAATTCACTGTGCATGAACGAAAAATTTTCCGAGGTGTAACAGTAGTTTACTGTTCTTATACATTCAAAAATCCAGGTTAGAAATCTGTTTGGAAAACCAATCTCTACCATTACTTGGTGCAAATATATCCATTCGACAGAGTCATATGCCTTTTGGAGATCAACTTTGAGCATGCATCGTGTTGGTATGTGTTTCCTAGTATAGCACTATACTAGTTCATGGGCCAGGATGATATTATCACCAAGCTTCCTCCCTAGAATAAAACCAGCCTGGGCCTTACTAATGATAGAAGTCATAAATTTCTGGAGTCTGTTCGCTAGGATTTTTTAAATAATTAAATTTTGCAGTAAGATCTTCTCAAGCTCCAGTAAAGAATCAGAGCATGAAGCTGCAATCTTCTTTTGAATATCAGTTAGCTTTACCCTTGCTAGTACTATCTTGTGACTTATCCCTTTGAATTCATTGTTATTCAACTGTTTTAATTGAGGTTGGAGAGCCTTCAGTTTTAGCCAAATTTTTTGCATTTTCCAGTCTATATTGGTTCTGTTCCATTGAACCTTGACCATGGTCAGGAAATTAGGATGATCTGCCCAAACATTAAAGAATCTAAATGGAACTTTACCACTCCACTGATTTGGATACAGAGATAATATCATAGGAGTATGGTCTGAAATAGAAGGCAATCCATAATTGATCTTTACATGTCCCCAAGTCATCATACACTCATACTTACCAATAGCTCTATCAATTGTACTCCATACCCTGTCCTCACCTTGTTGCTTATTGGACCACGTGTAGTATTCACCCTTCCATGGCAACTCAGATAGGGATATACAGTTAGCAAAATCTTGGATTTCAGCATAAGCAATCAGGTTTCCTAAGAGTCTATCATCAGCATATAATACTGCATTAAAGTCACCAGAAATGAGTCAACGTTGTGTAATGCCCTTGCCAAAATCTAGCAGATTCTCCCATAAAGATCTTCTCTGCTCCAAGATTTTGTAACCATACACAACAGTAAGTACCGCTTCAATATATCTTGTAATTCCTTTTACGTGGCAATGTATGAACTGATCCTCTTTCCTGATAGGGTTGACCTGGTAATGTTTAGCATCCCACATAAGCCAGATTCTGCCATTTATTGCATACTCAGAATTAGTTAAAACTTCTCATTTGTTGGCTAGACTGTTAGCTATCATAGCAGCCTTAGGTGCTTTAACTCTAGTTTTCCACTATACCAGCTAGAGTAATGTGATTATTATTGATGTTGTTCCTCAACTCTTTCTGCTTATACCGTTTATTAACTCCCCTTACATTCCAGAACAACCAATTTTGACCGTTTTCGTTATTTTAAACCCAAAAAATAAAGAATACGTGAAGCTCTCACAAATGCTCGTCATTTATTTGTGATAAGAATATTTTAATACTATATATAAACTTATTTATGTGTCAACAGCCTTTTTATATTTCTTAAACTTTTCCAATCAAATATCTGTTATGGACTTGCTCGGTTCTTCTTTAGCCCGTTTTATTTACTTTAAAAAAAATTATATTTTCCCTTCGTTATAATTTTTGGACATAGTTGTCATTGTCATCCAATTTTCAGGCATATTTACCCTTCATCCAACTTTCAAGCCTTATTTACCCTTCATCCGTTAAATCCTCATGTCCCTACATAAAAGTACCTACATGACATGCTTTTTTCAATTAAAATCTACTCACCCATTTAAACTATTTTAACCAAAGCCATCCGACCCACAGAAAAATAAAAATCAAAAGCTTCGTTGTTCATCCATGATGGATACGATTTCACCACTCAAATCTCGTCCAACCAACTTTTTTTTCTTCAGATTCAATTCATATGTAAACAGAGATTTAGAAATAGAATCTCTAATATTACCAATAATAGGTTTAGAGATTTTGCCAAAATATTTTAATGATTTAAGACCTATATATATATATATATATATATAGACACACACACACACAAAAAGCATGATTAATCTTAGAATTTAGCAATTAAAAATAAAAAGTTAAATTTTATGCATCTTTTACCTATAATATGAAATATTATTCAAATCATTATACATATATAACGGTCATTCTTTATATTGCTAAAAATTTCAGAACTGGTGATGTTGTTATATTATTTTATTTATAGTTTGGACTTGCACTACTTAATTAGGTACTCCCTTCATCCCAAAAAGATTATTCTTTTTTGACTTGACATAAAATTTATGAAATAAAGGAAGATTTTTGAAATGTGTAGTCCAAAATAAATTTTAGATATTTATGTGACTGTAAATTATCTCATAAAATTAAATAGTTTTTAAATATAGAAGGGTATATTTTTTTAGCGCGTATTTTTACAACACTTGCGAGTTAGACAAAGCAGTCAATTAAAGAAAATAACAAGGATAATAGGAGATAAAGATTTAACGTGGGTCGGTCAACTTGACCTACATCCACAACTAAAAGAGGAGCAAATTTACTAACACCAACGGATAGTACACAACAGAAAAGAAAGTACAAAATTAGAATACACTAATATCCATAAACCCCAAGAGAAAGGGTTCACACAAGTGTTTTCCAACACAACTCTCTATAAAGAAGAAAACAAACTCAACTAATTGTTCTTTTTCAAATTGGTGTGTTGGAGAAGTGCCCTCCTTTATAGGGACAAAACTTGGCCTCCAAGTTGGGTAAAAAAGGAAAGAGAAATGACCAAAGTTTTCTCCTCCACATCACCAAACTTTTGCTCCAAGAAACACTTGTGACCAAGTAAATTGGCACATGCCAAATAAGGCCACATCTTACATATCCTTATTATAGTGTAAGAAGAAATTCTTTATTGTAGAGAAACTCTTTTTCTGCGGCTGAATTGCTTGTTAATTAGTAAAAGTATCGAGCTGAATTACAGACTCCGTAATACTTTAGACAGAAAGGAAAATCCTAAAAGAAAAATTCCATTTTTTTCCTTTGCATTAGATTCGCATTAGTACAAGGTTCTTTTGTGAATTTGTAGACACATCTAAATAGAAGAAATTGAGTTTAGAAGAACTTGGTTTTTGACTTAATTATGGGTTAAAGAAGAGAGGGGCATGTTCATTTCAACTGAGTTGCTTCTTGAAATATCTACGTGGCTTCAAACATGCAGCATTTAATGTGCTGGAAGTATACTCTTAACGATTTGGAGTAATATTCTTTTCTGCATACAGGTTTATATTAAACTCCAAAACACGAGAGTGGCTGCATTGTTAGCTGTTTCAATAGTGTTTTAATTGCTAGAGACCAACATCAAGCTGGACTTGGGGTGCAAAGATGTATTGCGGTGAGAATATGGAGTCCAATGTTTATTTTCACATACAAGATGAGGCAGAAAGGCTGCTTAAAGAGATTGAACTGATGATGAAGAATGTTGAGAACTCTAAATTGTATGCTGGAATGCGCTTGGATCTCGAACGGAATGAAACTTTTCAACAACATTTGTTTCGCCTTTTAGGCTCTCATTCACATGTTCAGGTGGTAATCTATGCTTTGGGAAGCATGGAATCCGATTTTCATGCACAGTTTCAGCTTGCTGTAGTTCTCCTACTAAAAAGAGATTTTCCCAATTGGATTGACAATATAGAAGTATACGATCCTGTAATGTCTCCAGCTGATATGCTAGTTTTCAGAAAACTGGGTGTTGAGGTTTTGACCATTAATGAAAATTGTAAGAGGCAAGTTCGAAGACCAACAATGTTCTATATGCCTGTTCCTAATAGTTATCTTATAGGAAATCTGTTGGGAGCGAACTGGTCTTCATCTTGTATTAACCAGATTTTCCTATTGACAAACTCATTACGCTGTTTGGCGACCTCTATTTCAACATGTAATCAGGATGGAGAAACACTGCAACGCCTAGAGAGAATTCTCCCCTTCACTACACAGATTGACATAAAAGTTAGCCATGAGGAGATCTATATTAGTGTATTTTCAAGATTTGCTTGGCATTTCTTTGACGTGGGTCCCAACATGGACATGGAAGCATCACTCCCTGGTACTGAATTTCCTTCTAATCTTGATTCAAGTTGGAGAATTTATTGGTTGCTCTCACGACACTTGCACTGACCAGATGATTTTATTTTGTTGATGCAGTGACTAAGATCACAGAACATAAAAGAGAAGATGGAGGTCAACATTGGTTGGATCGGCAAAGGTAATTAGATGTGAGACTAGATACCAAACTTTCCATTTATTATTGAATACAGTTCTCTTATGCAGAGCTAGCTCATTCTGTCAATTGTTGATTCCTGGAAACAAAGGTGTTTCAACTTAGCAGATCGTTAAGCCATTACCCCTTTACTTCTCACTGTGTATGATTATTTCCTTTATTTTCCCTCGTGATAAGATGTGCTTTACACATGCGAATGATTTAAGTTTTAGTTGGAGAATCTAGATTTTCTTGGTTGGATTATGCAAAGTACTTTGCAGTTATTTGCTTACGGGTAGCTATTTAGTGATAGAGATGAGTTGAAGGAATAATAGAAAGGTAAGGTGTAATTCATCCCTAAAGATGTAACTTTTAACTTTCGTGTTGCAGGGATCTTGAAGAAGAATTTTTGGAATATATGCGGAGCGATATGTCTAGAGAGGAATTTGCACAGATTCTTGGTGAATATCGCGGGCCTCGTCGTTTAAGATGCAACTTTGTTCCTCCTCCTCTAGGTTGGATTAAGCTAAACATTTATGGGATCGGTGCAGAAGGTGATCAGCTAGGACGATATAGTGGCATCTTCCAGGATGAAACTGGAATGTGTTTAGGTAGGTATAGTGGTACCATTGATGTTGAAGACAGTGTGGTTGTTGGACTAGAGGCCTTGAAGAATGGGTTAGTCAGATGCATGGAAGGAAAGCCGAATGCACAGAAGTTGATTGTGGAGTCCGGTAATGTTATACTTGTCCAATATGTTAATGGTAACCCTGAGCCATATGAAATAGCCATGTGCAAGTTGAAAGAAATTTTTGACTTGCTGGAACGCATAACTTGTGCAATTTACCATGTGTATGAAGAAGCCAATGAAGCTGCTAGAGACTTTGCTCTGAGAGATGAACGTCACAATCATGAATAGATAGCTCTGATTTCGGCTCATGGGGTAGGGTTGAAGCTTTCTAGGTTCGACTAAGTTTCACACACGAGTTGCATTTCATGGCAAGTGATGTTGCAGCAGACTGATGCAGACATGGATCACAGAGCAGACACTTCTGTATCTTTCCGACTTCTCATTACCAGGTCTTTTTGTTTGTCAAATGATGATGAATGCAACAATTGGAAAAGGAAAAAAGAAGAGAAAAACAAATGCATTCTGAAGGCAAAGGCAAGCCTTATATGTTATCTAATTTGTGCAAACAGAAGCAATTTTCTTGATCTATGTTAATGTTCATTGAATGTATTTAGTGGTCTTTGTCTATTTAATTTGACAATATTATACTATTTAAACTAAAGTTTTCAGCCCAACAATGGAAAATAAGTACCTTGTTTTCGCTGAGGCAAGAGCGAGATATTTGAAATTATTGAAAAATCAAATAAACTACAGCAGCAAATTAAGGCCATTATAGCTCCTGTACATAGGGTGGTTGTGGACAATGGAGTAGAGGGAAAAGTTTGGTTCTTTATTTTGAGATGATATTCAGTTAGTTTTGAATGCTGCCGTATCTGAGGTGAAGCTCAGTTAGTTTTGAGGGACAAGCGTGATTCAAAAAACTTACAGCAACAACATTTTTTACACAAAAATTTAATAGAGGGTAGGACGTGATATATTTCACATAGTTTAAGCGTAATATTGACCCTTTTTCGTTATTTTAAACCCGCGTGTTATGAAGTCCATGGTTTACATCGAAAAAAATATAAAAAAAATATGTGAAGCTTTCAAATACTCATTTAATTATTTGTAGTAAGAATAAGAGTTAATATAATTAACTTTATAAAATTATTTTATGTGTCAAAAGCCTTCACATATTTCTTAAATTTGTAGAAGAAACTGCAGGGTTTGCCCTTCAAATGGGCTGATCTTTAATTTTTTCATGTCCATAAAATTATTTATTTTGAGGGGAAAAATTAAAGTCCAGCACAAAATAGGGCCAAAAGTTGCAAACGACTCAATTTTATATCCAATAAAATATCTGTCCCATAATTAAAAAAAATAATAATAAGTGGGAGTAGATTCACCTTTAGTTTAGTATTGGAGCTACACTCCGTTTATTCTTCTTTAGCGGGCTTTTTTCAGTTTCCACCACCTCCTAAAACTTGCCACTCTTTTTCCGGCGGAAATGTAATTAAATTGGCCATCTGGAAAGTATTTTATATAAATTTTGCTTGATTAAGTTTGTGGAAGCGGAAAACAACTACAATTCCAAAAGTTGTCCACTTTACTGAGGCCTAGCAGCTGCGCTACACTTCCAGTCTTCAACTGTTGCTGTCACTGTCTCCTGTTTCACTCTCATTTTTCTTATTTATACTATTACTATTTATTTAAAATTAAATGTACTCCCTCTGTCCGTTTTTACTTATCCATGTTTGACTGGACATACCCTTAAAATGTACTCCTTCTGTTTCAGAAGAAGCGTCAATTGGCCTTTAACACATCCTTTGAGAAAATTGTGACAAGCCATAATTCTCAACACAAATATATATAATTAATGATAGTCAAATTACAACTATAACACTCAAACTACTGAATTACAAGAATAGAGATAAGAATGGAGATGAGAAGTTAGACTCTGAGAAAGGAGACGAGAGGAACAAACAGTTTCTTTATGAGAGGAACAAACAGTTTCTTCATAATATATGTAACATATTTTGCTCCCACCGATCGCTATTTATCAACCCGGACCTGAAACATGGCCACTTAATTAGTGTTGGGTTGCTTTGCAAATACTGGTTCAGGTCCATTCTTAACAATACCTCCAAAGATGCCCTTCGGCCCAATATCGTTCACAACAAAAATATTAAAAACATATAAAAAATAGGTATTTTGACTAAACTATCCTTAATTAATAAGACTCTTGATTATTTATTGTTTATAAGGATAAATCTGAAAAAATAATGTAAATTCCTTCTTGCTTATGTAAGTGGACACTTATTTTGAACCAAATTAAAAAGGCTAAGTGGACACTTATTTTGAATCAGATGGAGTAATTAATAAAATGATAAATTTACTATTTCACCCTTTGAATATAATAAATTTAATTTTCCTAAGAAAAACATTGGGAAATGATTATAGTTAATAATAAAGATAAATTAGGAAGTAAGTGATACATTCCATCTTGGTTTGCTAAACTGGACAAGTAAAACTGAACATTTATTTTTATCATAACGGACAAGTTAAAATGAACTGAGGGAGTATGTGTTAAATTGCATTCGAGATAGTGATTGTTTGAATTCGACTCAAGGATCTATCATTTCCTAAGGTTTCGACATCGCCCTATAATTTTCTGTGTTTAAAAGATCCTTCATATATTTGTCTATGTAGAAACCAAATTTGTCACTTAATACAAGTAGCTCCTTAGCGGGAAAATTTTGCAACTTAAGTTTGGGGCATAACAAATTTCTTTTCCTAAAATAGAAACCTGCGAATTTACCTATTGAAAAGGTTAAAGTATTATGCCTATTATGCCTATTTTTTTTTGTTCCCCACCCAATATCCGGTGCCCACTTTGAGGCCCGACTAATCTGAATTCGCGCTAGAAAGTCCCACTTTGAGGGTTAAAGCACTCTCTATCAAAGACAACTTCATTATGTCTATCCTTATAAGGTAAGAAGCCTTTCTGTATAGTAAGAGAGGTAGACTTCCAAGTTCTTTTATTGACACTTCATTTCAAGTCCAAAAGAGTAACTCTTTTGCTGCAGTTGAATAGCTTGTTAATAATATAAAGGCATCCAGCTAAAGACAAACTCCGTGTTTAGATTCAAAGAGGAGATTATAAAAATTCATGCTCTCTCTTTGGGTTAAATTTGTGATCTGGCACTTCAGCGTATCAATTTTCATTTTTTGAATTTGAACTGGCAGTTCAAATAGGTGACAGGAGCACACTTTGGTGGAAGAAATTGTGTTATGAAGAGCTTCTATTTGTACTCAATGATTGCAAACACTACATGATTAGTTTTGGATGGGTTAAAGAAAGTAGGTGACTGAGCGCCCCTATATTGAAAAAGTCCAGTTCAGAAGAACTTGGATTTTGAACTTAATAATTTGAAATCATGCAAGATTGGTTTTGAATGGGTTGAAGAAAGAGGGTATGTTCATATTCTCCTTTATGTCTCACTGCTCTCTTGATAACAAATGATAACAACCGAATACGTGGAAGCAACAAATAGTCAAGAAATCAAATAACAAAGATATACCTAGAAATAGAAGGGGAGGGGGAAGAGATTTAGAAGAAAAAAAAGAAAATCTAACAATTAAAAGACATTTAATTACTAGAATAAATGCAAGGGAGAAAGAGACGTGACTTCATACATTGGATATCCACACATGGATCAATCCAAGAGAGGTTCAAAGAGATATGCAAAGGGGTGGCGGGGTGTGGGAAGGGCAAGGTATAGGGATTGGGGGTGTTGGGTGAGTGGAGAGGAGACAATGAACTTGCAATGTTAATTGTGGAACTTGCTTTTTTTATTTCCATTAAGGAAGTCATTTTCCTCATTTTCAAGGGGCTTGTTTTCCTAGAGAAAATGTTTTCCAAGATATTTTGGCCAACCAAACATGGGAAAATTGGAAAACATTTCTCCATACCAAACACACTCTAAAGGTAATTTGGACTATAACATTTTTCGTGCTTTTATTGCTGGGTGACTCTCACAAATGCTCGTGTTTCGGGGTGGTCTTTAATTTTTATCCTTCTAACACTTTTGGAGTGATATAACTTTAGATTTCGCTAGGCAGAGTTTACATTTCGAATGACATATGTATCAAACATCCCACAAGTTATGCGGACACGGCAAAACGTTCAACAATCTAACATAGTCTGAAAATACTACAAAACTTATGCTGCATAACTTAATTCCTACAGAACTTATGTCGAGCGAGACAAAAATTCAGTTTCTGAAGATAAATGTTACAGAACTTATGCCGAGCGAGACAGGTCTGAATATTTTTATTAAATGAGCAGCAGACACAAAAAATAAACACTACATATATAAGGGGCAAAATTTAAAGACCGATGTGTTCGAAGGGCAATCCGGGAAAAAACTTCTTTATTGCTTGTATATACTATGCTCATGGACACTGCAATAACCTATCATTTGTTTTTGTGCGGATTGCCCTTCAAAGGCACTGGTTTTTAATTTTTGGCCCTCAAATTGTTGGTCTTTATTTTTTGCCCTTCGGCAACCCATGGGTTCCGGGTTCGAACTCCTGCTCAGTCAAATATTTAAAAAAAAAAAAAAAAAAATGCAAGGGAGAGTTTTGTATTCACCCCTGAAGGCAAACTCCGCCTTATACCTTAAGCCTAACTCTGCTTTATAAGGTAGTAAACTCTGTCTTAAGGAAGAGTTTTTGCCTATCTTAAGGCAGAATTTTGCAGAAAAATTCTATCTTGCGATTTTTTTTATTTTTTTATTTTTGACTGAGCAAGGGTTGGAATCTAAAACTCATAAGTTTTTAGTCGAAGGGTAAAAATTAAAGAAATAAGGGCAATCGTGCAAATTGCCCATAACCTATCACTCTCTGTCTTAATTCATGTGACATATACTACTTTTTTAAAAAATACTTTCAAATTAAAAATTATTTAAATTTGGCATCGCAATTCTATCCAACATGTTTTTTTAAACCAACATGTTACACAATTCATTGATTTATCAAGAAAGAAAAAATAAAAACATATACTATAAAGCTACTTTGTATAAGCTTAATTTATGTATCAAAAGCTTATTTTTGAATTTTATATCCGATCAAATATGTGTCATTAGATGTGGCAAATGGGCTCGTTGTACTAAATTTGGGTGGGTCAAACTGGGTTATGTTAATAAATATTTGGGCTATAATGGCTTAAAAAGCAGGTGAAAATCCAACCCGCCCAATTTTTATTAAATTTTAATTGCTTTATTTGTCCTTTTATAATTTCTTAGTATCTAGTAAAATTATCATTTTTCTTTATTACGACTATATATAATAAACGAATAAAAAAATATTTTTGAAAATATTTTGACAAGATTTTTCATGGATCCATTTGGGCTAGATATTAGCTCAAATTTTAATGGGAAAATGACATAGGGTACCTACTTAAGACTCTTTATTACAAAATATATAAATAGTTTTTTTATTTATAAAGCATAATGATATTTTAAAAAACATGATGGATTTTCATATATTTTTCATTTTTTAATTTGTTTTTCAAAAATATTTTTTTATATTTCTTTTAAAAAAACTATTTAAAACTTTTTTCTAAAAAAAATATATTTAAAAAAAAAAAAATTTTTGCTCAAAGGCTTAAAAAATTACCTTAAATTTTTGTGTATGAAATGTGTATGTGTGAGCGAAATTTTTAATATAGTTTTCATACACAAAATTGTGAGCGAAAATTTTAAGCCTTGAATATTGTATGAAAGTTGTTACAATGTTGTTGTAGTTGTATTAATTTTACAAAAACCTAATATGAACTTTATATACGAAAAATGTGAATGAAATTGTAAGTCTTGAGTGAGATATACACATTTCATACCATTCTCATAAATAAAATTTTGAGCGTAATGTTTAAGCCTTGATCGAGATATACATATTTTATACTTTTTTCATACACAAATGTGAGCGAACCTTTTAAGCCCTTGAGCAAGACATACACATTTCATACACCAATATTTGAACGATTATTTTAAGTCTTGAATGTTGTATCAAAGTTGTATACAATGTTGTTATTGTTATATTAATTTTACAGAAATCTAACATGAACTTTATACACGAAAATGTGAGCGAAATTCTAAGCCTCGAGCGAGATACAAATTTCATATTGTTTTCATACACACAATTTTGAAAGGGATTTTTAAGCCTTAAACTAGATATATACATTTTATACATTTTTCATACCGTTTTCATACACTAAATTTTGAGCGAACTTTTTAAGCCTTGAGCGAGATATACATATTTCATACATAAATTTTTGAGCGAAAAAAAAATTTAAAAAATATAATTTTTAAAAAATAAAAAACATAATTTTTAAAATAAAATATAATATAATTTAAAAAAAAAATCGTTTTTTTTTAAATTAAGATTTTTTTTTTTTTAAAAGTATGTTTTATATAGGGTTTGTAATGTTATTTTTTATAAATAGAAAACTATCATCACTTTTCGTAAATACTTCTCCTTAATATCAATATATACGTATTTTTCCCAATTTTAATGGCTGAAGTGGTATGAGCTAAAAAGTGAGCGGGTCAATAACCAGCCCAATCTTCAGCGGGTTGGACGGGTTATGATTTTATGGGCAAAATTTTGCCACCATTATGTGTCACCTAATAAAAAATGAGAGGAAATAGTTTATATTTTAGTTTTGGACTTAGCACTCTTTTCCTTCTTCTTTTGCGCGCGTTTTCCACCATCTCGCCGCCTACTCTACCAGATTTCTATTACTGCAGTATCTCCTTTTTTACTCCCATTTTTCTTATTTTTATTTATTTATTTATTCCTCATAGGTTGTAAAATTAAGTCATGTGTGTTTTGTGAGGATTCTGTTAAATTGCATTCGAAAAAGTGATTTCTGAATTCGACCGACCATTTCTTTTTGTGTCTCCATCGCCCTATACTCATCTCTGTTTAATAGTTCATTTTTCCAAATATTTTTCTACGTAGAAACCAGATTTGTCATTTGATACTAGTGAAGCTAAGGAGATTCAACACATGCTATATAGATGTAAAAACAGTGGCGGATCCAGAAATTTAAGGAAGTGACAAATGCAGGCTTCATATTGCAGCTCGCAGTTCAACCCAACCGTGTCTATATATATATATATATATATGGGTTCATAGTATTATAATTTTAGAGATTTTTACACAAAAATGTGTGTTCTACGTCCAAAGTATCAGCTTCAAATGAATCAGATACCTCAAAGCTTCATTGGCGGCCCTAGCTATCAAATTTAAATATAAATCTACATTTAATGGCCTTCCTTGAATACAAAATTGCTATCCATCACAAAGTATGAGTGCACAACTATTTGAACACAAAAATGAAAAATTAATGGAAATATTACAGTTAATGTTTAATACTCCAATTGGAAAGCAACACAGTAGACAGAGAAGGCAAAAGACGATGAAGCAGAACTTCTGTGTTTTTGTTTGGGGAATAAAAGGGTTTAAAGGCTATTTCTTTTCTCTTTCTTTACCACAACAAATTGAATAAAAGAGCTAAAAAAAAAAAAGGAGAAGTCAAGCAAACTAAAAGGACAAGTCAACAAAGAAAATATAATATAATACTATAAAACAAGAAAGAGTGTTTTGGAGAAAAGGAAGAAAATCATTTTAAAAAGGTTTTATCTGGAATCGAACCGTTCTACTGCTGCAAAATGCCACTTTTTGCACTGGGCTCCAGACCAACGCACCCACGAGTTACTTTTGATAGTGGGTGCTGCTAATTTATTTTGTCTACTTTCAAAGAAATTTCTACAAAAATATACATAGCTTGCGTCAGGTTCAAGGGGTGCTAGAGCCACCAGCATGATAGACGTGGGTCCACCCCTGTGTAAAAAATAGTTCTGATTCTATATATTTATATAGTGTAATTTTTTAGGGGGCTGGGATGAACCTCTTACCGTACCCTAGCTCCGCCCCTGATTTGCCCTACTTTATCGAAAAGGTAGTAGAAACCAAATTTGTCATTTGATAAGTTTGTTTACCCTACTATTTTTTTTTTTTGAGGAGGTGGGGGGAGCTTTGGGGGGGGGGGGGGGAGGGATGGTGCGTGGGGTTGTGGGAGTCGTTGGGGGTGCATTGGGTGGTTGGAGAAATGTCATTTGTGAACTTGTTTTTCTTACTTTAATTAGGGAAGTCATTTTCCCTATTTTTAAGAAACTTATTTTCTTAAGGAAAATACAACAACAACAGCCCAGTGAAATCCCACATCTTGGGGTCTGGGGAGGGTATAATGTACGCAGACCTTACTCCTACCAAGGTATTTTCTTAAGGAAAATGTTTTCCAAAATTTTTGAGCAAATGAACATGAGAAAATTGGAATGTTTTCCTCCATACCAAACACACATTAAAAGCCCTCTAGTAGGAAAATTCTATAACCCAAGTTTCGGGCATAAAAATATTCTTCGCCAGAATAGAATTAGATGCCTATGAATTTACCTGTTAGGAAGGTCAAAGAATTATATCTCTCTTTATTATTGGGTAAGAAGAAATTTTGTATTGTGGAGAGGTGGACTCCCAAGTTCTTTTATTGTCACTTCATTTAAAGTCCAGTAGAGTAACTCTTTTGCTGCAGTTGAATTGCTTGTTAATTACTCCTCCGTTTCAATTTGTTTGTTTGATTTGGATTTGGCATTGAGTTTAAGAAAGTAAAGAAGACATTTGAATCTTCTGGTGTTAAACTAAAGATATGTACAATGTACTAAAATGCTCTTTAATCTTGTGATCTTAAACATGTCATGTGGAAAGTTGAAACTAAAGAGCTGCCAAAAAAGTAAAGAGACATTCTTTTTTAAACGGACTAAAAAGGAAGAGGGATTAGCAGAAATACAGACTCCTTAATACTTTAGACGATAGAGGATACTGGAATGTGTTTAGGTAGGTATAGTGAAACTCCTTGAAGAACGGAACTCGTCGTTTGAGATGCAACTCTGTTCCTCCTCCTCTAGGTTGGATTAAGCTAAACATCTATGGGATCGGTACAGAAGGTGATCAACCCGGACGATTTAGTGGCATTTTTCAAGATGATACTGGAATGTGTTTAGGTAGGTATAGTGGAAAGTGGTACCATTGATGTTGAAGACAATGTGATTGCTGGACTGGAGGCCTTGAAGAATGTGTTAGTCAAATGCATGGAAGGAAACTCAAATGCACAGAAGTTGATTGTGGAGTCCGATAATGTTATACTTGTCCAATATGTTAATGGTCACACTGAGCCAAATGAAATAACCATCTACAAGTTAAAAGAAATTTTTGACTTGCTGGAACGTATCACTTGTGCAATTTACCATGTGTATGAAGAAGCCAATAAAGCTGCTAGAGACTTGTGCTTAAGGTGGGTTCTTTATTTGTGAGTTTATTAAGTGAATCGGGCTTCTTTCTTGTTGTGGCTCTGGTAAGAAAGGAGAAGATACGGGGAGGGGGTTTGAACGAGTTGGAGCTCCATTTCAGCAAATTTTTATGTTTAATACTATCAAATATGGTGTTCACGGTTTGGTTAAAAACCGATCCGAACCGCAAAACCGAACCAAATCGATTAAATAAACCGATAGTTGTTTGGGTTTGGTTTTAAATTTTAAAAAATCGATAATATTTAGTTTGGTTTGGTTTTATTAGAAACAACCTGAAGAAAAAACTGAACCAAACCTATAAAATAATATACACAATTTTTTATAATTATATCTATGTAATATATTAGTTTTATAAATAATTTTAAATGCTTTGTTTATTTTTTCTTCACAATTTTCTTTATCTCTTTAGGTTAAAGAACTTTACACCACCATAAGCTCATTTCTTAGTAAAAATTCATGATCCAAACTCATTTATGAGATTTACCTAAAAAGAAGTTGTATTTCTTATAAACTAGATTCACTTGATTAAAAATTATAGATCTTAGGACATTTTCTCCATAATTTAAGAAAATTATAGCTTCCACAATAAAAGGGTAATAACAGATTAAAAGAAAAGGATGGAAAAATCTTTCCTAATCGTAGGAAAAATAATGGAAGAGAGAAATACCATTAGGCTTCTTAAAAACTAACCCAAACCGAAAATAACCAAACTGATGGATATTTATTATATTTTGTTTGGTTTGATTTTACTAATTAAAAAACTGACTAAATTGATTTAGTTTTGGTTTTAACCAAAAACGGACCCAAACAGACCCGTGAATACCCCTTAATGTCAAATATGAGGTGGAGCTAAGGACCTGGTTGACCATGAGAATTATTCTTTTTTTTTTTAAATCGAGGTGAGAATGTTGAGATGGATGTGTGGCCACACCAGGAGTGACAGGATTAGGAATGAGGATATTCGGGATAAGGTGGGAGTGGCCTTCGTGGAAGACAAGATGCGAGAAGCGAGATTGAGATGGTTTGGGCATGTGAAGAGGAGAGACACAGATGCCCCAGTGCGGAGGTTTGAGAGGTTAGCCATAGATGGTTTCAGACGAGGTAGGGGTAGGCCGAAGAAGTATTGGGGAGAGGTAATTAGATACGACATAGAGCAATTACAGCTTACTGAGGACATGACCTTAGATAAGAGGGTTTGGATGACCCAAATTAGGGTAGAAGACTAGTAGATAGTCTCGTTATCCGTTCTTATTAGTAGTCGCATTATCGCAATATAATTTCTTGTGTTTCGATTTCTGCTATTATATGCTATTTCCCGTGCTTTGATTATCTTGTGGTATCTGTGTCGCTTGCATTATTTCATTTCATTTCCTTATCGCTTTGAATCTTTTAGCCTTATCTGACTTCTTTTTATGCTTTTATTGAGCCGAGGGTCTTTCGGAAACAGCCGTCCCACCTTGATAGGAGTAAGGTCTACGTACACTCTACCCTTCCCAGACCCCACGATGTGAGATTTCACTGAGTTGTTGTTGTTGTTGGTGTATATCCAAATCAATTAAGTAAATCTGTTTTGGACTTGCACTCTAGTTTTCTTTAGCGCGTTTTATTATTTTATAGGCTTTGACTTGCACTCCTTTGGTTCTTCTTTAGCGCGTTTATTTCGACAACCTCCTAAACTCTCGATATGTGAAGTGTACTTAGAGCTCTCTATACCCTTCCCTACGAATTCGCGACTTAAGTAGGATAAAAAAAAAATTGAACCAAATTAGTAAAAAAAAAAAAAAAACACATTAATAGGTTTTACGCACGAAATTCGTGCGTGAATGTAATGATGCCATTATCCTGTTCTTTTTCTTCTGTGTAATACACTTCTACATTTAATAATAAGTTGTCCATTGGTTATGCATACATCCATTCTTCTTCATTATGTCATTTTTATTACACCTTTTTTATTTAGACACTTAAGTTTTAATTTAACAAGTATCTTTTTATTTTTTGGGGATTGAATAAGCATTTTAACTATAGTTAAAAGGCTAAATTATTGAGAAGTACTTTTAACTTTTGTTATTAAAAAAAGAAGAAGCTATCTCTCCACAATGTTTGGTATTATGTCATTAATTTTTGGGGTTTCTTTTTTGTTTTTGTTTTTTGTTTTTTTTTTTTTTAAAAAAAAAAGACCTCGTGGGAAGTCTTTTGTATAGATTTTGTTTGATTGAATTTTGTGGAAGCTGACGGCAACTACAATTCCAAAAGTTGTCGTTGATTTGAAGCCTTCGCATAGATTCATATCGCTACGGTGTTGGTGGATGTGGTCAGAGAAAGCAATTACTTCATTGTGAAGAGATAGCTTCTTCTTTTTTTAATAACAAAAGTTAAAAGTACTTCTAAATAATTTACCCTTTTAACTATAGTTAAAATGCTTATTCAATCCCCAAAAAATAAAAAGATACTTGTTAAATTAAAACTTAAGTGTCTAATAAAAAAAGTGTAATAAAAATGGCATAATGAAGAAGAATGGATGTATGCATAACCTATGGATCACTTATTATTAAATGTAGAAGTGTATTATACAGAAGAAAAAGAAAAGGATAATGGCATCATAACATTCACGCACGAATTTCGTGCGTGAAACCTATTAATGTGTTTTTTTATTGTACTAGTTTAATTCAACTTTTTTTTGTCCTATTTAAGTCGCGGATTCCCTTTCCTACGGATTTCCTCAAATTTTTGTCTTTTAAGTAGACCTTGTGCCGGGTATTGCGACACTCCCACACTTCCGGTGATTTTTACTCTCATATTTCTTACTTTTACTATATACTTTGTCTATATTTATGTGATATTTTTCGCTTTTTGGAGAGTCAAACAAGAAAATGTATGTTTGCCCTTTAAATATTTTAAATTATTAATTATTTTAATTTATAGTATCTCTTGTATAGTTTCTAAATATATAAATTATTTTTTCAAAAACAAAGACTATATGTCCAAATTTACAGTCAAGATAAAAGAAGTTTGATCATAAAGTTAAATCGTATATGTTCCGTGAAGATTCCGTTAAATTGCTTTCAAAATAGTGATGGTTTGAATTCGACTCAAGGATCTACCATTTCCTTTTGTGTTTCTAGTTTGAGTTCCTTATGTGTTTCTTAGTTTGACTTGACACGGAATCTAAAAAATAAAGAAACTTTTAAATATTGTGGTCTTAAATTAAAGATGGGTAAAGTAGCAAAAAATACGTTGAATCTTGTGATTTTAAATTTAACACGTTGAATGTTTGAATTGTCAACTTTCTAAGGCTCCATTTGGACATGGTTTGAAACACGGTTTCAAACCATGGTTTCAAAGCATGTTTGGACATGCAATTTGAATATTTTAAGTTGTATTTTCTCTTATAGACATAAAAACCCTACAAATTGTGAAAACTATAAAAACATTCTCAATTCTTATACAATCTTACTAAATGAGCAAATCAGAGTTTACAACAAAATTAGTACACTACTAAAAGACCTTTCTAAAAAATGCAACATCAATTAATTAAACTTAAAACGAAAATTTAACATGAATAGTAATGTAACTACTATTTAATATAATCATCCCACATAAATTAAAGGTTAGTAGATATAAATAAAGGTTGGTGGAAGTTAATGAGATTGGTAAATGATTTATGGGGGTAATTGTTAAAAATATCTACCAACTTATGAGTTTTTTTATAAAATATAAACTTATAGGTTAAATTTTATATTTTAAAGCGTTAAAACCATGGTTTCAAATCATGAGTGAAAACGCATGGCCAAACGCCTACTAAATATAGAAAGAGAAACTGTTTTTGAAATGGACTAAAGAGGAAAGTAAGATACTCTCTCTGTTCAAATTTATGTGATACACTTTTTTTTAGTCTGTTTAAAAAAAAATGATATATTTCTATATTTAAAAATAATTTAACTGAAAACTTCTCCTTTAATTGATAATTACACAAATATTTATAGTTTATTTTAGATCACAAATTTTAAAAATTCTATTTTTATTTTTAAATTTTATGTCTAATCAAATTATATAACTAAAATGGGACGGAGGGAGTACTAAAGTTTTGGACTTGCACTACTTTGGTTCTTCTGTAGCGCGTTATTTTCCCACCACCTCCTATGCCCAACACTTAGCCATCTCGCCGCCTACTTTACTGGACGCCGTGCTCTCTTATATATTTCCTCTTTCCCGATAGAGCTCTATATCCCCTCTCCTGCGGATTTCCTCAAATATTTGGGGTTTCTTTTTTGTTTTTTTTTTAAAAAAAAAAAAAAAAAGACCTCGTGGGAAGTCTTTTGTATAGATTTTGTTTGATTGAATTTTGTGGAAGCTGACGGCAACTACAATTCCAAAAGTTGTCGTTGATTTGAAGCCTTCGCATAGATTCATATCGCTACGGTGTTGGTGGATGTGGTCAGAGAAAGCAATTACTTCATTGTGAAGAGATAGCTTCTTCTTTTTTTAATAACAAAAGTTAAAAGTACTTCTAAATAATTTACCCTTTTAACTATAGTTAAAATGCTTATTCAATCCCCAAAAAATAAAAAGATACTTGCTAAATTAAAACTTAAGTGTCTAATAAAAAAAGTGTAATAAAAATGGCATAATGAAGAAGAATGGATGTATGCATAACCTATGGATCACTTATTATTAAATGTAGAAGTGTATTATACTGAAGAAAAAGAAAAGGATAATGGCATCATAACATTCACGCACGAATTTCGTGCGTGAAACCTATTAATGTGTTTTTTTATTGTACTAGTTTAATTCAACTTTTTTTTGTCCTATTTAAGTCGCGGATTCCCTTTCCTACGGATTTCCTCAAATTTTTGTCTTTTAAGTAGACCTTGTGCCGGGTATTGCGACACTCCCACACTTCCGGTGATTTTTACTCTCATATTTCTTACTTTTACTATATACTTTGTCTATATTTATGTGATATTTTTCGCTTTTTGGAGAGTCAAACAAGAAAATGTATGTTTGCCCTTTAAATATTTTAAATTATTAATTATTTTAATTTATAGTATCTCTTGTATAGTTTCTAAATATATAAATTATTTTTTCAAAAACAAAGACTATATGTCCAAATTTACAGTCAAGATAAAAGAAGTTTGATCATAAAGTTAAATCGTATATGTTCCGTGAAGATTCCGTTAAATTGCTTTCAAAATAGTGATGGTTTGAATTCGACTCAAGGATCTACCATTTCCTTTTGTGTTTCTAGTTTGAGTTCCTTATGTGTTTCTTAGTTTGACTTGACACGGAATCTAAAAAATAAAGAAACTTTTAAATATTGTGGTCTTAAATTAAAGATGGGTAAAGTAGCAAAAAATACGTTGAATCTTGTGATTTTAAATTTAACACGTTGAATGTTTGAATTGTCAACTTTCTAAGGCTCCATTTGGACATGGTTTGAAACACGGTTTCAAACCATGGTTTCAAAGCATGTTTGGACATGCAATTTGAATATTTTAAGTTGTATTTTCTCTTATAGACATAAAAACCCTACAAATTGTGAAAACTATAAAAACATTCTCAATTCTTATACAATCTTACTAAATGAGCAAATCAGAGTTTACAACAAAATTAGTACACTACTAAAAGACCTTTCTAAAAAATGCAACATCAATTAATTAAACTTAAAACGAAAATTTAACATGAATAGTAATGTAACTACTATTTAATATAATCATCCCACATAAATTAAAGGTTAGTAGATATAAATAAAGGTTGGTGGAAGTTAATGAGATTGGTAAATGATTTATGGGGGTAATTGTTAAAAATATCTACCAACTTATGAGTTTTTTTATAAAATATAAACTTATAGGTTAAATTTTATATTTTAAAGCGTTAAAACCATGGTTTCAAATCATGAGTGAAAACGCATGGCCAAACGCCTACTAAATATAGAAAGAGAAACTGTTTTTGAAATGGACTAAAGAGGAAAGTAAGATACTCTCTCTGTTCAAATTTATGTGATACACTTTTTTTTAGTCTGTTTAAAAAAAAATGATATATTTCTATATTTAAAAATAATTTAACTGAAAACTTCTCCTTTAATTGATAATTACACAAATATTTATAGTTTATTTTAGATCACAAATTTTAAAAATTCTATTTTTATTTTTAAATTTTATGTCTAATCAAATTATATAACTAAAATGGGACGGAGGGAGTACTAAAGTTTTGGACTTGCACTACTTTGGTTCTTCTGTAGCGCGTTATTTTCCCACCACCTCCTATGCCCAACACTTAGCCATCTCGCCGCCTACTTTACTGGACGCCGTGCTCTCTTATATATTTCCTCTTTCCCGATAGAGCTCTATATCCCCTCTCCTGCGGATTTCCTCAAATATTTGGGGTTTCTTTTTTGTTTTTTTTTTTAAAAAAAAAAAAAAAAGACCTCGTGGGAAGTCTTTTGTATAGATTTTGTTTGATTGAATTTTGTGGAAGCTGACGGCAACTACAATTCCAAAAGTTGTCGTTGATTTGAAGCCTTCGCATAGATTCATATCGCTACGGTGTTGGTGGATGTGGTCAGAGAAAGCAATTACTTCATTGTGAAGAGATAGCTTCTTCTTTTTTTAATAACAAAAGTTAAAAGTACTTCTAAATAATTTACCCTTTTAACTATAGTTAAAATGCTTATTCAATCCCCAAAAAATAAAAAGATACTTGCTAAATTAAAACTTAAGTGTCTAATAAAAAAAGTGTAATAAAAATGGCATAATGAAGAAGAATGGATGTATGCATAACCTATGGATCACTTATTATTAAATGTAGAAGTGTATTATACTGAAGAAAAAGAAAAGGATAATGGCATCATAACATTCACGCACGAATTTCGTGCGTGAAACCTATTAATGTGTTTTTTTATTGTACTAGTTTAATTCAACTTTTTTTTGTCCTATTTAAGTCGCGGATTCCCTTTCCTACGGATTTCCTCAAATTTTTGTCTTTTAAGTAGACCTTGTGCCGGGTATTGCGACACTCCCACACTTCCGGTGATTTTTACTCTCATATTTCTTACTTTTACTATATACTTTGTCTATATTTATGTGATATTTTTCGCTTTTTGGAGAGTCAAACAAGAAAATGTATGTTTGCCCTTTAAATATTTTAAATTATTAATTATTTTAATTTATAGTATCTCTTGTATAGTTTCTAAATATATAAATTATTTTTTCAAAAACAAAGACTATATGTCCAAATTTACAGTCAAGATAAAAGAAGTTTGATCATAAAGTTAAATCGTATATGTTCCGTGAAGATTCCGTTAAATTGCTTTCAAAATAGTGATGGTTTGAATTCGACTCAAGGATCTACCATTTCCTTTTGTGTTTCTAGTTTGAGTTCCTTATGTGTTTCTTAGTTTGACTTGACACGGAATCTAAAAAATAAAGAAACTTTTAAATATTGTGGTCTTAAATTAAAGATGGGTAAAGTAGCAAAAAATACGTTGAATCTTGTGATTTTAAATTTAACACGTTGAATGTTTGAATTGTCAACTTTCTAAGGCTCCATTTGGACATGGTTTGAAACACGGTTTCAAACCATGGTTTCAAAGCATGTTTGGACATGCAATTTGAATATTTTAAGTTGTATTTTCTCTTATAGACATAAAAACCCTACAAATTGTGAAAACTATAAAAACATTCTCAATTCTTATACAATCTTACTAAATGAGCAAATCAGAGTTTACAACAAAATTAGTACACTACTAAAAGACCTTTCTAAAAAATGCAACATCAATTAATTAAACTTAAAACGAAAATTTAACATGAATAGTAATGTAACTACTATTTAATATAATCATCCCACATAAATTAAAGGTTAGTAGATATAAATAAAGGTTGGTGGAAGTTAATGAGATTGGTAAATGATTTATGGGGGTAATTGTTAAAAATATCTACCAACTTATGAGTTTTTTTATAAAATATAAACTTATAGGTTAAATTTTATATTTTAAAGCGTTAAAACCATGGTTTCAAATCATGAGTGAAAACGCATGGCCAAACGCCTACTAAATATAGAAAGAGAAACTGTTTTTGAAATGGACTAAAGAGGAAAGTAAGATACTCTCTCTGTTCAAATTTATGTGATACACTTTTTTTTAGTCTGTTTAAAAAAAAATGATATATTTCTATATTTAAAAATAATTTAACTGAAAACTTCTCCTTTAATTGATAATTACACAAATATTTATAGTTTATTTTAGATCACAAATTTTAAAAATTCTATTTTTATTTTTAAATTTTATGTCTAATCAAATTATATCACGTAAAGAAACTAAAATGGGACGGAGGGAGTACTAAAGTTTTGGACTTGCACTACTTTGGTTCTTCTTTAGCGCGTTATTTTCCCACCACCTCCTATGCCCAACACTTAGCCATCTCGCCGCCTACTTTACTGGACGCCGTGCTCTCTTATATATTTCCTCTTTCCCGATAGAGCTCTATATCCCCTCTCCTGCGGATTTCCTCAAATATTTGGGGTTTCTTTTTTGTTTTTTTTAAAAAAAAAAAAAGAAAAAGACCTCGTGGGAAGTCTTTTGTATAGATTTTGTTTGATTGAATTTTGTGGAAGCTGACGGCAACTACAATTCCAAAAGTTGTCGTTGATTTGAAGCCTTCACATAGATCCATATCGCTACGGTGTTGGTGGATGTGGTCAGAGAAAGCAATTACTTCATTGTGAAGAGATAGCTTTTTCTTTTTTTAATAACAAAAGTTAAAAGTGCTTCTCAATAATTTAGCCTTTTAATTATAGTTAAGATGCTTATTCAATCCCCAAAAAATAAAAAGATACTTGTTAAATTAAAACTTAAGAGTCTAATAAAAAAGGTGTAATAAAAATGGCATAATGAAGAAGAATGGATGTATGAATAACCTATGGATCACTTATTATTAAATGTAGAAGTGTATTATAAAGAAGAAAAAGAAAAGGATAATGACATCATAACATTCACGCACGAATTTCGTGCGTGAAACCTATTAATGTGTTTTTTTATTGTACTAGTTTAATTCAACTTTTTTTTGTCCTATTTAAGTCGCGGATTCCCTTTCCTACGGATTTCCTCAAATTTTTGTCTTTTAAGTAGACCTTGTGCCGGGTATTGCGACACTCCCACACTTCCGGTGATTTTTACTCTCATATTTCTTACTTTTACTATATACTTTGTCTATATTTATGTGATATTTTTCGCTTTTTGGAGAGTCAAACAAGAAAATGTATGTTTGCCCTTTAAATATTTTAAATTATTAATTATTTTAATTTATAGTATCTCTTGTATAGTTTCTAAATATATAAATTATATTTTCAAAAACAAAGACTATATGTCCAAATTTACAGTCAAGATAAAAGAAGTTTGATCATAAAGTTAAATCGTATATGTTCCGTGAAGATTCCGTTAAATTGCTTTCAAAATAGTGATGGTTTGAATTCGACTCAAGGATCTACCATTTCCTTTTGTGTTTCTAGTTTGAGTTCCTTATGTGTTTCTTAGTTTGACTTGACACGGAATCTAAAAAATAAAGAAACTTTTAAATATTGTGGTCTTAAATTAAAGATGGGTAAAGTAGCAAAAAATACGTTGAATCTTGTGATTTTAAATTTAACACGTTGAATGTTTGAATTGTCAACTTTCTAAGGCTCCATTTGGACATGGTTTGAAACACGGTTTCAAACCATGGTTTCAAAGCATGTTTGGACATGCAATTTGGATATTTTAAGTTGTATTTTCTCTTATAGACATAAAAAACCCACAAATTGTGAAAACTATAAAAACATTCTCAATTCTTATACAATCTTACTAAATGAGCAAATAAGAGTTTACAACAAAATTAGTACACTACTAAAAGTCCTTTCTAAAAAATGCAACATCAATTAATTAAACTTAAAACGAAAATTTAACATGAATAGTAATGTAATGTAACACCCCGTGCCTTTAACGAAAGTTTTGACCACGATCCTAAACTTAGAAAATCAGATAAAGAATGTGGGAATTGAATGTTTTCCGTTCAGTTGTGATATGGTGGTTTACGCCCATGAACAGTGATCGTATTTCACTTTACGGGCCGTAAACCAAGTCGTGAACTGAAACCAAGAATTTCTGAACATTCTGGAATTTGACATTTTGAGGTCATAGGGTTAAATACGGACGTATTTCACTTTACGGCCCGTATTTCAAACCGTGTTTGGAATTTGGGAAAACTTCCTTGATGAAAGTTGTAGAGCATTGAAATACCTTTCCAACGGTATCTTACGGGGGTCAAACGGACATTTGTACAAAAAGTTATGGCCATTTTACTGAAGAGATGCAGTGCAGTCCATGGGGCAAAATACGGCCCGTAAACTGAAATACGGCCAGTATTTTGCTGGACGTAAATTGCAATGTTCCAGAACACTATATATTCGTCCATATCAGTTCAACTCATTATTTTTCACTCCCTCAAACCCTAAAACGACTTCCTACTCTCTTCCAACATCAAGAACACCAAGGTAAGTCCATTCTAATTATTCCAACTCAATTCTAACATATATCCTTGTAATCTAAACAAGAAATCATCATTCCTAATCTAGGGTTTTCAAGAAAACCCATCTCAAGATTCAAGAATCAAGATTTAGGAAATCTTCTTCAAAATCCAAGTCTTTAATTCAAGTTTTGGAACAATTAAGGTATGTAGAACTTCCATCCACATGTGGGAATCTCTATGTTCTTCCCCATGCTTCGTTACCTTGAAAATCATGAAATTCAAATCTTAGGGCATTAAACCCAACATATTGGTAGCCCGTATTTACGTATTTATGTACATGAAGTTTGTATCTATATTCGTTGTTGTATTCCTAATCTTCCATTACGGTTATTAGGAACCCTAGCTTAATCCATGAATCCTGAATTCTTCCTCATGTGTTCTCATTATGTTCATATGAAACTTTATGATTTTATTTTGCAAGTTACAAGCATGTTTTCAAGTCAATTACAAATATATGATTATGAACTATTGTATTACTTATAAATCAAGAACATGTTTACAAGCTATTTCATGAAACCATATTTACAAGCTAATTCACGAAAGTCATGGCTTCTTAGCCAACTATATTATGTTTATGTTTTTGGGAGTTGCACGCATTACCGAGAAGGCTCAGATAGCCTGAAACTATGTAGCCACCATAGGACAAGGATCGCTCCGCCTAGTTAGGACGATACCTTAATTTTACACTGAATGGTTCCATCAGGTACTTTACTACCTTATACCCTGGCAAGGTATAGGGGCTCAACTGGTCCGGCGAGGTACCAGACTCCACGTATCCACGTGGTTTTATCATATGTCGGTTTATGAAATGCTCTCCCTACTTATCATGTTTTTACTGATGTTATATATATATATATATACATATGTACTCATGCTCATGTTCATCTCCAGGTTTTCAGTTTCAGTTCTTATCATGTTATTCCATGTCCCATGTTATTTCTTTCAGTTGCTTTACATACCAGTACATTCAATGTGCTGACGTCCCCTTTTATTGCCCGGGGGCCTGCATTTCACGATGCAGGTACTGATATACAGGACGACATATCTGCTCAGTAGGACAACATTCGTATCAGCTTATTAGTGAGCCCCATCTCATTCGGGGTTTAGTCAAATTTTGCTTTATGATTAATTATGCATCTAAAGGTATGCTGGGGGCCTTGTCCCAGTAAGTATGTTTTCCAGTTGGATCATGATAGAGGTTTCATAGACTAGACAAGTCAGTTATGTCACGTCAGACATTTGGAGTCGTATAGCCATTTTGGCTCACTCATGTTTAAACAAGTATTTTATTAAGTATTATGACTTACCATATTTTATAAAGGCTCATTATGCATTCACGTTATATTCCGCTTATGTTATGCCTCATGATAGTTCAGCAAGCCATGTGGTTCGCTCGGTCACATGCAGTCAGGCATCGAGTGTCGTGTTACGTCCAGGCCATGGTTCGGGGCGTGATAAAACTTGGTATTAGAGCCTAGGTTCAAGTGTCTTAGGGAGTCTATGAAACCGTGTCCAGTGGGGTCACTTTTATATGTGTGTGCGCGCCACACATATAAATAGTTGACCACCAAGACATTTAAGTTTGTCCCACTTCTTTCAACTCTAGATCGTGCATTAGAGCTGTGTTCTCAGAAATCACTCGAACTCATGTGTTCTTTCCCAATCTACCAAATACGCCTCATCTCAGGGTATGAAGAAGATGTGAATTTAATCATTATCGGTGTGTTGCTTTCAGATAGAGTTATCAGGAGTTATTCTGACTCATGCGCATTGCATTCTTTCAGAAAATGTCTACTAAGAGAAATACAACTTCAGGCCCGAGGGATACCATTGATGGGACCCCAGAGACGAACTCTCAGACTCCGAGAGTTTTAATTTTTCAATTCTTCGACTGTAGTTCATCAAGCCCTGCTTCAAGTACCACTAACATCCCAGCTCAGACCAATGTGAGGAAGAGGGTTTTTCATAATCCTATTTGCTGCCGGTGTAAAAAGAGACATCGAGGGGTGTGCCGCTATGGCACCCATCGAGGACTTGCACTACTTTGGTTCTTCTTTAGCGCGTTATTTTCCCACCACCTCCTATGCCCAACACTTAGCCATCTCGCCGCCTACTCTACTGGACGCCTTGCTCTCTTATATATTTCTTCTTTCCCGATAGAGCTCTCTCTATCCCCTCTCCTGCGGATTTCCTCAAATTTTTGGGGTTTCTTTTTTGTTTTTTAAAAAAAAAAAAAAAAAAGACCTCGTGGGAAGTCTTTTGTATAGATTTTGTTTGATTGAATTTTGTGGAAGCTGACGACAACTACAATTCCAAAAGTTGTCGTTGATTTGAAGCCTTCGCATAGATTCATATCGCTACGGTGTTGGTGGATGTGGTCAGAGAAAGCAATTACTTCAATCACGACTCGAGGCACACTCCCACACTTCCGGTGATTATCTCCTCTTTTACTCTCATATTTCTTACTTTTACTGGACACTATGTCTGTATTTGTGTGATACTTTTCGCTTTTGGAGAGTCAAATAAGAAAATGTATGTTTGTTGTATAAATATTTTAAATTATTAATTATTCTGATTTATAGTATCTCTTGTATAGTTTCTAAATATGTAAATTATTTTTTTCTAAAAACTAAGACTATATGTCCAAATTTATGGTCAAAATAAAGAAGTTTGATTGTAAAGTTAAATCGTATATGTTCTGTGAGGATTCCATTAATTTGCATTCAAAATAGTGATTGTTTGAATTCCACTGAAGGATCTACCATTTCCCTGTATGTTTCCATCACCCTATACTCATCTCTGTTTAATAGTTCGTTTTTCATATATTTGTCTATGTAGAAACCAAATTTGTCATTTGATACTAGTAGCCCAGCTGGAAAATTCGGTAACCCAAGTTTCGGGCATAAAAATATTCCTCAGCAAAATTGACGCCTACGAATTTACTTGTAGGAAGGTCAAAGCATTATGTCTATCTTGTTAGGATCGGGTGTCCGGGATACTGCGAATTAGACAAAGCAGTCAATTAAAGAAAATAACAAGGATAATAGGAGATAAAGATTTAACGTGGGTCGGTCAACTTGACCTACATCCACAACCAAAAGAGGAGCAAATTTACTAACACCAACGGATAGTACACAACAGAAAAGAAAGTACAAAATTAGAATACACTAATATCCAAAAACCCCAAGAGAAAGGGTTCACACAAGTGTTTTCCAACACAACTCTCTATAAAGAAGAAAACAAACTCAACTAATTGTTCTTTTTCAAATTGGTGTGTTGGACAAGTACCCTCCTTTATAGGGACAAAACTTGGCCTCCAAGTTGGGTAAAAAAGGAAAGAGAAATGACCAAAGTTTTCTCCTCCACATCACCAAACTTTTGCTCCAAGAAACACTTGTGACCAAGTAAATTGGCACATGCCAAATAAGGCCACATCTTACATATCCTTATTATAGTGTAAGAAGAAATTCTTTATTGTAGAGAAACTGTTTTTCTGCGGCTGAATTGCTTGTTAATTAGTAGAAGTATCCAGCTGAATTACGGACTCCGTAATACTTTAGACTGAAAGGAAAATCCTAAAAGAAAAATTCCATTTTTTTCCTTTGCATTAGATTCGCATTAGTACAAGGTTCTTTTGTGAATTTGTAGACACATCTAAATCGAAGAAATTGAGTTTAGAAGAACTTGGTTTTTGACTTAATTATGGGTTAAAGAAAGGGAGGGGCATGTTCATTTCAACTGAGTTGCTTCTTGAAATATCTACGTGGCTTCAAACATGCAGCATTTAATGTGCTGGAAGTATACTCTTAACGATTTGGAGTAATATTCTTTTCTACATACAGGTTTATATTAAACTCCAAAACACAAGAGAGTGGCTGCATTGTTAGCTGTTTCAATAGTGTTTTAATTGCTAGAGACCAACATCAAGCTGGACTTGGGGTGCAAAGATGTATTGCGGTGAGAATATGGAGTCCAATGTTTATTTTCACATACAAGATGAGGCAGAAAGGCTGCTTAAAGAGATTGAACTGATGATGAAGAATGTTGAGAACTCTAAATTGTATGCTGGAATGCGCTTGGATCTCGAACGGAATGAAACTTTTCAACAACATTTGTTTCGCCTTTTAGGCTCTCATTCACATGTTCAGGTGGTCATCTATGCTTTGGGAAGCATGGAATCCAGTTTTGATGCACAGTTTCAGCTTGCTGTAGTTCTCCTACTAAAGAGAGATTTTCCCAATTGGATTGACAATATAGAAGTATACGATCCTGTAATGTCTCCAGCTGATATGCTAGTTTTCAGAAAACTGGGTGTTGAGGTTTTGACCATTAATGAAAATTGTAAGAGGCTAGTTCGAAGACCAACAATGTTCTATATGCCTGTTCCATATAGTTATCTTATCGGAAATCTGTTGGGAGCGAACTGGTCTTCATCTTGTATTAACCAGATTTTCCTATTGACAAACTCATTACGCTGTTTGGCGACCCGTATTTCAACACGTAATCAGGATGGAGAAACACTGCAACGCCTAAAGAGAATTCTCCCCTTCACTACACAGATTGACATAAAAGTTAGCCATGAGGAGATCTATATTAGTGTATTTTCAAGATTTGCTTGGCATTTCTTTGACGTGGGTCCCAACATGGACATGGAAGCATCACTCCCTGGTACTGAATTTCCTTCTAATCTTGATTCAAGTTGGAGAATTTATTGGTTGCTCTTACGACACTTGCACTGACCAGATGTTTTTATTTTGTTGATTCAGTGACTAAGATCACAGAACATGAAAGAGAAGACGGAGATCGACATTGGTTGGATTGGCAAAGGTAATTAGATGTGAGACTAGATACCAAACTTTCCATTTATTATTGAATACAGTTCTCTTAGGCAGAGCTAGCTCATTCTGTCAATTGTTGATTCCTGGAAACAAAGGTGTTTCAACTTAGCAGATCGTTAAGTCATTACCCCTTTACTTTCTCACTCTCTCTCTCTCTCTCTGTATGCTTGTTTCCTTTCTTTCCCCTCATGATAAGATGTGTTTTATACATGTGAATTATTTAAGTGCTAGTTGGAGAATCTAGATCTTTGTGGTTGCATTATTCAGAGTACTTCAAAATTATTTGCTTACAACAACTGTAGAAGTGAGCTGAAGGAATCATACGAGGGTAAGGTGTACGTCATCCTAAAGATGTAACTTTTAACTTCAGTGTTGCAGGTATCTTGAAGAATCATTTTTGGAAGCTATGCAAAGTGATAGGTCTAGTGAGGGATTTGCAGAATATTTTGGTGAATATCGTGGGCCTCGTCGTTTAAGATGCAGCGCAGTTCCTCCTCCACCAGCTTGGATTAAGCTAAACGTTTGTGGGATTGGTAAAGAAGGTGACCAGTCAGGACGATATAGTGGCATCTTCCAAGATGATACTGGAATGTGTTTAGGCAGGTATAGTGGTACCATTGATGTTGAAGACAATGTGATTGCTGGACTGGAGGCCTTGAGGAATGGGTTAGTCAGATGCGTGGAAGGAAAACCGAATGCACAGAAGTTGATTGTGGAGTCCGATAATGTTATACTTGTCCAATATGTTAATGGTCACCCTGAGCCAAATGAAATAACCACGTACAAGTTGAAAGAAATTTCCGACCTGCTGGAACGTATAACTTGTGCCATTTACTATGTGTATGAAGAAGCCAATAAAGCTGCTAGAGACTTGGCTCTGAGAGATGAACCTCACAATCGATCATAGATAGCTTTGTTTTTCTGCTCACGGGGTAGGGGTGAAGCTTTCTAGTTTCAGCTAAGTTTCATATGCCATATGCTATTTATGTTGCAGCAGACTGATGCAGACATGGATCACAGAGCAGACACTTCTGTGTCTTTCTGACTTCTCAGTACAAGGTTTTTTTGTTTTTCAAGTGATGATGAATGCAACAAAAAAGAAAAAAGAGAAAACAAATGCATTCCGGAGCAAAGGCAAGCCTTATATGTTATCTAATTTGTGTAAACTGAAGCAATTTTCTCAATCTATGTTAATGTTCATTGAATGTATTTAGTGTTCTTTGCCTCTTTAATTTGACAATATTATACTATTTGAACTGAAGTTTACAGCCCAAGAATGGAAAATATGTACCTTGTTTTCACTGAGGCGAGAGTGAGATATTTGAAATTGTTGAAAAATCAAATAAACTACAGGAGCAAATTAAGGTCAATATAGCTCCTGTGCATAAGGTGGTGCTGGACAATGGAGACTGGAGTTGAGGGAAATGTGTGTGCTTAAGGTTGGTACTTTAATGTGACTTTATTGAGGGAATGGGGTTTGCCCAAGCTGGAGCTCCATCTCAATTTTCTTTTAATGCTGTCATATCTGAGGTGAAGTTCATTCAGTTTTGAGGGACAAGCGTGATCCCAAAAAACTAACTGCCACATCATTTTTAACCCTAAAATTTGACAAAGGGTAAGAGTGATCTATTTCGCATAGTTTAAGCGTAATTTTGAGACCCAATTTCATTGTTTTAACCCGCTTGTTATGAAGTCCATGGTTTACATCGAAACAAATATAAAAAAAGATATGTGAAGCTTACAAATATTCATTTAATTATTTGTATTAAGAATAAGAGTTAATACAATTAACTTTTATAAAATTAATTTATGAGTCAAACGCCTTTTTATATTTCTTTTTTTATAGAAGATTTTTTTGGTTTGCCCTTCAAAATCGAACATATATCTAGCAGCACAAGTTCTTTGAAAGCTCGGGGCATAACTTGTGGATATTATGATACAAAAAATTATTTTGAGGGGCAAAAATTAAAGACCAGCACAACAAAATAGGGGCAAAGTGCAAATGACCCAATTTTATATCCAATCAAATATCTGTCCCATACTTCAGACAAAAAAGGAGAGGGAGTAGATTCACCTTTAGTTTAGTATTGGAGCTGCACTCCATTGGTTCTTTAGCGCGCTTTTTCCAATCTCCACCACCTCCTAAAACTTGCCACTCTTTTTGCGCGGAAATGTAATTAAATGCCTAGTGGAAAGTGTTTTTGTATAGATTTTGTGTGATTAAGTTTTTGGAAGTGGAAAACAACTATAATTCCAAAAGTTCTTACTGATTTAAAGCCTTCGCGTAGATTCGTATCTCACTTCAAGGCACCATTTTACTGAGGGTTAGCAGCTGAGCTACACTTCTAGGAGCCGTTTGGACATGAGCAATAACAACAAAAGCAGCGGAAGATCCTGCAGACCAACCCACTTTTATATGTGGGTTCATTTCAGAATGTTTTTTTGTTTGACTTCAATTACCATATGGAAATGGAGCCTTAACCCGACACAAGAGGAGCCCTGTAGGATAGTTGGCTTAGTCAGCCCAACATAGGTATTGTGCTCTAAAGGGATTCCGTGGCCGTGCCTGTGATACCTCTTTATTCATTCGTCACACATCTGGGGATAGTATCTACCTTCGTTTATATGTCGATGTTGGATCTATTCTTCTCTTCCGCGAGTGAGTTAGGTGGGTAGACTGAACACCAACCCAACCTTTTTCGGCCTATTGGCTATTGGGTGGGGGCAACTGGAGGAAGACAACACGGGGCTGCGAGTGAGCCGAGGAGAGGTTGAGTGAAATCAGCAGCTAGCCTTTTCGGAATAGGAATGCCCGATGTTCTTGGCGTTCTTGCGAGAAGCAAGGGATGTCGTGAACGGTGGGAGGTCACAGAGAATTGACCTATTCATAGAGTGATCATGAGATGAAATCATGTTTGAACACGCAATTTAAATTTCTTAAGTTGCAGTTTTTTTTATAAACATAAAAACCCCACAAGTTTTGAAAATCATCAAAATTTTCTCAATTCTTATACAATCTTAACAAATGAGTAAATTATAGTTCATAATAAAATTAATACTCTACTAGAAAATCTTTTTAAAAAATACAACATCAATTGATCAAACTTTAGTTCAATAAAAAGGAAAATTTAACATGAATAGTAATGTAACTACTCTTTAATATAATCCTCCCACGTGGTAAACATGATTGGTAAGTATATTTTAACAACTTGCACATTAATATTAAATGTAAATGGTTGGTAAACATGACTGATAAATATATCTACCAACTTATGCGTCTTTTCTTACCAAATATAAACGTATGAGTCAAATTTTACATTTATATTGTTTGAAATCATGATTTCAAATCTCAAATTATGTCTTTTTTGATGATTTGAGATTTCATCTCATGAGATGAAATCTGAGATGAAATCGTATGTCCAAACGCCTACCTAGTCTTCAACTGTTGTCAGTATCTCCTCTTTCACTCTCATATTTCGTATTTATTTATATACTATTTATTTATTTTTCTCACAGGTTGTGAAATTAAATCGTATGTGTTAAATTGCATTAGAAATAGTGATTGTTTGAAGGAAAAGGGCCAAAAATACCCTTGACCTATTTTACCCTTCGTTACGTTTTTGGCTAAGACATGCTCTCGCCATTACGTTTTTAGCTCAAAAATGCCCCCAAACTAGCCGAATAGCTGAAAAATACCCTTCTGCCAATTGTTGCTGCAAATCAGGGAAAACGGATAGTTAGAGGGTATGTTTTAGCCAAACGTAACCGAGAGTAAAATTGACTTATTTCTAATAATTCGCGGGTATATTTGACCCTTTTCGACTGAAGGATCTATCATTTCCTAAGGTATTTACATCGCCCTATAATTTTCTGTTTTCAGAAGATCCTCTCTCCATTTATTTGTCTGTGTAGAAACCAAATTTGTCACTTAATACAAGTAGCCCCTTAACGTGAAAGTTCTGCAACTCAAGTTTCGGGCATAACAAATTTCTTTTTTGCTAAAATACACCCCTACGAATTTATCCATTGAGAAGGTTAAAGTGTTATTCCTTTTTGTTTTTTCCACTCACTTTCCGGTACCCGCTTCGGAGCCCAACTAATCCAGCTTGGCCCTGGAAAGTCCCACTTTGGGGATTAAAGCACTTTCTATCACAGAAAACTCCATTATGTCTATACTTATAGGTCAGAAGGCTTTCCGTATTGTAGGGAGGTAAACTAAGTTCTTTTATTGCCACTTCATTTTTTTGATGAATTAAGTGTTTATTCCCTTAATTAGTAAAGGTATCCAGCTGAAATACAAACTCCATAATACTTTAGACGAAAAGAGGAGATCATAAAAATTCATCTTCTCCCTTTGGGTTTGATTTGTGAGCTGGCACTTCAGAGTAATCAATTTTCTTTTTTTGCATAGTTCTTTGTGAATTTTTACTGGCAGTTGATATAGCCTTTGTTGCTCGGACTCTTAAAAAATGTTGAAGGGTGAGTGTTGCATACTTCAAAAGTAGTGCATTTTTTTTAGTATCCAACACGGGTGCTGCAACATTTTTGGAGAGACCGATCAACATAGATGGGATAAATTGTATTCTGAAAAGCTTGTGTTTGTACTAGAACGATTGCAAACACTACCTGATTAGTTTCGGATAGGTTAAAGAAAGTAGGTGACTGGAGCACCCCTATATGGAAGAAGTTGAGTTCAGAAAAACTTGGTTTTTGAACCTAATAATTGCGAATCATACAATTGGTTTTGAATGGGTTAAAGAAAGGGGGTATGTTCATATTCTTCTTTATCTCTCACTGCCCTCTTTCATCTCAATTGAACCAACTTATAATAGAGAAAATGTCAAGTGAGTTGCTTCTTGAAATATCTTGTGGCTCCAAACAATCAGCATTTGATGTGCAGCAAGTATACTCTAATGATTTGGAATCTTTACGCAAATAGCCGACCATTCACTGTTTACTTTTTTCTAGCCGGTATACATAGAGTATATACTGATTATACATGGTTATACACATATTATACATATATTTTACATCAGCCATTCATTTTTAGTTTAAGAGGTTGAGTTAGAGGGGTTTTAGGTTAATTATTCATATGTTTTTTGGGCGACAAGCTACTTTCCACCGGCTAGCAATTCTGTACTTTTGAGTTCTACAGATAATGAGAAATGCTTATTTTCTTTTTGCTGAAAAGTATTTCAGCCTGCTACTGATTTTGTATTCAGTTCTGCACTTGCAGGTTTGTTTTAACTCCAGAACACAAGAGAGAGTTGCTGCATTTTTAGCTGTTTCAAATAGTGTTTAAGCTGCTAGGGTGCTACGTCACCTGAACTTGGAGCGTAAAGATGAATCATGGTGAGAATATGGAGTCCAATATTGATTATCACATACAAGATGAGGCAGAGAGGCTGCTTAAAGAGATTGAACTGATGGTGAAGAATGTTGAGAACTCTGAACTGTATGCTGGAATGCGCTTCGATCTCGAACGGAATGAAGCTTTTCAACAACATTTATTTCGCCTTCTAGGCTCCTATTCACATGTTCAGGTTGTAATATATGCTTTGGGAAGCATGGAATACAGTTTACGTTCCTAGTTTCAGCTTGCCATAGTTCTCCTACTAAAACGAGATTTTTCCAATTGGATTGGCCATATACAAGTATATGATCCTGGAATGTCTCCGGCTGATATCATAGTTTTCAAGGAGCTGGGTTTTGAGGTTCTGACCATTGATGAAAATTGTAAGAGGCAAGTTCGGAGACCAACAATGTTCTACATGCCTCATCCTAATTATTATCATATTGGCAACTTGCTGGGAGCAAACTGGTCTTCTGCCTGCATTAACCAGATATTTCTACTGACAAACTCATTTCGCCATTCATTGACCCGTATTCGACCATTTACTTTCAATCCAGAAAGATCTAATTTGAATGGAGAAGTAGTGCAACGCCTAGAGAGAATCCTCGACTTCACAACAGAGATTGACATAAAGGCTAGCTATAATCAGATATTTACTCATTTGTTCTCAGAATTTGCTTGGCATTTCTTTGACGTGGATCCCAACATTGACATGGAAACTTCACTGCCTGGTATTGAATTTCTTTCATCTTGATTCAAGTTGGAGAACTTATTGGTGGTCTCATGATACATGCACTGAACAAATTTATTGTTTGTTGATTCAGTGACGGAAATTTCAAATTTTAAAAGAAATGACAAATTGGAACGTTTTTGGTTGGATATGCAAAGGTACTGTGATATGAGACTAGCTACTAAACTTTTTTTTTTAATTATCGAATGCAGTTCACTGTCTAGTTCTGTTGATTCTGAGAAATGATGGCGCTACCAATTAGCATATCATTGAAGTCATTAGCCTTTACTTTTTCCATGTGTATGATTGTTTGATTTCTTTCCCCTCGTGATAAGATGTGCTTTACACATGCAAATGATTTAAGAGCTACTTGGAGAATCTAGATTTTGTTGGTTGGAATATGCTAAGTACTTTTAGAATATTTTCTTACAAGGTGTGCTTCATCCCTAAAGATGTAACTTCTAACTTTCGTGTTGCAGGTATCTCGATGAAGAATTTTTGGAAGATATGCAAAGCGATATGACTAATGAGGAATTTGCAGCAATATTTGGTGAATATCATGGGCCTCGTCGTTTAAGATGCAACTCGGTTCCTCCTCCTCCTGGTTGGATTAAGCTAAATATTTATGGGATCGGTACAGAAGGTGATCAGCCAGGACGATTTAGTGGCGTCTTTCAAGATGAAACTGGAATGTGTTTAGGTAGGTATAATGGTACCATTCATGTTGAAGACAATGTGATTGCTGGACTGGAGGCCTTGAGGAATGGGTTAGTCCGATGCATGGAAGGAAAGCCGAATGCACAAAAGTTGATTGTGGAATCTGATGATGTTATCCTTGTCCAATATGTTCATGGTCGCCCTGAGCCAAATGAAATAACCATGTCCAGGTTGAAAGAAATTTTTGACTTGGTGGAGCGTATTACTTGTGCAGTTTACCATGTGTATGAAGAAGCCAATGAAGCTGCTAGACACTTGGCTCTGAGAGATGAATGTCACAAATGTACATAGATAGCTTTGTTTTCGGCTCACGGGGTAGAGTTGAAGCTTTTTAGGTTCAGCTAAATTTCACATGCAATATGCATTCTATGGCAAGTGATGTTGTAGCAGACTAATGCAGACATTGATTACAGAGCAGACGCTTCCATGCCTTTCCGACTTCTTATTACAAGGATTTTTTGTTTGTCAAGTGATGATGAATGCAGCATTTGAAAAAGCAAAACAGAGAAAAACAAATGCATTCCGAAGGCAAAGGCAAGCCTTTTAGTAATATGTTATCTAATTTGTGCAAACTGAAGCAATTTTCTTGATCTGTGTGAATGTTCAATGAATATACTTAGTCATCTTTGTCTATTTAATTTGATAGTATTATAGTATTTGGTCAAAAGTTTTCATCTCACTGATGAAAATATGTAGTTGTTTTCATGAGGCACGAGCGAGATATGAGATACTGTTGAAAAACCAAATGTAACAGATGTTCAAATTAAGGCCAATATAGTTCTGGCAGCAACAGGGGATCATAGGTGCTGCTGCTGTAAATAAAGTTGGGAGATTCATGATAGAAAAATGGATGATTAGTCAATTTTTCTTTCTTGATGTATGATCTCTTTACATTAATGTCAAAATTGTTTTATTGAAGAAGCTCAAAGTTGAAAGAATCTAAGATGGGTTCAAATGGGAGATCTGTTAAACATTTTCGAAGCTGGAAATGTATTACCTCATGATCTAGTATGGCTGCAATATGCCCTAAAAAAAATTCTGGTGTTTTTCCACTGTTGCCTGTTGCTGGACTTGTTTGACAATGCCTTCTGAGAAGAATCAGTTGAAACTTTACCTGCAATCACAAGTTAAACTACGTTGATAGTGTGAAAATCTTTACACTATATATAACTTTAGTCCTTATTGAATACAAGTCTCTCTCTCTATTTTTGATTTCTCACCTAGTGTTCGGTACTCATATTGGAGTCTGACTAAATCTGGATTCGCGCTGGGAAATCCCATGAATACAGCTCTATGATGCAGAGCTAATTAACAATGTTGATTCTGGGAAACAAAGGTGCTGCATCTTTTGTCCCTCAAGTGTGAGTTCATGCCCAACTTAAATATTTGTGTTCTCTTGGAATGCCAGTTAGTAATGTAAATACTGTAATATTCCTGTTGCTTGGCACAGAAAAATAATTAATTTTGTTCCCTAAAATGCTTACTACTATATATCTTCCATATTCCATTATTTGTTAAATTATTATCACTTTACTGCATTAACGTAAAATTATAAAGGTTGCATCAGTAATTTTTCCGTACGTGGACCCTAATTACGTATTTTTCCTCTTTAAAATATCTTATGTCAATTTAAAGAAAAAGTAAAAATAGGAAAAAGAAAGCGATACTCTAGACTTGGCTCTGACTTGTAATGAAATGTAACATGTGGGTATTTTCTAGTTTTAGAAATTATGAGCCCGTTTGGATTGGCTTATAAGTTGCTTATAAGCTGTTTTTAGCTTTTTTGAGTGTTTGACTGGCCAGCTTAAATTCATTTTGTGCTTAAAATAAGCTTACAAAAATAATTGGGCATGTTTGACTTAGCTTATCTAAAACAGCTTATAAGCTGAAAACAACTTATAAGCCAAAAAAAATAAGTTGGGCTACCCCAACTTATTAGCCCAACTTTTTTTTTTTTTTTTTTTGCTTGTAAGCTGGAAACAGCTTATAAGCTGTTTTTTTAAGCCCATCCAAACATATAGACACCCTTCCCAACTTTTATCCAAATACAAAAATTGTCACTTGCTTTTAAACTTTTAACCGTAAGGGTGTACAAAGTAAACTGACAAATCGCACCAAACCGATAAATCGAGTCAAATCGAGAAAAAAACCCGATTAGTGGTTTGGTTTGACTTGGTTTGGTGTCGGAAAAAAAAAACCGGGCCATAATTGGTTTGGTTTGATTTTAACTAAAGAAAGTCAAACCGAACTAAACCAATCCGACATTACATGTTTTCAATTTTTAAAATATTTTATACATAAAAATATTTATTTGTAATGTAATTTATAAATATTTCTTAAATTTTTTCGTAGTATTTTATCTATTATCATATTATTCAAGCTTATACTTAGAATTTTGAATGTCAATAAATTTTATATCCTATGGATGTTAGTAACTCAAATAATGTCCAAACCAAAACCAACTCAACACTATTGCTAACAAAAGAAATTTAATTTACCTCTAGAAATGACAATAATGTTGGATATCTATTCTTTAGTTTTGCATAATTGATTTAGAGAGTGAAAATATATAACTTAAATTTTTTTTGTCATGTAATTAATATTTATTAGCCGTACTTATTTTAGCATGACTTAGTATTTTTAGAATATGGTCATTTTCTTTATGGCTTGTTAATTAACAATATTTATTTTAACCGATTTTATTAGCTTTTATTGAATATTTTAATACAATATCATAACTCTTCTCACATTTTGTGTTATTTTCTTAAGAAATACCTTATTATATAGTTGTATCTTACTAGGACTAAAGAAATATTTGAAGTAAAAGTTATATGTTTTGTATCAAGACTATTCCGGAAAAAAAAACCTGAAAAACCCGAAAAAATCCAAAGTTGAAAAACTCAAATTTTATTGGTTTGGTTTGATGTATAAATTTAAAAATCTGATGCAATTGATTTGGTTTGGTGTTTAAAAAATCCAAACCAATCCGATCCATATACACCCCTACTTTTAGGAGTGAAGTTCAATCATCTCCATTAAATAAAGTGTAGGGGGAAATGTACTTCACCCAAGGAATTTTTTATTTTTTGGCGTGAAGATTAATTTTACTTTAAAAATAACGAAAGCAAAACGTTACTTTTGCTTAGGCTCAAATTTCATTTATTTATTTTGGTACAATTTCCGAATGCAACTTATTATTAATATTTTAAATAAAAGGCAACCTCAAGTGATGATCTCCATGTCCACGTGTGATCCTAGTTTTGTAAATAATTCAAGCTTTTAGCTCACTTCTTGCTATATTTAATTAAGTCCACATCATAGTTTCTTTTTTGACCAAGGTATTTATAGATGAAACCAAACTTAGCAACTTTAGCTTTTTATTGTGTGGAAAAATTAAATAACAAGTGTATATATTTCACATTACTTTACAATAAAGTTAAGCTGCCTTATTTGTTCTGAATGAATTGTCCAAATGTCAAGTCGTAATCAAGTGTTTTTGTTATAACAACTTATTTACTTTAAATAAATTTAGTTCATTAAATCTTTGATGAAGATTCTTGAGGAGAAGTCCTTGTGCCACCCCTCTGCTCAATTAGATTAGACTGCACAACCACTACTAGCAATCACAACCATTGTTGTTACCATCTATTTTTTCTCGTCTTCTCTAATTTCTTCATTTTCTTTTTTTAGTCGTGACGTCCAAGCATGCTTGTGTACTCCGGTTAAATTTCACAGGATATCTGCGATCTCTCGCTTTCGATTCTACCAAGTATTTGTACTAGGCAACTCTGTTCACTAAACTTGGACAAATCAATAGAAAGAACTCACCTAATATTTTTGTCATAATTGAAATTGAACCTAGCTAAGATCTCATATTCTCAATTCACTTCATTGACCACTAGCTCATACCTTTAGATTAGGTGCGAAACTCCTCCTTCAATGCCCCATCTCTTCTCCTATAAAAACCATAAGTTTATCATGGGTTTTTATAATGACCTCAAGTTAATATTATAATAATAAATGAGTTCATAATCAAATATTTGTGTATATTTAGTGGAAGAACAAAAAATTTAAGATAAGTTTCACTTTGGATCCGCCACGGGTGGTACATCACCATATAGACAATAAAAAAGAGTCATCTCAAAGAAGAAAGAAAGTATCAATAAAGAGTAGCCAGAAAATCGAAAAGCAATTGAAAGTGTTCTTCACTCTATAAATGGAAAACAGATTTTAGTTCCATCTATTGACATCGATATAGCATTTGTCTGGTATGGTGAAGAGAATGAAATGTCTAGGCATAAGAACGTTAGATTCTTAGAAATATGTTAGCTACTGTCTTTTCTCTCTCTATTTAACGTGTGAAAAGATTAAATTCATTAGGTCTTACTCCCTCCGTCTCATAATAAGTAACATCTTAGCCAAATTTTTTTGTCTCATAATAAGTGTCACCTTAGAAAACCAAGACATAAATTGACTAGTTTTTTCTAATTCTACCCTGAGACAATAAAGTAACATCTAAATGATGATTGGAAAAGCCACATAGTAACTTGGTATTGTTGGATTCCCAATGTCAAAAGGTTTACTTCTTGTGCATGCTCTAATCAAAAGGTAAATGTAATTTATTTTTATTATATAGGGATAATTTGATAAACTTCACATTGCATTATTGGTTTTTTAATATGTCTGTTTTTTGCTAAAGTGACACCTATTATGGGACGGAGGGAGTATTTAAGAGTGTGGTACACACGAGAAATAACCCTCTTTTTCTTTATGCATACAAAAAATATTTCTCAAGTTTTTGGTACATGCAATTTAAAACATCTTTGTTCGATCTACTCAAAAACTTAGGTCTGGCAAAAAAATTAAATTTGGAGTTCATCAGGCTAGAGCTGAAATTTGTACCTTACGTATGTTTAACTAGTAAATATGTCCGCTCTTCGCGCGGTTATTATCATAAAATTAAACATAATACTTTTATTAATTTAGTTGAGATAGGATAAATGTAAATTCTCTTGTATATGAATATAATTTTTAGTTGTATATATATCGGTTAATTTACAAAAATATTTTCATTATCTACAAAAATATTTTCATTATCAACAAAAATAATAATTATGAAAGTGTTTTACTTTAAAATGTTTGTGGGTGTGTTTTCTTGTATTCTACAAAAAAGAAACATGAAACGAAAGCTAAAGCAATTTAAACTCACGAAGAAAACAAAATGACCAATTTATTGTTGGTTATATTCATTTACATGTAACTTCCATAAACCTTTCTCTCTTTTTTTTGCCAAGTACAGTACAACTAACTTTACAATTTGTTTGCTTTAACTTACTGGCAATTCCTCTTGGTAGTAATTCACATTATCAAGTATATTAACTGATAAGGTTAACTTGCTCAACAATCATATTCCACCTTAAAAACTTTCAGTTCTTAGACTCTTGTTTTATCATCGACTCATCGTTATTCAGTTTTGTGCTTCAAGACTGAGTATTTTTACTAAAAGGTAGATGTTACTCCCGCCTGTTCAAAATAAGTGTTTATTTGGTCTTTTTATTTTTGTTCAAAATGAATGTTTACTTACAATATCGAGAAGAAATTAACTTTTATTTTTCAGATTTGTCTGTATTTACTAAAGGCAATAAATAAGTAAGAGTCTTATTAATTAAGTCAAAATACCTACTTTTTCCTAAAAGTTAGTGTTTTCTTACTAGGTGTGAAAAAACTGGACACTTATTTTAAACCGGAGGGAGTACAGAATATGGATGGTTTGAAAAATGAGAAGACTTTGAAAACTAACATCTTATATCTTTCATTGTCCTCTAGTACGTAACTGTCTTCCCCTAATTAATTGAGTAATTATTAGTCAATTTTAGACTTTTAAAATTAAATGATACTCCCTTAAAGAAACTTAAATATAATAAGTGGTAGTTAATGATCAGTAATTGCAAAAAATGAGTATTATTTTAAAAAGTGACTTTTGGTTATTATTTTCAGTTGCACGTAGATTTAAAAAAAAAAATAGGATAATGGTCAAAATTTGAGATGAAAAAAAAAAAAGGGAAAACCCATTGTTGGTTATAGGGAGGTGCAACATTACTTTGTCTATGCTTAACTTTATATAGATATATAGATATACATTTTATGTTTCAAACTCCCATATACTTGGATAAATTCAAAAACTGCGGTGATAATTCAATTAAGATTTTTTGATTTGTTAAAACTATTTGTAATAGACCCATATCCAAATTACTCATGTAAAATACAAATTCAACACATAGTAAAATGACATTATCCGATTTTAAAAAAAATAGCTAGTTCTTCATAATTCACTCCATTTCCTTGGAGCTAAGTTTCAAACTTTAAATATGACAAAATTAATTTTGCTTTTTTTTTCCTCAATCAATCAACTTCGTCTAGAGAAAGTATAGTTTTTTTACATCATTTTTCAAAAACTAAGGTCAAGTCTCTTGGTATTTAAATGCTTTGAGATATATATCAATAAAAGCGATAATCAACTAATGTCTATGTGGTGAGACAATTTCCTTTCAACATGCTTATTCATGGACAATTTATCATCCCCATCACCACACACGAAATATAAACAAAAAAAAAAACATTTCTTGCATAAAATAATGAAGAAAGAATAAGTACAACCAAAAATTCAAAAGGAACAGATATACGATGTGTATTAAGTAAAATTAAGCCTTCTTGTTGGATATTGGTTATGGGTCGCGGGTCGCCCATGTAGACTAACCCGGTCTAGTTTTTTATTCTGAAGTGATGAGATGAAAATTAACTTCCCTTGAGAAGTTACCAACACAGTAAAAAGTCCTTGAGAAGTTACCAACACAAAAAAGAAACGTGATAGTGGGATAAGATTATGGGAATGTGCAAGTGTTGGTTTTTTTCACTTTATCAATCGTAAAAACATAACCTCATCTTTTATATATGAAAAGTACTCCAGCATTCTCCATAGATACACAGAATAGAATAACACACAGTAAATAAAAGAGAGAAGTAAAAGACATCTAGTTCGTGAAAAAGTACTCCGTTTCCAAGTGAGACGAAGTCAGATTTGAGGCAATTTTTGTGGTGATCTTGTGCAAAACTTCCGCTGCTAACAGGTACATCATCTTTGTTCTTGTTTCAAGATATGAAAACCTTCATTGGTATCAGAGCCAGGTTAATTGTTCACAGTCTGAGTATTTTTTTTCTCTCTTGAAATATCTGCATTGTTATTTTTTTCTTCTTTCGATATAATAGAACGCTACAACAGATTTGCTAAGAAAAGAATCATTGTTGCATTTTCTTTTGCTAATCTATTACAAACAAAGATAGAGAAAGAAATTGCTTTAAAATTAGTTCTCGTGTTTCCTTTTTGTTTGTTTGGGTGTGAAAAAGAAAGTGTTGCTCTTCAATAAATTGTGGTCTTTACTTTATAAAAGAGTGAAGTTGCAGCACTTTATGAAAAATGTGAGTGTTCAGAAAGTAAAATGTGTAGTTGTCATTGAATTACGTGTGGTTACCATTGAATTACTAAGGTCTATATGTCTATTGAGTATGACATGAACAGAAAAAAGGAAAAGAAAAGTACTTTATTGTACTAGTACTATTTGCAGAGACACACTTTAATAGTAATGTCTTTTCTTGTCTTAGTAGTTAGTGGTCCACTTGATTAATGTATTTCTTTAATTGTGTGAAAGATACACCAAGTTTTTTTTTTTTTTTGAAAAGTCATGTCATATTCTCAATACACATTAGTGTAAGGAGTTTTCTACGATTGAGAAATCACCGGGCATTAACGTGACATCAGGGGCAAAGAACTTGCCTAAATATAATAAAATTATTTCCTTTATTCGATGAAGTTGCTAAAGACTAGAATGGTTGATGTTTTAGTAATTTTTTTTAACCTCCTAATAGCCATGCCATTTTATTGGTATATGATCCTTGACGTATTTTTTGTCTTCTACGAGTAATGTGTCATGTGTTGTCCTATTGAATGGTATGTCCATTCTTATTGTTTCATTGTTCCCATTTCAGACATGGCTGGACAGGGACAAGCTCGAAGTACTCCAAGTGGGAGTTCCCGAAATCGAGCAAGGAGACAATGTAGAAGAGCACGTCGTCGTGGGACACATTTCCATGGACTTGAAGTCATAAGGAATAATGTTCCAAGGGCGACCCAAAATCTACTAAGGGATCAAAGGGCCATACGAAGGGAAGGAGAGAAGAAATTTAAAGAGTTTAAAGCTTTTAAGATGTCTCCTAATACTTCAGTGCCTAAACATATTGAACTCTTTCGGTTGCAACTAGAAGAACTGGCTAATTTTATTGAAATCTCGGATTGGGAAGCTTTAGCAATTTTAGTAGATTCTCTCCGAGAGCCTTGGAGTGGTATTTTAGTTAATATTTATCACGATTTCTTTCTAAGTCAACCTTTTGAGGTGTATGTTCAAGAACTTGAATTCGAGTGGGAGATTATGAACTTGTAATTTAAATTGTGATTTTTTTTTAATATATGGTTATGTTGTTTAACTTTCTTTTAAAAATCCCGTTTATTTATTTATTTTTAAATGGGTTGAGACTTAATTGAAAGTTATTAAATAAAATTCACGCTAAGATTTTTTTTCCATTTCTGATTAAATATTTAGACTATAGATGATGATTGGAAACTTTGTGACCTTTCGATTTTATACTAAATGTGAAGTCATTTATGGAAATTAATTGCTTGAGTGTGAATATCACATGCATAAATTTATTAAAGTAAGTATTGATGAATAAGAACTTGCTTAATTGTCTCAATCAACAGATATGACATCTAAGAGTATCATTGCTGACTTAAACAAAGGTGAAAAACTGAATGGCGAGAATTACGACATCTGGAGTCGTAAAATGTGGTATGTACTAGAAGAGCAAGATGCTCTAGAAGGTATTAACCATGTTTTGGTTCACCCAGAAGAGGGTAACACTGCTCAACACAGAAGAGATCTGGAAACTTACAATGCGTGGAAAAAGAAAGATTCTACTGCACGTGGAATTATTGTAAGTTCTGTCGTTGATGATCTCATTCACGTATGTGAAGAATACCCTACTGCTCATGCTATGTGAGCACACTTATGAGAGACTTATGGGGGTACCACTGTGACCCGCCTTAGACAACTGACTATCAAATTTGACACTTATAAGAAGCGTCATGATCACAATGTCAAGCATCACCTTAGGGTGATGTCTAACATGATTGCTCAACTCAAAAGTGCTGGTCATGTTCTCTCTGATGAGCAGCAGGTTCAGGCAGTGTTCCGGTCTCTTCCCAATAGTTGGGAACACTTGAAGGTTAACTTAACCCATAATGATAGCATCAAAACTTTTTCTGATGTTGCCCGTCATGTCGAGCTTGAAGACGAGCGTCTTGGTGCTACCAAAACTGTATCTAACGCCTATGTGGCAGAATCAAGTGGCACAAAGTCTTCTGGCTTCAAGCGCAAGAAGAATTGGAAAAATGACGGAAAGGGTAAGGAGACCGGAGAAGGACCTTCCAAGAAAAGGAACAAGCCAAATCCCAAGAAGGGAAAACGGTTTTTCAAGAAGAAAGACAAGAGTAAGATGAAATGCTACAACTGCCATGTTCCAGGACATTTTGCTCGTGAGAGTTCCGAGCCGAAAAGGTAGCATTTCAAAACGCATCTCTAAGTGCTACATATGTTTCTAGCACTGTTTTACTAACTGAATCATATCCTGTGTGGATTGTAGACTCAGGGGCCACCGACCATGTGAGTCGTGATCGAGAAGCGTTTGTGGAGTTTCGTCGAGTCTCACCTGGATCAAGGTGGATATATATAGGAAATAATGCAAAGCTTGAAGTCAAAGGGATAATCACTTGCAAAATGGACTTGCGTGGTGGGCGAACTTTGATGTTGCATGATGTCCTATATTCTCCAGAGATCCGACGTAATTTGCACTACAAGAAAAATGGCTATTAAGGACAAGAAAAAAGGTCCCCAAAAAGTCCGTTTCTGGTCCCTAAAGGTTAACTGCGACGGGAAAAAGCTGGTCGCCACCCGTCGCTATAGGCTGCGCCGCTAAAGGTCTATACCGACGAGTTTAATAACTGGTCCCTAAAGAGTTTTAGCGACCAGAAAAATTCCGGTCTCTATACACTTTTAAGGACCATATTTCCGGTCACTAAACACATAGATTAATTGTTGGTGCCTAAAATATTAAGGACAAGCTCAACTGGTCCTTAAAAGGCTTTTGGGACCAAAAATATGATCTTCAAATATAGAAGCAATTGCTGGTCCCTAAATACCTCATTATTGTCATGTTTTTTTTGGATATTATGTAGCTTCTAATATAGATAATCAAATGCATATATATAAAAGAAGTTGTCAGTAGTATTAAATGAAAATACAAATTAACATCTCTTTAGTACCATTGTTTGTAAAATATAAATGTCACAATACTATTTACACAACTCATTAGCCCACAAAGGCTAACAATCCTAGTAAATACTATAAATGTTTTGCCTAACAGTCTTAGCAAAACTATAATAGCTAACTAGTTTGTCAACTTGTTCTAAATCTTTAGAATTGGATCTTCACTTGTAAACTGAAGCCTCCATCCTGTAAAATGTATAAAATAAAGCTTGTTTAGAAAAAATAAATAGGTGAATAACCAAATCACACAAAATGTACGTTCATAAAAAATAAGAGAGTGCATTCTAGATTTTAAGTTCCTAATTCCCATCTACCTAAACTAAAATATGCTGATACCGTGTAAGTGCACTGAACAACTAAATTGGCCCAAACACCTCAACGTCATTCAAGCAGTTCTTAGATGGCTATGCAATTGTACCACAATTTCTGTCCAAAAATATGCACTTGGATTTGAAGGTTAGCAATACTTTCGGGGTTAGGAGATGAACCAAAAAAAATTATGACTTATTTGGCAAGAGATTTTCAAAAGTAGCACGAAGCTGTGACTGAACACTGTGTAACTGAAACATAGTAAGGCTTGCTTTTGCACTTAATTGTAAAAACCTCGTAATAAGTAGATGTAATAATACAAGTCGTGCTACCCTGTACAAACCAAATCTGAAAGATAAATTCAGTTGTATCGGTTAACCTACTATGAAACCACTAATAGGTTGCCCTACAAATACACGCCTGGTGACAAAACATGTAAGATTGTATCCATCCAAGACCATAGAAACTCATCTTAGATCATTAGATAAAGAATATCGAAGAGAAGCATTGTATTGGGAATAAAAAACTAGGAGACTCTTGAATTGAGGAAGTTAAGTCCGAGTGTTTGGTGTCCTTGATGATGAGAGCATGATCAAATATACTACTTCGCATCACTATATGCCAGTAATACAGTAAACAAATTTATTAACTTTTGAAAGAATATATAATGCAAAGAGAAAGTGTTGACCTCATATGAATTTAGATTCATTAGACTTGCAACTTCTAAAGAAATAATTATTTTTTTATGGCTAACTACTTCTTCTACATGATGAGAGAAACAAAAGAAAATTCTATAATTATTTGTCTGTAACACAAAATATGTTCAAGATATAAGGAGAAGTCATGGAGCAAGAAGTTATGCTAACTGGAAAGAAAAAATAGACGTCAGAAACAGATGGCTCATTATTATCAACCTAGTAGAATAAACAAAGCAGTACTCTTACAAAATGCAGTTCAAATATCAACTAGACTCTGAAGTTGGGTCACGAGGAAGCTAGACTTCACTTTACTGGAGTAAACAAACAAGGGGAAAGATGGACAAATTTAATTTCCATTAATTGTAAGATCATATGAACTGCCTAAGTCGCCACACATTAATTGAAGTTACTGACACACATTCAATGACATAATCCCAGATCTAATATTCTTATCAAAAATATAAAAGATCAGTAAAATACCTGACCTAATTACAGTCAAACAGTCTTCATGTCTCCAAGTCATCAATGTGGGGAAGTGCACAAGAAACTATCAACCTGAAAAATAAATTTTAGTGGGAGGGGGAGAGTGGTATTCATTAACAGTATGCTAGATGCTCTTAACTTATGTAGCAGATGTCATATGTGCGAGAATGAAGTCGATACAACAAGTCATCTCTTCATGCACCATCAAATTTGTATCTCAGTTGTCGAGCTTATTTTTCAGTATCTTTGGAGTGGTGTGGTTAATATTTGCTTCAGTTAGATAGCTTCTTTATTGGTGGTCAGCAAAAGGATGTCAAAGTTACCTAGAGTATGTTGCTAGTTTATTTGCTTCGGGTATTATGGGAGGACGGAAATAGAAGATGTTTTGAAGAGAAAGCTCAAGACATACATAGTTTGACATACATATACTTAGAGTTGTTAGGCTTGTGGTAAATGGGAAGATGTCCATGAAGTAGATGTTTAGATAAGAGTTTGTAACTCTTCTCAAGCTTAGCCTGCTTTGTACACAGTTTGTACATATTCATACGCCCTCGCATCGCTAGTTTTACTGCAACAATATTCTTACTTTACGTGTCAAATAAAGAGAGGAAGCAATAGATGACAGATTCTTCTTTTGTGGACTACCAATGTGAGTCAGGCACATAAGTAAAACTGAGAAGAATAAAAAGAAAGGCATAGAAAGTTACTTTTCACATTAAAAAATGTGTTTATCCAAATATGTTCAGCATAATAGTCTAATCATGATGTAAGATCAATACTCTTAAAGACTATTTCTGTGGTCATATGGTGAACTTTGGTTAAAAAGAACTCTTGGATTTTTAAGGCAAAAATAAAAATGTAGTTAAGCCTTAAATATGGGTCTATTCTTTAGTTATTTTTTTGGTACAGGCAAATTTAGCGAGAGCTTAATACACAGCACAGCGCATTGAAGCTCATGGCATTGTTTGCAACAATTTAAAGTTTATTGACATTTTATATACATCCATGATATTGTAGTAAGATTCCTCATTTAGTAGCTTAGTAAGATAAATTAGTCGTAAACACACATGCGTTGAGGCTAGACGCAGAGCATCACTTAAGTTTTCTAGGATCTCAACTCAAACTAACTTCATGACTTCGCAAGTTAACTACCAGAGGTAAAGGAAACTTTACACCCAAAAGAACATGTCTTTAATTGGATTTTCACCTGAAATACAGTGAAGGAAGGAACAATCCATTCTTCTCCAGTTTGATCACAAAGTAAACTCATAGCTACGTGTATCGTTGAAGTTCTAGAAGTACCTATCAAATAACTGGATTACAAATGCTCTTTTAATATTAGCTATATGGAACTCAAAAATCTTATGCAAATTACAACAAGACAAAAATAGAAGGGAGCCTTACAACAACAGCTCCTACAAGCATAATATGCAGTAGCTAAACAGACCACATAATATACGCAGAGCCTAAATCTATCATTTGAAAAAACTCAAAATAATTCTATTTGTCTCATTCTTGTTGTAGCATATTAGTATATCCATGAAGTTATCTTCAGTTAGAAGCTTCTAGCACTCACCATCTGCTTCACCCTTTATTTGTGATATTTGAAACCAATAAATTCCCTCTTGAAATATAGTTATCTAGTTTGGCTAAATGGTCAAAATGGCCAAAAGACTTCAATAACCACTTCTAAATATTTTGATGTCTGAAACTATTTTACCATTTTTAGAAATATATGTGAGATTAGCCAAAACCATCATACTCTGATCCAACACCTGAAATGCCTATAAATGTCCATTCTTACTACACTCACAAACTCATCAATTCTTGCAAGGCTTATTGTCTTATATATCTTTTTCCTCAGTTGAAAGTTAATCTTTTCATACAAATTAAAATGGCACAGAATGTTAGTTTAGCTTTGGTGGACCAAAAACTAGCCTTGGTTTGTACCCCTTGCTTCACATCACTTGAATTGACAAAGAAATGACTTTAAATAACATTAGGATTAACATAATCTACAATCTTCATTAATGGCTAGGAACTATTATATGATCAAAACAAATGGTAACAATTTAAAAAATTCATAGTGTCATAAGATATTTAAAGCAGTGACACCTAAAATAACTTTGCCTAACCTTGTCACAAGCAATAGAAGAACCAGATTGGAGTTGACAATCTTCTATTGTTAAAGCTGAACAATGTTCCTTTACCTGGAATCACCTTTGCTTTTGAATTGAAATACAACTCAAATAAAAAGGCATAAGTATGAGATAGTACACTACAAAACATTAGCAAAGAACAAGAGATAATAAAACACATGATGTAGAGGAACAGAGGAAATTCAACGGTCGGAAAAACCAAAGGGTACCAGAATTATTTTCCGGCCAGTTATTGTCACTAAGTATAAAATAAACTCCAAAACCAGAAAGAAAAAAAAAAAGGAAAGTGGATATAACATGATCACAAAAATCTGCGAGCAAACTGAAGATCCTAGATGAACAACCCAAAAACTCAAAGAACTAAATTAAACTGTTGGTTGGAAACTTTACACGGCACCCTCCCTAATTCCGAAGCCTGCCATGCTTCACAAGGCTGGCTTTGCTCACAATAGTTTGAAATGCAGCCCAAACAGTATTGCATAAGTCTTATCCAATTGATCAACTATGTTTAAACTGGAATAAACAATTTGCATAAGAAGTCTTAAAATCATCCCCGAGTAATTGATTTCCATCACAATGGTGCACAACCTATTGCAGACCTAAATAAATAAATGAAATTGTCTCCTCTTTAACAACTTTAGGTTGTAGATAAGGTTGTTCATACAATTCAATACCAGCAAGACATTAAAGTTCTTGCCCCAAAGCCATCTTATTGATTAAGGTCATAATATTACAACCACATGGAATCATTTATAGAGGAACCACTGTTACTACTTTGTGAATTCTATTAACTCATCAGATAATTTCCAAGGCATTTCAAGAATTAATTGGGTAAAGTGCTTATTTTTTTGTTGGACCAATCATGGAAAACGTAGAAGCTTTTTTTAAAAAGATAACAAGAAATTAAATGTTGTTGACCATATCAAATTCTTCAAAACTTATAAAGTAGTAAAAAGAAGAAAGAAAGAAAGAACTTAGCATTATACAGCGGATAATTGGAAATTCATGATGCACAACTTCACAAATCTCACAAAACAAAAACAAAAAAGAAACTAAAAAAGCTCTCACCTTCGATATATACTCTGCTTATCCTGGGTCACCCTTCACTGCAAAAAGTCCTTCTTCAAACCCATCTCATCAAATTCAAACTTGAACCAAAATTCATGTTCAATTTAGCTTCAGAAAACAGATAAATACTCATTTCAAGAAACCTTATTTACATTCCAGACAGTGAGCAAACCCATTTCTTGAGAACCCCAAAAAAAATGAACCCTAGTTAGCTAAGCAAATTTGTCCTCTATACCCAAAACAAGAATCAGATCGAGAGAGATCAAGAACAATAGGCTCACATTTCTTAGTTTTCTTCAAAATTTATAAAGGGGATAACATATATAAATATCTGCGTCAACCAAAAGATTTTGGGGTATTCTCTTTTGCTCTCTCACACCCACACACTAACTATTGATCTACGGAGGACCAACGCTGATTATCTCCGGCCAGACTTCAATTTCTCTAGGTAGTCTCCCACTTAGTCGAGTTCTTGAGGGATGAAGTTAGGTCTAGGCTTAGGGATTTTGAGTGACATATCAATGTTTTTAAATAAGTCGCCCAATATATATATATTTTTTCATTCTTTTTTAGACGCCAAATTTTGCGCTCACGCTTAGTCCAGCTAATTTTGGTTATTAGGGATCAGTTATTGATCATATTAGGGACCTTATTTAGTCCCTTCGTCATTCATTCGGGAACTAGGGACTAGAAATAAATCTCGTCCTTATAAGTATGCTTTTAGGGACCAGATTATTAACTCGTCACTAAATGTTGGCCATTGTTAAGCCTTTTTCTTGTAGTGTTGGTATCTGTGTCTGTTCTTCTAGATCTAGGTTTCGATTTAAATTTTAGTCGCAATGGTGTTAGAAATACTCAAGACAATGTTTTTTATGGTTTTGGACTACGTTATGATGGCTTTATTGTTTTAGATTGTAATCCTTCAACTTATGACTATTATATTGACCGTTGTGTAATGACATGTTATTCTAGTAACAGTGATGTTGATGTTATTACATGACATGCAAGATTAGGTCACGTAGGGCAAGACCGGATGAATAGATTGACAAAGGAAGGGCATTTAGGTCCTTTCTGCAAAATTGAATTGCCAACTTGTGAAAATTGTCTTGCCGGAAAGATTACGCGTAAACCATTTGGGAAGGCTAAGAGAGCAGATTCCCCGTTGCAATTAATCCATTCTGATATCTGTGGTCCAATGAATGTGAGGGCAAGGTCTGGTGCTTTGTATTTCATTACATTTATTGATGATTTCACACGCTTTGGTTATGTCTATTTGATTTCTCGTAAATCTGAAGCACTTGAATGCTTTAGAAAATATATGAATGAAGTTGAGAATCAGTTAGATAAAAGTATAAAGACTTTAAGAATCGATAGAGGCCGTGAATATTTATCAAAACAGTTTGAAGAATTATGTAATGAAAAAGGCATTACGAGACAGTTAACCACTCCTTACACACCTCAACAGAATGGTGTAGCAGAAAGGAGGAATAGAACATTATTGGACATGACAAGATCTATGATTGCACAGGCAAATTTACCTATCTCCTTCTGGGGAGATGCATTATTGACTGCAGCCTACATACTAAATAAAGTGCCTTCTAAATTAGTTACTTTCACTCCCTATGAGCTATGGACTGGTCATAAACCGAACTTGAATGATCTACGACCTTGGAGTTGTGCTGCATATATAAAGGATCGTTTTGGTAAGTTTGGAAAACTGAGTCCAAAAGGGAAGAAATGTATCTTTATAAGATACTCAGAACCCTCCAAAGGGTATGTGTTCATTGGTGAATTAAAAGATGGAAGTATAATTGAAATTGAATCACGAGATATCACTTTTTTAGAAAATGATTTTCCCAAAAAGGGAAAAATAAAAGAAGGAGGGCCTCTTTACGAACTGTTAAATTCAGATAATCAAACAATGTCTTCGGACATGTTTAATAGTCAAATAGATCAAGGATCGGTTCCTGGTCCAAGTGGGAGTTTTGAATCCCAAAATCCTTTAGAGGAATCTGAATTTCAACAGCGTAAGAGTACCAGAAAAAATGTACCTAAACGATCTTATGAGATTGAAGATTACGTTTTCCTGGTGTCTCCCACAGAATTGGATGAGCCTAATTCTGTGACTGAGGCTTTGGCAAGTCCTGGAAAAGATGAATGGATGAAAGCAATGAAAGAAGAATTAGAGTCCATGAGAACCAACAAAGTCTGGGATCTGGTTGACCTTCCTTCTGGGCGTAGAGCCATTGGGAACAAATGGGTTCTCAAGGTTAAACGTAAAGCGGACTGGTCAATAGAAAGATACTAGGCACGATTGGTCTCAAAAGGTTTTACCCAACAAGCTGGAATAGATTATGAGGAAATCTTTTCACCGGTTGTGAAGTTTACCTCAATTCGGTTACTTTTGGCTATTGTTGCACGTTTGGATCTAGAGTTACACCAAATGGACGTGAAGACAGCTTTTCTCAATGGAGAATTAAACGAGGAAATCTACATGGAACAACCTATAGGTTTCATAGTTAAAGGCCAAGAAAAGAAAGCTTGCAAATTAAAAAGAACTATTTATGGCCTGAAGCAGTCTTCAAGGCAGTGGTATTTGAGAATTCACAAAGAGGTGATTTCATATGATTTCACCATGATCGATGAAGACCATTGCATCTATGTGAAGAAGTCCAATAGAATGTTTGTAATTCTTTCCCTTTACGTGGATGATATTTTATTAGCCGGAAATAATTTGGAGTATGTGAAAACTATCAAGTCGTGGCTTTCAAAGTCATTCGATATGAAAGACATGGGTGAAGCAGACTATATATTGTGTGTTAAGATCCAAAGAGATCGTTCTAAGAAGGTTTTGAGTCTATCTCAAGAAACTTATATAAGGAAAATTTTGGAACGCTTTCGAATGAATAGTTGCAAACCCATGGATACTCCAATAGCAAGAGGTGAAACTTTAAGCCTTGAAATGTGTCCAGAGACTGAAAACGAATAGGAAGACATGTCTCGAGTTCCATATTCTAGTGCTGTCGGGAGCTTGATGTAGGCTGTGATGTGTACTCGTCCGGACATTTGTTATGCCATAGGTCTAGTTAGCAGGTATCAGTCCAATCCTGGAAGAGATCATTGGAAAGCTGTGAAGAGGATCTTCCGATACCTGAAAGGAACTGTTGATTATTCACTATGTTATAGTGAAAATGATTTACACTTGAGAGGATACACAAATGCTGATTGGGGTGGTGACCGGAATGATAGAAAATCTACATCCGGTTATGCTCTCTTACTTAATGGTGGTGCTATTTCATGGAAAAATAAGAAACAAACTTGCACGACTCTTTCAACTATGGAAGCTGAGTTTGTGGCTTGTGCATCTGCAGTACAAGAAGCTGTTTGGTTAAAAAGATTCTTTGAGCATTTGGACGTAGCAAAGAATTCTCAAGGATCAATGATTTTACATTGTGATAGTCAAGCGGCTATTGCATACATAAAGGATCCTAAGTATCACAGCAAAACCAAACACATTGACATCAAGTATAACTTTGTAAGAGACACAGTAGCAAGTGGAGAAGTAACTTTACAATACATACTATGCGAGAAATGATAGCTGATCCTTTTATAAAGGCGATATCTAGAGACCTATTTGAGAAACATATTATGGCTCTAGGTTTACGTAGGATATGATTATATTTTTGTATTGTAAAATGACTTGGTTGTTAAAATATTTTCATCAACATTTGACTCTTGAATTTGTGTTCATAGCTTATATGCATGTGATGATGTAATTTTATTGATGAAGTGTGTCGAACAAGTCGTGAGATTGGCTCTCTCACACGAGCAATCGCCTCTTACTTTGAGTAACGTGAAGAGATAAGTTCCACCACCATGTTATGACTTGTTTTGTAAGCCAGATATGAGTTTCTCTAAGAAGATGTTTTTTAGGATCATTTAAGAGAGAAACTCGGGTTAGACATTTTGGAGATGTCTAGATCAAGATTTGTACGGTGTTGAATGAGTAAATGAATGAGACACACGCGCCAATATAAGGTGAGAACACCGTAGCACGTGTGCTAAGCGACCAATGGGTTAATGGAGAATGAATCCCTGCTTCTTCATTGTGTGAGACCCGAAAAGTTACATTAACTTTTCAATGGAATACCCTTTAACCTTTGACTGTTTCTTGAAGTTTCAATCAGTGTTACTACTTTAGCATGTTATTAATAGCCATGAGTGATTCGGAAATGCAGTGCATGTCTAGGAAAGCAGTTGATTTGGAACAAATAGATTCGAGTAGAAAGGGAAGACAATAAAAATTATTAATTTAACTTGTATTCAAAGGCCGGCCATTACACTTACCATAAGGGTATCAAGTGTACTTATGGATATAAAGTTAAACATGAACTCGAGTTCACCTCTTTAGAGGACGAGAGATCGGATAATTAGCTACTGGAGTAGCGAATGATGTCTGGGATATTGCGAGTAATAAGATCCTTGTGTTAGTAGTGAATCCCTTCCGTATGTGATTGTATTTCTATGTGGAGCTCTTGTACAACCTTAATAGGTTTGGAATGCTATAGCTCTTGAAGCTCGCAGGTCGCACGAACTATTTGTCAGTATGAATTATGTGTGTTATTGACATGGTACTGATTTGAGTCCAGTCCACCATGTGCGAAGTGGGAGATGTTGGATATTGGTTATGGGTCGCGGGTCGCCCATGTGGACTGACCCGATCCAGTTTTTTATTCTGAAGTGATGAGATGAAAATTAACTTCCCTTGAGAAGTTACCAACACAGTAAAAAGTCCTTGAGAAGTTACCAACACAAAAAAGAAACGTGATAGTGGGATAAGATTATGGGAATGTGCTGGTGTTGGTTTCTTTCACTTTATCAACCGTAAAAACATAACCTCCTCTTTTATTTATGAAAAATACTCCAGCATTCTCCATAAATACACAGAATAGAATAACACACAGTAAAGAAAAGAGAGAAGTAAAAGACATCTAGTTCGTGAAAAAATACTTCGTTTCCAAGTGAGACGAAGTCAGATTTGGGGCAATTTTTGCGGTGATCTTGTGCAAAACTTCCGCTGCTAACAGGTACATCATCTTTGTTCTTGTTTCAAGATATGAAAACCTTCACTTCTAAATAACCAAGTAATAATTTCTACAAGCGTAACCAAAGAGATATATTTGACATTTATTTCTACAATCATAATGATCATTGGTTTGATAAGCAGTCCATTTGTTCCTCTTGAAACATAACAACTTGCCCATGATGCAGTGGCACTTGGTTTAATCTCTACTCTATACTTTGTAAACTGCTTTAGCTAGTTTATACATTTCCTTTTCACTTGCTGCAATTGAACAAAGTCACAGCAAAAATGATACTAAACAATTTAAGATAAATATAGTTATTTTGATAAAAATAATGGCATGATAGAATACGCAGCAACAGTATGAACCAAAAATAAATCGACTACGTACTGGTTGACGTTATTCCATTTCAGTAGAGAAATAACTTATTGGACGATTGTATGCACCCTTTGCTTGGATTTTGTAACTCATTGTCCATGTGAAGCATTTACTTTAAAGTTTTCTTGTCGAGCTTTCGCGGTGACTTCACTGGTTTGGCATGTCCCAGCAGATCCTTTAGTTTCATCCGGAGAAACTGCACGCAATGCTTTACATGTGTTTTAAGAGGCCAGCAATATATTGGCTGTCTCTTCTCTGCCACATTGCACCAAGGGTTAATTAAGCAAAATTGTTATTGCACTAAAAATTGAGAAGTCAAGTGAGTGAATTAATTTTAGCTTTGAAATTGCCAAACTACTACGAGCAAATGTAATCATAGAAAAACCAATAGCATTAGAAAAGATAGATAATATAAAAAAAAAAGGATGAAAGGAAATACGAGAGACATCTCTAACGGAGAGAAGTCGCGCGTGTTAGAAAAAACCAATGACACTGATCAATAGTTGGCAGTCACCTATCACTTTTGATGGAGACTGGCTTGATTTAGTGAATAAAGAGAAACCACAATAGAAGAACATTATATTAGTAAAATATGCATAAACATAAAAAAGAACAATTTCTTGTTCTGTATGATTTAGTAACTGAAGAGACTCTTATCCAAAAGTCACATTGACGACATGACCAACAGAATAAGTGAGACAATGCATGACAAATGATACAACAAAATGCATAGATAGCTACGAAATACATTGTAGCTAAATATGAAAATTTTCGTGGCTAAACACTTTAGCTACAATATTTCTTTCCGTAGCATCCGTAGCAATATGTAGCGGAGCTAAAAGTTAGCCACAGGCTTTACATGATCCGTGGCTAGGGACTAATACTTATTGCTACGAATTCTTTTGTGTTGTAGCTGTGACGGTAAAATGTTCTTGCCACGAAAAATATATTTATAGCAAATAATTTTATTCGTTTGCTACGACAAATAAAACTTGTAGCAATCTTTATATTGTAGCTACAACGTTTTCTTTGGTAGCAAAAAGTTTAATTTATTTGCCACAAAAATATAAATTTGGTGGCTATTTTTATAGTTCAATCTGGTGGCAACAAAATTACATTTAGCTATGAGTTTAAAAATCTATAGCCATGAATTAAATTATTTGCTACAAATATTTTTTTACATAACTAACAATGGATTCTTTTAGCCATAAAATATATAAAATTATAGCTAAAAGTTTTCTTCGTTTGCTACGAGAAGTGAAATGTGTAACCTTGTTTTTGGCAATTATATATACAATTAGCTATGAATTCTAAAATTTCATCGCTACACATTAAAGAGTATGCCACAAAGCATTGTTAATCAGAATAATTCTTCTATACGAAACACAATTTTTGGATTCCAAAATAGGTCTCAAGTTACACGTTGTTACATATCTAAGTTTCAATCATTCACAATACATAATTCATCTATGACACCAATTAAAATAGCATTATCTTGGTTGAGACTCGAACCCGCACGATCTTCTGATTTCTCTCCTCCTACACGACCTCTAATTGCATCTTAATTTGATCAATATCCGCTCCAATTTGTCATTGCTGCTCTAGTAATTTCATAAATTTGCCTGTTAATTTTGATAAAGCAAAAACATCAGAAATATAACGAATGACTATATAAATATATCTAACAGTTGACCATATATAATGAGAAATTTATCGATTAAATTCTCATGAAAAATCTTTACATATCTTCATAAAGAAACTCTAAGTAATCTTAAAAGGGATATCAAAACTCCAATTATTTCATATACATTTCATTCTTTTACACTAAGAGTTTCTTCTAACAAAACCTCAATTAAGAAAGAAGCATATTTCTACATTATTGTTTCATGAATGATTTATAGATGGATAAAGTGAAACATAAAAATATTAACATGAGCAACAACATCAATATTAACAAGAGCAACAACATCCCTAAGAAATAGCAAGAGGGTTCATTCAACTCAACAAACTACAAATATTAAGTAGGAAAATCAATGACACCAACCTTAAAAAAAGACCAAGATTAATTCCATCAAAAGCATCTCCTGAATCACATATCAAAAGCTTCAATAAAAAATGAATAAAATATTATTAATATACCAAAGCTAACAAATGAACATAAGGATTCAAACTTTTTCTCTTTAACTAAGAAGATGAATAAAAATTCTTCTACTGAGTCCAACATAAGTTACAAATGGAAGTTGAAGTGTACCTTAAAAACAATAAGGAGGAATAAAAAAAAGTAACCAAAAAATATAGTGACAAAGAGTGAGATCCGCAAGAAAAAGAATGAGATTCAAATACAAAAAAAAAGTGTTCGAAATTTATAATAAACCAGCTATGAAGATCTTGTTGATGTAGATCTAATACAAAAGGAACCATCCCTTAAAATATATTTAACATTTTTTACTTTCCATTGTGTAATTAAAAAAATCAATTAGCCATCTCCATTTCATAACACCAAAGAACCCCTTTATAATCTTTTGATATGGAGTAATAAAGATTTGTGTTTGGTGGAATTGGCAAAAGGAAAAAGGCAATGCGGAGGGTTGTGGCAGTAGGACTAGGTTTTGGCTTTTTTGACTAGTCAATTTCCGTTCATTACTTGTTTTGTACTATATAACTTCTACTTTTTTTTTTTACTTCTTTATTATAAACACTATTTCTACTAAAATAGAAGCATGAGTGAAAAAAGTTGGGATCGTCGTCCATCTAGGGGCAATTATGACATTTTTTATTTACTTTATTTTATTTTATTTTATTTACCAAAAAAGTCCAGAAGGCTCTGACCCTCTTCACATGCCCTTTTTTTTTTTTTTTTTTTTTTTTTTTCCAGAGCCTTCTCAATTCTATCTCTATCAGCAAAATATCTACCACCAAATCAACAAGCTATCTATCATCAACAAGCTATAATCTTTATCAGCACAAGCTATAATCTTTATCACCAAATCTCTATCAACACAAGCTATAATCTCTATCAGCAAATCTTTATCAGCAAATCAACAAGTTATATATCAAAAATAAAAATAAATCTATTTGTATCTCAGACCGTTGCTGCAATTTTCAGGTATTTGTTTTTGAACTCTTCTCCGTTCGTCTCCAATTTTGTCTTTCGCTTTGACTCTTCTAATAAAGTAAAAATTTGGATCAATTTTAAATTTCTCCTCTTAGTTTTCCCGCTTGCTGATTCTTGGGTTTATTTATTATGTTCAATTTCACTCAGAATACATAACTTCGCATTTGTCAATGTATTTGGGCATTTGATGGATTTAGTTCTGCGGTTTCATAAAGTTTTGATTATTACCAAGATATGAGTCAAAAAGGGATTGCAAGATTTTTTTTTTTTTTTTACCATTCTCTGGATGTGTAGCGGATTTTGATCTTTAGCGTTAGATTTCAAATGTGGGGTTGTGTTTTTTATGTAGCCATTGTTTTCTATAATTGAGTGAATTAAATATGATATAACAGTACAAGAATATACCGAAAGAAATTATAGGAGAGTTTAATTTACTTTAACCTTCTGTTGGCTTAGAGTGAGGCGTGGTTGTATGATGAAATATTTTGCCTTTGTCGTTGATAGTAGTTGAAGCTATTTTATTGCTCAATATGGTAAAGACAAGGCTGTTGTGTTTTGCATACTAAGAACTCCCTGTTTGAGCACCAAAAGATTCCGATAAAGTGGGTACAATATTTAGCCTTCCAATCCAAGATAGCTACGAGTTGCTTTGACAATCAATAAAGTTGAGTTCTTGACATTTGAAGTATACTGCAGCTTTAATTAATGGTTAAATCCGTAAACTGTACTCAAAGTTGCTCCAATTTCAATTCGATTATCTCTTTATGTTCCTTTTGATCCATTTTTCTGTCTTTTCAAAGTTTTTATAGAAGCTGCTTGCTCAGTAGTAACTAATTTCTAGACATCTGAGTTTGAATACATCAAGCTCATATGTAGCAGTCAGGTCCTTGGGGTTGGTTATTAGATTGTAAAAAAATCCAAGAGTTTAAGGTTCTACATAGTCTAGCCTGTGTAAACAGAATTGTTTTCCTGATTAAAAAGAACACATAAACAGCTTGGTCTTGATGTATTCTTGCACCTCTTCACTTATAGCTTTTTTAATAAGTTAAATGTAGTTGCCTATTATTATGACAGGTGCATTCAACCTTCAAATTGTCTAACATGACTTAATTTAATCCTAATAACAACTTTAACCTATTAAACAATTTTTCGTGTAGTTACTACGTGGTAATACTGTGTTGCTCTGTATATAAGGACGGTTTGATTCAATTGATTTTTTTTTGTGTGTGGCTATATTTTCTGCTACTTGGTAGGCTTACTAATCACGATAAATACTGACTTCATTGAAGTGCCCAAACAAACAATTCCAGTCTTCGCAGAAAACAACTGAAATTGCATGTCTTCACTCTTTATGTTTTGGCAGGCACTGTGTATTTCTTTACTCTGTTTTGGACCTATTCCTTTCCTATTTAATGGAATCATTACTGCACTGTAGGTTTCTGAGCTAATTGGAGTAGTCTTTTAATTGATAGGCACATATATAACTTAAGTGGTACTCTGTTAGTTTGAAACCTCAGTAGCTTTTGCCGAAGTTTGAAACAATTAGCCAAGACGGTAAAAGAGAACCTAAATGATCAGGGAATCATCCCCCGGCCTCCAGGTGACTTATCCCTCAATTTATGAATTTATTGATAATGCTTTGATGTTATGATTGAGGTTGAAATGTTAGATTTTTCATCTATTCGGGGACATCCGATAAAATTAGATTTTCCATCTAAAACGATTACTATATATTAGATAATTTGCTCTCTTTATTCAAATGGGTTGGTAGTACTGATTAAAAAGAAAATTCAAATGGATCAGTAGTTTTAATATAATGGGGCGAGTGAGGAGGGTACAGTAGGATCATAGGATTTAGCCAATATGTTACCAGATTTTCATTTTTTTCACACAAACCAGTACCTAAAAGTCTAACCCTCTTTTCTTGGAGTATGTTTTATTTTTTAACTTGCCTTGAACAATTTGAGATTCAGTAACCTGGTATAGCTTTAGGAGTTTATCCTCTTCTGTGGACATACGGTCCTTTGTCAAATTCTATAGCTCTCCATTCAAATTTTCTCCACTCCACTTTGTCTATTTAGAAAATATTGGTACATAACTAAAGTAAGCATACAAAAACTGAAAATTGAATATAGTTGGTAAATCCATGTGTATAGATATGTTGCATATGCATCGAAGTATAATAGCATATCCTGTAATAATAAATTTTCTCGAGTATATGGATGCAGTTCGAATTGTCCTGATATAGCATTCTGAGACATTCTAAGTCTTCTCCCTTTTTAATGTGGTAGTCATGATTTTCAAGTTTCATGCAATTTATACTTAAATTTGTTTTTGATAGCAATTAGAAAAGTTCTACAGGTGGATTTACTTGCCGTCTTTATCTTTCTCCTATTTCAACATCTTTCTACTATTTTTCATGTTTGAAGATTCTTTCATTAGGACTTATCATAATTTTTTTTGTGGAATTTTCTTTATCTAATGCATCATATATCCTTATTTTCAATTTTCTTTTCTCTATTCAAGCTGATGGTAGCTCTCTACATGTTGGAACGTAATCATGTGTGTTAAGAGTATTTGGTGTTGTCAACTTCTACGTTTTTAATAAATCTACATTTTTGAGTTAATTTTTGCTGTTTAGTTATGTTGAAGATCCATGTTGTTTACATGGTGTTGAAACCATACCAACACATCCATGTTGTGTGATTCTCAACGTTTGGTTCACTGTTTTGTTGCTGTGTTAGGGTGTCTCCATAGGTTGTTAGAGTGACTCCATAGGTTGTTAGAGTGACATGATGTCTCTGAATGTTAGATAATAATGTGTCTGAATGTTAGATAATAATGTGTTACAGTAGAAATGTTGAAGTACATTAATTTTAATAAGTGACTTTAGTTGTTAATTAATAATTTAGAATGCTAATGCTAAGTCATAACAATGGGAAGTAGGTGTTATAGAGGAGAGTGCCCGTGCTTCGCACGGGTGTGCCCAATTATAGTAGTCGCAAACCACATAGGAGAGATAACCCGTACTAGGCAAACCCGGTGTGACGAGCTCGAACCTAATTAAATTATTTTGTTAGTTATGTCATTGTTTTTTCTTCATTTTACTTTCTATTTCTTACTCCCTTGTAATGTCTCAGTGTCCAAATAATTTGTCAAGTTTGTCATAAAAAAAAATTGTCAAGTTTAAATTTCTTTAATTAAGAATAGCGGAATGCTCGAATTTGTGACTATTATAGCTGAATCTTATTATTTAAATTTGAACATGGATTCAGGCGGGATCCAAACCATTTTGCAGAGGCGGGATCCAAACCATTTTGCAGAGACATCCGATCAGCTGCTAGGAGACATGAGCATTTTATGCAAGGAAAGCACAGATTTGGACTCATGTAACTTACATCAAGTTTACCAAGTTTACCAAGCAAAGGCTGGAAATAGCTTATGTTACAATGACTGCCAAATCTGAGATTTTTTCCCCCTTTATTTTAGCTAGGTACCGAAGCAAGTTAGATATTGGAACACTTCTCTTTTGCTTTAGCCAAATTGCGAAATAAAGAATATGGAGTTTTCCGGTGTGTATATGTTTCCATCTACAAGTGTCATGTTTTACTAAAAATTTGAAATTTCTAAACAACGTTTGGCGTAGGATTATTTTCTTTTTTTAGTAATCCTGCTAGACAATTGAACAAGTATGAAATTATTTTCGTTGAACTTTTTGGTAATTTTGAAATTGTGCAAATAACACTAACAACGTTATCTGGCATAGGCCCGTGCTCAGCGTGACATATTGATCTCTTGGTAATAATTGATGTTTGATAATTCATGTAGGTGGACACACAAATTCTGAATCTGAGGAATAAGACATGCACAAAAGACAAAAAGCTTGACAAGAAGTGTCTTGAAGAGGTATGAATTCATAATCAAGTTTGATATCCTTCCTAGCCAGTTATGACAAAACCTGCGTACTTCTCAATTTTCTGGTGTGCAAATATGCATCAGCTATGCAACCCAATTGACTCGTTGATGTACAAAAGAAGGAGGCCAGCTGTACTAAACAAAGTTAAATTAATAACATTTACAATCTCCATTTAAAATTATTAGTATTTTCGAAGTTGGTATGGTATATAAATTTGATGATTCATGTCGGCACAAAGATACTTGAAAAGAAAATATTGGGGCGAAGATATTTGGAAACAAAGTCATCGGATTATTATCAGGTACAAAGCTATAAGATAAGACTATTCTTCATTTTTCGAACCTTGATATGCTCCCAGTCTAATAACAAAAATATGTTACCTCTCAGAGGAAGACTAAAATAGCTTAAAATGCATAATATGTTTTCTTCTTTTCTGATAAGGCTATGTGATGATATATGTGTAACTCTAAAGGGAAAAGTTTACATGTTAAGTAATTATTTGTGGCACTGGAGCTATAGGTGAAACACATAAAGGCACTCTATTAAATAAGTGAGAAGTTAACTTTGTTAAATAATTATTATGGTACCTTACTTCATTTTGTTACTGTCCATTAATGTTTGATGGTGTATGTGAAGAGCAAAATTGTTGGATTGAAATGGTCTACCCTAGTAATGTAAATAAATATACGTAACAACAATGACAATTAAGTGCTATTACCTATTAAAAAATAAAAACAATAATAAATATATAACTACATTAAATAGGACACCACAAATAAATTATTTGTATGAAAAAAATATATTCTGAAATATATTTGTCAAGTATCATGTCGCCTAATGTACAAAATAGTATTAAGAAATTTTTAAGATAATCAACATTAAATATTAAATCTGCTAAATTTATCGATAATATATTTTATTTAAGCTATAATTAAAACTCGCATGTACACTTTTTGTATTGAATTATGATATAAGTCATATGCTCCTATTTTAATTACATCAAATTATTGATTTTAATGTTCAATTAGATTTACGATAATTATTAAATTATTAATACTGTAATAAGATCATAAAGTCAGTAATGTATATGCTTATTTAACTTAATATAGTTAGCGATCAATAAATAAATAAATACAAGAACATAATTATTTAAATCTAATATAGTTAAACATCAAAATTAACAAAATATTAGTATTACATATTTATTTGAATTGTATTTGAAAATTACAAGTAATTCTTCATTTAATACGCGTTATTATTAGCTAAGTTAGTATTGTTATGCACTCTTATATCAACCATATTTTTATTGAAATTTTAAAATATAAATCTTGACAATTTGGGTATTATAAAATGTCCGAATATAGTCACGAAAGAGACAAGACCCCGTTCTGTATACAAATCAAATTAAACTTTTAGTTTTTTGATTTAGTAGATAGTTCTCACATTTAACACTTTTTTTTGTATTGAATTATGATATTGTTAGTTCTGTCATATATAACTCATATTCTCTTATTTTAATTACATCTGATTATGAATTTTTAATGTTCAGTTAGATTTATGATAATCATTAAGTTATTTATATTGCAATACAATCATAAAATCAATAATGTATATGCAATTATTGAATTTAATACAATTGATCAATGTAGCGTGCAGCCGCGCGCGCACATATTTAATGTATTGAAACTTACAAGTAATACTTTATTAAATATAAAAAAGTATTATATAATAATTAGTATTGATGTACAACCATTTGTATATCAACCATATGCTTAATTTTATTTAATAGTATCAGAATTACTGAAGTGTTACAAAGATAATTCAATAGTCGCAAGAGAGGTAAGACCTAAGTTCTCAATTGTTAGTTTATGGACAATGAATTTTATGATAATTAATAAACTATTAAATTAGTAGTATACCTTTTTTTTCCAGATTAAATTAGTAAAGGACTTTTCATTTAATATAGTTGTTTAAATTCTATGTAATTAGTTACTTATATTATTAGTTGGATATAAATCAATTGTTATTTTCATTATTATTAAAACTAATAGATAATACTTATTTAATAAGGATTATTATATAATCACTTTTTGTTAATGGACTTAAATATCAACCATATTAAATTTTTAATTGTTAGTGTAACTAGATATAAGAAAAACATTATTCTTAAATGTTACATAATTAGAAAAATATAGCCTACAAATACTTATTAAAATAATATTATTAACAATGAGATTTCATTTTAAATATTAGTGCCAAATCAGCAATAGATTTCATAACTAAAGTATTTTTGCTTTAAAGCTATTTTTGTCTTAAATAATCTTGTTAATTTGTTATATGTTCCTATGTCAATTATATTAATTTTTTTAATTTTTAGTGCTTCATTAGATTCCGGATAACTATCAAGTTATTAAAATAGCATTAAACCATTCAATTGATAACTTTTATTTATTTAAATTGGATATAATAGTGATCAATAAATAAATACAAGAACATAGTTATTTAAATTTGGTATATTTAAATATTAATAATTTGGTGAATATTAATTTGGTTATTAATACAAGAAATTTAGGTACCAAAAGAAAATTCATAATTTAATAAATTTTATTAGATATTAATTAAAGCTGTAAATGAAAATTACAAGTAATTCTTTGTTTAATACGAATTATGATATATAGTTCTATATCAATTATATATATTATTGAAATTTTAAAATATAATTCTTGATCATTTAGGTATTATAATGCCAAATGTAGTCAAAAAAGAGGCAAGACCCCGAACTGTATACAAATCGTATTAAGTTTTTAGTTTTTGGACTCTATATATAATTTTATTTATGATAACCAATAAATTATTTAAGGCAATATAACACATTTTATTGTCTAAATTAAACAAATACAATATGTTATACAACACAATTGATACAATATTGTAGCTGTTTAAAGTCTATATATTTGGTTATTCACATATTAATTAGATAAGGCTTTTACTTATTATTATCAACAGTTCAACACTGATGTTATCTTAGCTGATGATATTTTTGAAGACATCAAATCAAAACCTCGAACTGATTATTCTAGGTATTAAGCAAGGCATTACCATGACTTTTTAGTACTTGAAGCAAAAATATTTATTAAGCTAAAAAAAATTTTTTAATATTTTTTTTGTGTGACTAAAATGTTACTATTGCTACGATAAGTTTCAAGTTGTGGTAAAAATTAATAATTAGCTACGAAGTTTTATTATAACAAAAAGTTTGTGGCTATATAATTTAACTATAGCCGTAACTTTTTATAACTTGTACAAAAAATAAGTATTTATTTAGCAACAACGTTTTGTCTCAAATAATTTATTGTTGCTAAAAGTTTACTATTACTACAGTAAGTTTTAACTCGTGGCAAAACATAATGATTAGCTATGAAATTTTATTATAGCGAAAATTCTGTGGTATATCATTTAACTATTGCCACAATATTTTTATAACTTGGAGCAGATATATTTATTTAGCTACAATAGTTTTTTATAAATAATTTATTGTGGCTAAAATATTACTATTACTATAGTAAATTTCAACCCGTGACAAAAACTTATAATTAGCTACGACATTTTACTATAACAAAAAATTTGTGGCTGTATCATTTAATTATTGCAACAATGTTTTAGAATTTGTAGGAAAAATATTTATTGGGCTAAGATATCTTGTTTCAAATAATTTATTGTGGCTAAAAGGTTACTATTGCTACAGTAACTTTATTGTGTGGAAAAAACTTATGATCAGCTATAAAAGTTTATCGTAGCAATAAAGTTGTAGCTATTTAGGTAGTTATTGCCATGATAGTTAGTAATTATAGCAAAAATGAGGAATTAACTTTGTCAATTTGATTTTTCATGGCTAAGAAATTTTGCGAATTCGTAGATAGCTATGAAATTCAATTTTTTGTGGCTATTACTAGGTAATAGCTACGAATTTTAAATTCATAGCTTAGATTTCGTAGCTATAAATACATTGTGTTGTAGTATGAGGATTCTGCAAAAACAAATTGATGTCCATTAGTACGTTCATTAGATAGAAGGAACACCATTCTCTCTTTCCAAATGATCATTCCATACAAATTAAATAGCTACAAATTAAGAAGAGGAAAGGAGATGACCTTTTTTATAATTAAGATAATTTAAGGTGAGTTATGAATAATCAATTAAGAGTAGAAGTTATGAAGATGAAGAGGTGTGAGTTATGGATATCATAGTTTTTTAAAATAAAATATAATTATGAAAAATGAGGGAAAAAGGCAAAAAAAGAAGAAAATATATAAATGCCAATGGAGGCCATAGAGAGGTGTCACGTAGGATTGACTATTGCTAGCTTTATATTATATATAGATTGTTTACCTCAAATTTATGATCAATAAAACATACTAGTATATAATTCCTTAGGCATACTTGTTTTGGTTTTTCTGTTTCATAGGCTTCATGGTTTATATAGGATCATAAATAGGTAGAAACTGAGAAGGGCATGAATTGTAAATCTCATTTGGTGATTTAATGAAGTTTTCTTTTAATTGCCAAAAAAAAAAATGATCCTACAAATACGGATTTAAGAAAATTTTAGAATACAACTACGATAATCGTTACCCAAATTTTACTAAAATGTACTTTTTCATTCTTCATGGTCATTTTTGCTTTGGCGGTGGAGCCGCCAATAACCAATTCATTTATCTCTTGAATTACCTAATCAATAGGTAGGTTTAAAGTGGTCCATCTAATTATTTTATTAATATATGGGATGTGATAAAATATATACTCCATTTATTTTGATTTATCTGACACTATTCCCCTATTAATTTGTTTAGAAAATGATATAGCTCTAAATTTAAACATAATTTAATAATAGTTGATTCATTTTATAAACTTTTGTAGCCATATAAATTTATGACATGTTCAAAAGTTACAACTTACAAGTTTCAAAATCATTTAAATAACAAGTTTGAAAACTTTGTTCTAAAAAAAATCATGTCGAGTTAAATCATATCACATAATTTGGAACAGAGAGTGGATATATAAAAATTTGGTAATCAGGAGTTGTGACGAAAATCAGGGGCAAAGCTAGAGAGTAAGCTATAGATTCGATAGAACTCAATAACTTTGATTGGAACTCTATATTTATATTTAATTTTCACTTAAAATATATTATAGTTTTTATAAAACTTAATAAACTATCTTATTTAAAATCATATCTCAACTCAAAATTTTGGCTCTGCTTCTGAGACTCTCGTTGGCACACAAGAAGCCACACATGTGCCTTTGAGTATTCTGGCAAAGAAACACAAAGTTTAATTGCATGATTGGCTAGATATACATAGGTTATTAAATGATGAAATCGACCATGAAATAGCTAGGTTGTTAGACTCATGTAAAGCGGTTGATTAGTTTTCTTAACTGAGTTATTATAAGTTTTGCTATTGTATCAAATTAACGGTTAGGCAAATAATTAGCACATAAGTGCTTAATCTCTCTTAGGATAGTCTGTTAAGCAAAATTTTCATTAAAAAATCAATGATTTTCATCCAGTGTCTGGTACCTGTATTGAGGCTCAAACTAAATCGCAATCGCACCTTGTAAGGATTACAAAGGGGAATCCTTTTTCTTAATTAGGGCTCGAATTCGATACCTTTGATTAATCGTAAAGAGATCCGACCATTCCACCACAACTTAATGGTCGTTGTGAAAATAATTGAAATACTAATTAAGAGATACTTCTTCCAATACCATATTATATGGAGTACATCTTTTATGAAGATTTTTGTACACCCTTAAGAAACACATTTTTAATATCATTAATCATGAAGACACAATTTTCTCTTTAAACGTCATGAATAATCATTTATTTTGGAACGGGAATAATAGTACCATAGTATCAAAATGAAGACCATGATCTAAGTCAATGACGACCAGGAATTTTAACTAGTAGAGTAAAAAAATTCGAAACGCCGCATCTGAATTTGAAGTACCTGTATATGTTTACAAAATTCAAAATTTTATATATGTATAAAGAAAAATTATTTCTGCCCTACTTACCACAATGTAACTTTTGATATTTAAGTATCCTTCCTTACATGTGGCCCACCCACTGATCACAGACTCACAGTTCACACACTAATTAGTACTAGTAAAAGATATTTGTAGTATAGATGTACTTGTACATTTAAAATATACAGCTAAGTGAATACACAAAAATACTTTTATAACATACGTGGAGGCAGTAGAATCATACTTTAAATTTATATCCACACATTATATTGGAAATAAAAAAGGACCAGGCTGGTGATGCCTATTGAAGAAATCCCATGATTGTCCCCACATTCTGAGTCAAGTGGTACATACATAAACACGGGACACTATCCGTTTTCATGTCATGAAATCAAATCTATCAACTTGCAGAGCTTCAATTGAAAAATTATATCATATCATCACTTGAAAAATAAGTGTCATAAGAAATGTGATTAACAGCCTAGGGAATTAATAAATAAATAATTACTTTAACAGCCTAGGGAATAAATAAATAAATAATTACTTCTTCTTTTCAATTTGTGTGTCTTAGTTCGGACATAGAGTCTTCAATTATTATTTTTGAAATAAAATTTTCACGTTTAGAAACTAAATAAAAAGTACCATAAGTGATAATAGTTAAGATAAAATATTTAAAAAAATATTTGAAAAAATTGTACTCCAGCAAAAAAAAAAAATCTTTGATTCTTCAAATAATAACTAGATCGCACGTAAATTTGAGGCAGAGAGAGTGTTGTTCAAAGATTTCGCACGGTTATTGTATATAATATTAATTTCTCAACTTCTTATAAAGGCATAATAAGAGTGTACTTTTATGAAGAGACAAAAGGTTTTGCTTATTCCACGTAACACAGTGTGCATTAGTATCCATAGCATTTAGTTCTTACAAAAGAAATATGAGGTACATATTCTACCACAATTCCTTTTTGTCTCCTCCACTTGTATACTACTAAACCATATACAATTCCCCCTGCACAACTCCCTTGCCTTCTTTAAACTATACTAAAATATATTAATCCATCAAACTATAAAGTATAATGTTCTTCCTTAATTTCCAAAAATGTCTTGCACCAACTCTTCTCCTTGCTGCTACAATTTTTATTTCTCCAAGAAGTTAGTAGCAATCACTTTGACATGAATGGGAAATGACAGATATCTCATCAAGTTTCCATCAAGAACAAGAAGGGGTAACAGAAAAACAAGTACCACAAGGAGAAGAGAAAGAAAAAGAAGATCAAGAAGAAGAGAAAGCAAGATGTGAATGGGATTTTCATCTTTCTACTGTGATTTCATCTTGCAATAGTATTAATGGATCTGTTTGTGACACACTTGGTGTTTTAGAATTTGACCCTTGTTGTAATTTCCTAGCTTCTGGTGGAATTGCTAGGAAAATTCGAATTTATGACGTAAATTCGTTGTCACAAGAAGAGAGAGAAGGCGACAAGCGCACCACTGGTGAGCCTGTGGCTTTGGATCATGGCAATGCATGTAACTTTTATATTTGTACTCCTGCAAAACTCAGTAGCTTAAAGTGGAAACCCGGTTGGGGTAGTCAGGTTTTAGGGTCGGGTGATTACGATGGAGTTGTCATGGAATATGACTTAGAGAAGAAAATGCCCGTTTTCGAACGGGATGAACATGGTGGTAGGCGGGTTTGGAGCATTGACTACTGTCATTTGGATCCGGTTTTGGGTGCGTCCGGAGCGGACGATGGAACCATGCAAATGTGGGACCCGCGTTGTGGCGATAACGGGAAGTGCTTGGCTATGGTACAACCTTGTAAGCAATACAGTCCGGTGTGTTGCGTGGAATTCAATCAGTTCAGAGGTCAAATCGTAGCCATTGGATGTGCTGACCGGAGGGTCTATGCTTATGATATAAGGAAAATGATGGACCCTCTTTTCATCCTTGACGGACATCAGAAAGCAGTTACTTACATTCGATTTCTTGATGAACGTACGATTGTCTCTTCAAGTGTAGACGGGTGTTTAAAAATGTGGAATGCGGAGGATCAACGGGTTATTCGTACCTACAAGGGGCACAACAATAGTAAGAGGTTTGTTGGTTTATCGGTATGGAGACCTGGTGGATTAATTTGTTGTGGCTCAGAGAGTAACCAAGTTTTTGTATATGACAAGAGATGGGGTGAGCCAATTTGGGTCTACGGACGCGAACCCATGGGTCTAACCGGGTATGACCATGGGTTCGTTAGTAGCGTATGCTGGCAACAAAAGGAAGAGAATCGATGCACACTCGTGGCTGGGGACTCATATGGTGTTTTGCGAGTTTTCAATGGCAAGAGAAGATGATTAATTATTCAGTGACAAACGCAGAATTAAATCGTTTTTAAATGACAACAGAAGATGAACGATAATAATTCAGGATGCAGATTTGAACCGTTTTGAGGATGAATGATTATTGAGTGACGGGCGCAGAATTAAAAGTACATGTCATATTCGGAGAAAAGCTTTCCGCAAGTATTAGGCATAATGTGTACTATTGTTTTTCCTGAGAAGTCATAGAAACCAAAGCCAACCCAAAAAGGTAATTGCCCCATTTCCTTTTTTTTCTTTTTATTTCCACCCTTTTTCATTCTCATTTTAATAGGAATTAGAGGAATTATAGGCCACTTACATTGTCTGAAAGATAGAGGATATGATTCTATAGAGATATGTGAAGAAAAAGGGAAAATTAAATTGCAATGCCATTTTATTCTCGTTGTTCTCTCTTCGAGGTGACTGTATAATAAAAGCGAATATTATTTACTGACAGATCTTTGTAGAAAGCATAAACATGTATGCACTAATGCTGAACTTTATGACGAATAGATTCTCCTATTTCGCATTATTAATGAAATGTATGTGTTTTTTTTTTTTTTCTATATAGAATGTGGAGAGTTATTGGAGAAGGTACAGGCACGTAAATTAAAGACCTTAGTTTGTGTGCCATTATAATTTATTAGATCTCGTTCTTATTGCAAGAGTAAATTGCCTTATATGTAGGACAATTGAATATATAGAAGGGCTTTTTTATTTCAACTAGGGGGCATTTCGGAGACATGACTTGTTGCTTCATTTTGTTATTAGTGAGTAGTGATGTCTCGTAAGGAAAAAAAAAAAGATAAATATGCTAGCTCAAGATCCAATAGTACTCCCAATAATTCATGCTGTACCACTTTTGCTATTAGATGAAAATAGGAAGGTAAAAAGAAAAATCTGTTGTAAACTGCTTGTACATATTGTCCGCTTTGGCGCACCTCACGGCTTTAAAACGCGTATACAAATAAAGGCTTCAGGCCCAGCTTATAAGCACGCACACAATCCCGTGTGCGAGCGATGTGGGAACTTCAAGTTCACAACAAAATCTAGTTTATGAAGCAGTTGCGAAAGAGACTAAAATTTTAGGCTTGTTTAATTTGCGTTGCTCGGATGAGTCTTTACTTGAATTCTTTATGTGTTTACATATATATATATATATGTAAACAACTGGTCAGTCTTAGAACATTGTTTGAAGCTGGTCAGTCTTTGTGCTGTAAAACGTTCTCTCTTTCTTTTCTTCCCCTAACAAACAACTGTAAAATGTTTGTAAAAGACAAAAAAAGAAGATGAAATTTGGTAAAAAGAATGAGGATTTAGCTCGAGTTAACACTTCAAAGACTGATCAGCTTTAGCTTGAGCGAGAGCGAGGACAAACACTTTTATTTAACTTTAGTAAATCACGCTTTTATTTAATTAACTTTCATACGCTTTTTTACGTGTAAGTCTCATTATTTTTCACAAGCCAAGCATGTGAATGTTTTTAACGATGGGTGACGATGAGACTCTACCTCTCACAAGGTAGGGGTAAGGTTTGTGTACACCCCACTCAGCTCCCCATATCCCATTGGTGGAATCACGCTAGGTATGTTGTTGTTTGTGGCAAATGGCAGTGAGACTCGAACTTAGAACATTTGTCTGTTCTGATATCAAGTTGAACTATGCGATTATTTCGTCTAAAAATTTAAACAGTTAGAAAGAGCATACTTTTATATACTTAGCTATTTCTTCAATACATCCACACAAAAAAAAGGGAAACTGAGTCTTACATTAGTACAATAAACGACGATTTTAATCTTAAGGTAGATTGGGTTATCGTTCTTGTATTGGACGAATCTAAGCGTTAGAGTGCCATTTAAAGGGGAGGAAGTGAAGGAGAACATTGATAACCAGCATGCTGCACGTATATAGACCAAAACTAACTATGTTGTTAAGTAACAATTAATAATCTAGGATAAAAATGATAATAAGGACAGATAACAAAATTGTGTGAGATATCTCCATCACCTTTTTTCCTCATTCTTCTCATTTCTTTTTCTTATTCTCTCTCTTCTATCTTTAAAAAAAAAAGACGATTAGGGAAAAACACAGAAGAAAGATATCTGAATTTGCAGGAATGGAGCTAACCTTTGCCAAAATGAAGATATGTTTTATCTGTATTTTAAGTGAATATGCTCATAAAGCATATGATTAGCAGTCCGTACTCTCTCTCATTCTTATTACTCTTGTGTACCTCTTTAGCTTTTAAAATGTTGACTAGCAACTCTTGTTTATGTTAGAGATTTAATTAACACTGAAATGTACATTTTTGTTGAGTTAAATAACAAGTATATGGTGGATGACCTTGTGAAAAGTCCAAGCAGTATATATTATGTCAAATAGAAGTCACGATAAGAATGTAAGTTGAGAACACGATAAGAATGTAAATTGAGAGAACATGTAACAAGAATATGGGTCGATATAAGATCTTGTGAAAAGTCCAAGCTAAGTATATATCCAGAAAAAATAGAAGTCATGAAAAGAAGAAAATTTGGAAACCATAGTTAAAACTAAGGTATGATTTAATATTAGTACTACCATCAAGTTTTACAGTTTAGTGTGATACCAAGCAACGGTCTTGCATAGCATATATATATAGGCGTGTTCTCACTGAGGCGGTTGCAGCTGGTTGGTATCGGATTTATATGAACTCAGTACTTTCGGTATAGTATATCAATTAATTTGTGAAAATCACTAAAATTTTACGGAGTAGTAATAAATATTAGATATAAACTCAGTACTTTAAAATTTTAGTAGGTTCAACTCTAAGGGCTCGTTTGGTACGAGAGATAAGGATAAATAATTCCGGGATTATGTTTGAGATAAGTTTATTCCACGTTTGGTTGGGATAAAATCACAGTATAACTAATCCCTGGATTATAGTGTTATTTTACCCCGTGGGAGGATGGAATAACTAATCCCGGAATAAGTTATCCTGGGATAACTTGTTTCCAACCAAACAACCCCTAAGATCTGAAAGATTGAACTTCTGGAACTCAAATTCTCTTATCAGGTTCTCATTTTTCATTTCTCATAAGTATTAATTTACCCTTCCTCAAAACAATATTAGAAGAAAAAAATCTGGGGTTATTAGCGAACGTGGTATTGCACTCAGTGTCAGCGTCTTGGTGCCTACACCAAAGGTTAGATAAGATTTTTCATATGTGGAAAAAGATACTGGATAAAATGATTGAAACCTAATTCCTAGATTCCAAACAACCAGAGCGATATGAGTCTAAACAGTGACATGCATGTCAGGATGAGAGAGGGCAAACTTATCTATACTTGCTTTAATTTCTTAAAAGTTTTCCTCATATTTCCCTTTTCTCCCCTTTTCTTTTTCACTATAATAAGCGTTTGTATCAGTGTATACATATAGGGGCGGATCCACCCTTTAGGGTGAGGGTGGCAAGACACTCCCTAGATTGATAAATTTTTTATATACCTATGTTGCAATTTGCTTAAACTAGGTAAATATTTGATCCTGTCACCCCCAGTGGAAAATTAGACAAAGTTGTCATGACTGGTAGACACAAGTTTGAATCTATCTTGAGCATTTTCCGACTCCTGTTTTTCTTTGTGCTTTTTACTGTACCAGTAATTTCCTTTTCATCTCTCCCAATTTTCTATTTATATTTTTATTATTTATATTACGTTTCCTCTATTCTACTCCCTCTGTTTCAATTTGTTTGAACCTATTTCCTTTTTAGTCCGTGTCAAAATGAATGACCTCTTTCTTAATTTGGAAACAAATTCACTTTATGAATGATTTACAGTCACACAAATTTTCAAGGCTTATTTTGAACCACAAGTTTCAAAAGTCTTCCCTCTTTCTTAAATATCGTGCCCAGTCAAATGGGTTCATATAAATTGAAACGGAGGGAGTATTATTTTATCTGTGATCTCTAGCGAGAACACACAAATAGAAACTTCAAAATCCCTTAAATTAAGCATTTCTCTTAATATCAAATCTGCGAGTATTTAAATAAAAAAACTTGGGTCTCAATGAGAATTTTGGTTTGAGATCAAAATTCTTTTTTTGTTTTTTTGTTTATTACTCCCTATGTCCATGTTTACTTGTCTATATTTGACTTAGGACACTCTTAATAAGCAATAAATAAAATGAGAAATGAATTGGAGTACTTAATAATAGGGGTAAAATAGGTATAAAATGGTAAATTATGTCTTGATTTTTCAAACTATACAACTTACAAGTAAAAGTGAACATATATTTTAGTAAAGTGGACAAATAAAAATAGACGGAGGGAGTGTATTGTAAAAATTTGTGTTATTCTATAATTGTTAAATTCAATTTAAATCACTTTACTACTTAAATTGTGATAGAAATTTCGTAAGCATTGCTTAGAAAAACATGAAATTTATGATTTATTTTTGAGAACTTGTAGTTTATCTAATTCTACATTTACTTATGGGGTAAATTACCTATTGAAGAGTTTTTCTATTATTTTTCTTATTTTGATTGGTGTAATTCCCTTATTGAAGATGTTATTTTACTTGTGCAATTTCAATTTTTAATATATATAAAAGATGCAAGTCCCTTGGTGAAAATGTTGATTTTACCTTGTTGTTAATGGGTGTGATTCCTTGTTAAGATGCTAATTATGTTCGTTTCTTGATTTTTGAGATGTAATTTTCATATTTGCAAATAAAAAAAGATCTATTAAGTTGACCTGAATAAACTAAAAAGAGATGGACCCGACTCAAATACATGTTCCTAACAAGATGCATATTGAAAAAAATTGTGGCACCCGTCACCTTCAAATCTTAGATCCGCCTCTGTATACATATATCTCTTTCCCGAGTGTGGTCGCCTTCTCTCAGGCAATACTTTTTATTTATTTTTTATTTTGATTTTTTAATTTTAGTGGGCTGTTGTATGACGACTTTCCTTTTTATGACTCTATAATAATCACTCGTCTACGCTCCGACCCACCAAACCCAAAGAAGAAGTTAAAAAACAGACTAAAATGAGTAGTCCATTAATCAATATCAATCAATATATAATATAAAGTTAGGCACAAATAAGATGATGTAGTACCTCTCTATGGTCTTCATTCACATTTATCCTTTTTCTCCTTTTTTTTGCTTTTTAAAACCATTTATCAATCACAATAGAATTTTAAGACAAATAAATACCACTCTTAATAAAACTTTAAGACAAATAAATGCCGCTCTTAATTAATAGAACTTTAAGACAAATGCACGAATACAATTTTCAATGCTGAATGGACATGCAGTATTGATAGGAATGAATGCAAATAGTGCGTTTAAAAAAAAGTATGTGACTTATGGTGGAAAGTTGCAATGGAAATAATTATGTCAAATATGCTACTCTCTCCGTTCCATCGTTCCATAATAAATGTCACTTTAACCAAATTTTTTTGTCTCATAATAAATGTTACCTTAAGAAACCAAGACATAAATTGACTAGTTTTTTTCCATTTCTGCCCTTAGACAATAAAGTAACATCTTAATGATGATTAGAAAAGTCACATAGTAACTTAGTATTGTTGGATTCTCAATTTCAAAAGGCTTGCTTCTTGTGTATACTCTAATCAAATGTAAAAGTAATTTATTTTTATTATACAAGGGTATGGTAAACTTCACATTGCATTATTAGTTTCTTAATATGCATGTTTTTTGCTAAAGTGACACTTATTATGGGACGGAGGGAGTATGCGATATACCGACGTTCTTCCCTAATTAAGTGTCATTACTTCCTCAAATATAATATTAGTAAAGCAGCAAGCCTATATAGAGAAACATATCCCTGCCACTCCAAATTATACAAATTATCGGAAAAAGGTAATAAAAGTGCAATAAGAAAGAGAGTGAATGTGCACTAAGATTTTGATGAGTAAGAGGCCTTTGGTAGTTCAGATTGTTACTGTTGCACTGAGGTTTTCTACAAGAGAAATACTAGAAGAGTTATGTTACGTTGTTGCATTTTATAATCTTCTTCAACTATATATAAAATGGAGTAATGGAGATTGTGATCTAGAAGGCACAAGTTGGTATGTCTGGCCGTTGATACATATATTTGCTCATCATTCAGGAAATAATTCAGATGATATATTTTATTTATGTAAAAATTATGTAAGCAGCAGATTCAAACATTTGACTTTATATTACTACTATATATAAGGGAGAATTTCCATTTTTGTAATCCTCACATGAATTTTTTTATCCCTTTTTATCCTTACTTGAAAATTTTATGACTTTATAAATTGTCACACATTTTAGTAAATTTTGAGTGAATCCCACTTTACCCCCCTAACATTTAAGGGTTGGGAAAAGATACCCCTCGCATATTGAATGGGAACGATAACCCCCTATCCCATATTTTCCGGTGAGAATCTTTTGTTTTTAATAAAGATCTTTTTTTTTCTTTTTTCTTTCTACAATTAAATACAATATATAACTCTTGTTACTGTGTCATTCACCTATTCTTCTGAAAATAATGTATAACAACTACTTGAAAAATTCTATTAATAAATTTCAAGCAATATTTTGTTCATTTTTTTTTTTTTTGTTTGGTTTGGGGGACTAGAGGGCCAAGATCTTAAATATTATACAATCTAAATACAGTCTAGTATTAGTACCCGCGCGAGCGGATGGTATTAAAAGACACTAATCTATGTTACATTGTGATGTCGCTTGTTTGAGTGCATTGTATCATAACAAAATGTCAAGTATCATCTAATTTTCAATATAATATACTCAAATTAACGATATTTCTGTGAAATTAAAGGAAACAAATTAAATGTTTTTAAATATTATTTGATTTAATCTTTAGATTTAATTCAAAATAAATATGTGTGATATATATATATATAAACACACACACATATTTCTCTAACCCTTTTCTTATTCTGTTTTGCTTACTATGATCTTTTAATTATTTTCTTTTTCATTTAGTATCTTACGTTTAATCAAAATAATATCATATATGATTTTAGTCGTGTTTTTGAATTCGTCCAAAATATAAATAGAAACTTTCTCTTGTTACTTGTCGTAAGATATATTGATAAATTTAATAATTACTACTTAGCACTATTTTACATAAGCAATTGAATTATCTTCTCTTTGGTTTCCAGTCCACCAAATTTTGTGTTTTAATTTTAATTGCTAATATATATAGACGAAAAATTCAAAACTTGGACATATAGAGAAAAATATAGGTAAGATTTAACAAAGATTAAAAGTCATTTCAATGGCTAGTTTAGTGACTTTTTATTATTTTTTTGAAATTAATTACTTATTCTCACCGAAAAATATTGGATGGGGGGTTATCGCTCCCATTCAATATGTGAGGGGGGGGGGGGTATCGTTTTCAAACCCTTAAATGTTAAGGGGGTAAAGTGGGATTCACTCGTAAATTTTAAGAACTTTTGGAGCTTTTTTTATGCCACTAAAAAGATGATGTCATGGAAAATGCTATAGTGGTCCCCACAAAGCATACTCATACATATTTGAGTTTTTCATGTGAAAATATTATTAAACTTTTTTCAATATATCATTGTTAAATACTTTTAAAATTTATCAAAAATGTAACTAATAGCCCTTCCGTTTCAATCGAAAAATGAAATCCGAAGTATAGCAGTTATAATCAAATTTTACGTGCTCGCACTTTTAACATAAAATTATCTAATAACTTACTATATTAAAAGAGGAACTATATTATTTTTATACATATTCTAAAAATGTTTGAAAAATATTGTATTTAAAGAAATATAATTTCGATACAGTAATAATACTAGACAATTGCAAAAAGTATATTTTTTACTTTTTTTACTATTAAAATATTTTGTAAAAAACCGGATAATATATTTTATATCATTTAGGAGTAAGAATTTTTTCATGTTAAAATTAACTATTTTGTCTTAAATTATATAACATAATAATTATCCGGTATTTTGCAAAATATTTTTGGTAAAAAATAAGTTAGCTAATATGAGTTCAATTCAAAGAATTCAAATGAAATTAATTTAGCATATGAAAAGCTCAATTTGGATCATCGGGGACTTAATCTAAAAAAATTAAATTAGAAGAGCTTTCAATTATTGATTTTTTTCCTAAAAAAATTCTAATATATAAACTAAGAAAAATGTTTTCCGTTAACATGCGTTTTTATACCTTAATTATTTAGACGTCTTTCGAAAACGTCAAACTGATGTTACAAGAATAAAGAACCAAGAGCAATTTAAAAAAAAAATAAAAAATCAACAAATCAAATTTTTAATGTCGGTTTGGGTCCGGGCTTAGCACGGGCCAAGTGACATTAGTTATGCTAATAAGGTTTTTTCTAGTGTTTCCTCATGAACTACTGAAAGTTCGATGCAATATTCTTTTAGGACGGGTCATTACAAATTATTTGTTTTTATTTTATTTCCAACAAATAGCATCACCTCCCAAAGTAAAGTACGATATAAATCAAAGGAGGCAGTTCAAGATGCTGATAGTGTTTTATATCACAGATTCCACATACGAATTGTTATAGGTGTCGATCGACGTTCTTTTAAATCTTCTGTTCATGTTCATGACAAGTGTTAACATTCACTTTTATTTCAGAGATTAAATGGTAATTATATTCTTCAAGATAATTAATAGATTTTTTTGGTTTTTCTCTTTTATTTGAAGTGATTATACTTTTTAATATTCAACATTAGAAAATGAAAATATTAGATTGTGAATTCAACAAAATATTTATGACTGCGCGAGGCACGCTGGTCTTTAACTTTTGTCCCTCAAATATGTGATCTTTAAATTTTGCCCCTATTTCTCATTTAGTGAAAATTTGTGGGCCAAAGTATTCTTATTCGCTGGTCTATGAAACCAGAGATTCGGGTTCGAACCCCCAGCAAAGGCAAAAAAAAAATAATAATAATAATAAATTCGCAAGGTAGAATTTCGTAGCAAATTATGCTTATTCGGGCAAAAGTTATGCCTTAAGGCCTAACTTCAGTAGAATCCTACAGAACTATGCCGAACAAGGGGTAAAGTTATGCCTTACGGCATAACTTCTAGTATATAGAAACTATGCCTCAAGGCATAACTTCTATATAGAAACTATGCCTAAAGGCGTAGTTCCGTAGGATAACTTAATTTCCACAGAACTATGCCTTAAAGCATAACTTTACCCCAAATAACTATAGTTTGCTATGAAACTTTGCCTTACGATTTTTTATTTTTTTTACTTTGCTGGGTATCTCTGCCCGAATAGACATAATTAGCTACGAAATTCGATCTTGCAAATTTTTTTTAATACTCTGTTGGGATTCGAATCCAGAATCTCAGAGGTATTTTCAGCCACTTAAAGTGACGAAGGGAAAATTTTAAAGACCAACAATTTGAGGGACAAAAATTAAAGACCAACCCCCCACCCCCACTCCCCAACCCTAATCGAAATAGGACATTTGTGCGAATGACCTTAAATAGTTAAGGAAGATGGGGTGAACCTCTTTCGTAGCCCATGACCCTGTTTTTATAATGTTAAAATTATTTTTTATATATATATAGTAGATGTTGAATCCCCTTAGGCTTCTTCGTATGTTTACTTTTTTATATTTTGAACCCCCTCGACGGAAATCCTGGCTCCGCCACTGATGTCACTTGGTTAGAAATCACAGAATTTTGAAAAAAATCATTTTCTTAGACTGCGAGTCCCGTCAAACAATGTCACATAAACTAAAATAGAAAGAATATACTTCATAACGAGAGTAAATTTCCTAAAAGGTCACTCATGTGTAGATAATTGCCTACATATATCACTTTTGTTTCTTTTAGAACTACAATATCACTCAACTATCACTATTTTACTCAGAAAGTACTAAACACACAAAACTCTCATTCGCTCTTATTGCATGCCATGTTATATAAAATTTTATTTTTTTAATAATAAATTTATTTAACTTATCAAATCCATTCAACTCAATCCAACTCAAAACCTATTTAACCAACTAACTCATGTCTTTCCCATTTAACCCGATTAGAAAACATCAAAGAGGTGTAATTAAATAGCCGAAGCACATGAATCAGCAGAGTTTGAAGCAATATCAAGACCAAGGAGGACGACAAATATAAGATCCATTGATCTTAATTTCTATAAGCATGATGGTACCGTTAATGAGGGTCAAGTCCCTATGAGAGGAACTAAATATTTCAGAAGAAATGTTACCGAAAGTTTGATCAATATGATAATAGTAATAGTAAAAACGACTCAAAAAAATTTATTATTTTTTGCTTGGACTTTACCTAACTCGCGCACGGAGAACGTGCCAAAGATTACTCACTCATATACCAAGTAACTTAGGGTGATGATGAAAAAAAATAGTTTAGAAAAATTTTAATGTATTTTTTCACTTTTATCCTTGTAAATAATAAAACAAATAAAGTCTTTTATGATTTTGTAAGAAAATACAGAGATTAAGGAGCATATTAAAAACAAAATAGGATAGGGTGCAAATAATAAGAGCGAGTATACGTTAAGAGTGCAAAATGAAAAAAAAAAAAACAGGGTATAAAAGTTACGCTTCTATGATGTTTTCTAACCGGTTTAAATGGGTATAAGACATGAGTTGGTTGATTAAATGACCGGTTTAAATGGGTATAAGACATGAGTTGGTTGATTAAATGACCGGTTTAAATGGGTATAAGACATGAGTTGGTTGATTAAATGAGTTTGGGGTGGGCTGAGTTCAGAGGCGGATCTAGGATTTGAAGGTAGCAGGTGCCACAATTCTCTTCAATGTATATCTTGTTAGAAACGTGTATTTGGGTCGGGTCCATCTCTTTTTAGTTTATTCGGGTCAATTTAATAGGCCTTTTTTATTTGCAAATATGAAAATCACATCTCAAAAATCAAGAAACGAACATAATTAGCATCTTAACAAGGAATCACACCCATTAACAACATGGTAAAATCAACATTTTCACCAAGGGACTTGCATCTTTTATATATATTAAAAATTAAACCTCCACAAGTAAAATAACATCTTCAATAAGGGAATTACACCAATCAAAATAAGAAAAATAATAGAAAAACTCTTCAATAGGTAATTTACCCCATAAGTAAATGTAGAATTAGATAAACTACAAGTTCTCAAAAATAAATCATAAATTTCATGTTTTTTTAAGCAATGTTTACAAAATTTCCATCACAATTTTAATAGTAAAGTAATTTAAATTAAATTTAACAATTATAGAATAACACAAATTTTTACAGTACACTTCCTCCGTCTATTTTTATTTGTCCACTATACTAAAATATATGTTCACTTTTACTTGTAAGTTGTATAGTTTGAAAAATCAAAACATAATTTACCATTTTACACCTATTTTACCCCTATTGTTAAGTACTCCAATTCATTTCTCATTTTATTTATTGCTTATTAAGAGTGTCCCAAGTCAAATATAGACAAGTAAACATGGACGGAGGGAGTAATAAACAAAAACAAAAAAAATGATCTCAAACCAAAATTCCCATTGAGACCCAAGTTTTTCAATTTAAATGCTCACATATTTGAGATTAAGATAAATGCTTAATTTAAGGGATTTTGAAGTTTTTATTTGTGTGTTCTCGCTAGAGATCACAGATAAAATAATAGAATAGAGGAAACGTAATATAAATAATAAAAAGATAAATAGAAAATTGGGAGAAAATGGGAATTACTGGTACAGTAAAAAAGCACAAAGAAAAACAAGAGTCGGAAAATATTCGAGATAGATTCAAACTTGTGTCTACCAGTCATGACACCTTTGTCTAATTTGCCACTGGGGGTGACATGATCAAATATTTAACCTAGTTTAAGCAAATTGCAACATAGGTATATAAAAAATCATTAATCTAGAGAGTGTCATGCCACCCCCGCCCTAAAGGGTGGATCCGCCCCTGGCTGAGTTAAACGGATTTGATGAGTTAAATAAAAAAAAGAATTAAGAAATAGAATTTTATGTGATTGACATGCCAATTTGGAGAGAAGGAAGATTTTGTATATTTAGTATATTCTAAGAAAAATATTGATAATTGGGTGATATGTAATCCTAAAAGAAATAAACGTAATATTTATAGGCAATTCTCGTTATAAGTGACCTTCAATGGAGAATTTTGCACTTAAATAAATAATTTCAAGTATATTTCATAACATTTCACGGACCCAAGAGAGGAACACCCCCAACAAGTAGTACGTACGTAGTTCGAATATAGTGACTTTTGGGAAATGGAATTTGGACCCTAAACATCTTGTGCGTTGTGCCCGGGTGACCCACAAGCTCAAGTTGATCTTTTTCTTTTTTGGTGATAGTGACTGACCACAAAATAAAATAAGAAAAGCTTATTTTGGACTTAAATGCTTATATTTACTGTAAATGAGATTCTCATTGGCTTCTTCACCACTAGTCTTTCGCCACTTATCCTTCTAACGAATCGCAAAATAATTACTCCCTCCTCTCAAAAAAATAGTCTTAGTTTGACTTGACACAATTTAAGAAATACAGGAAAACTTTTAAAATGTGTGATCCAAAATAAGCCTTAGATATTTGTGTGGTTACAAATCATCTCATAAATTAAATTGTTTTTAAATATAAAAATATGCTAATCTTTTTTGAATAAATTAATAAGGAAAGGGTGACAATCTTTTTTGGACGGACGAAGTATATAAAGAGTTCAATGTTGTGCACTAATAGTAGTATAAAGTTTTTATATACCACAACAACAACAACAACATACCCAGTTAAATCCCACAATGTGGAATCTGGGGAGGGTAAAGTGTACGCAGACTTTACCTCTACCTCGGGAGGTAGGGAGACTGTTTCCGATAGACACTAGGCTCAAGAGAAAACATGACGAAAAAGTTTTTATATACCACGCAAGTCAATAATTTTTGCATGTCTTTAATCTTTATTAGCTGCAGATTAATTTGCCTCTCAAGTCTCAACTGGTTAACAGGTTGTTGTTTGGTAATATTCCGGTAACTGTATCCTAGTTGTACACAAGTTGTATAATACTCTGGTTTTTAGTCATAACAGACTTTCTGATCAAATAATTAACCTCCAATTAGGATCTCTGATATTCGTGGGTAATGCCCTTGTAATTAATGTCCACTTCTATTAGAATGCGAGCATAAGATGTGCTATTGACATTAGTGATGCATTCATCGATCATATACAAAGGGCGTCCCAAATCACTATCAATGATTCAATTCTACTAAAATAATTCATACTCCAACAATTCATAGGTAATTAAAAAATTTAACCATATATGGCCTGGTCTTCAAAGCCTCTGCAATATTGAAATTAAAATATGTCGCACATGCCTTTTGTAATAATTGGTTTGTTAATTAGTCAAAGTATGAGGCCATAATATAAAACCTCATTACTATCATCCATACTGTTACACTTTTACACATCCATCCTTGCATATGGTGGTGATAGTAAAATTTGCTGCGTAACGTATGAATTCGAGCTTCTTCTTTTTTATCCGCTTTGCTTTTTGACAGAGTGAGAGGAAAAGGACAACACACTATTCTGGGATCAAGCAATCCCCACCAACACATTGACACAACATATATGGGGACAATGAATTTTAGGAATAGATATGTGAACTAATTATTGTACGAGAAGTCTCAATTATTGGGCTTCTTTGGATTGCACCTCAATTTTCTGCTTTTATATTTTGGAAATTAATTAACGGAAATGCTACCAGAAATAATTACTCGAAAATACACATTTTAAAATATATTACACTTTCTATATATTGCGAGAAAAATATTTTCAGAGTATGAATTCACATGTTACCTTACTAGTATACAACAATGTGATATAACTATCCATAATGGTGTATACCTTCGGGATATAAAGATATCTTGACGGTATAACTTAATAACAAAATTATGGTGTATAATTTTTAATGAGTGAACATCGTAAATTTGTACAAAGGGTAATTTTTTTTATTTTTATTTTTACCTTGTCTAAGTAGTCTTGTAGAAGTCCCTTTTATTTTTTGGTTCTGTGACTCGGTACTTTTTTTGGTAATTGGTTGGCTTTTGGCGTGTCTTAGTTTGTTGGTTATTGGCGTGTCTTAGTTATCCAATCTCAAAAAAACCATAAACAAAAAACAAAAAAGAGAGAGAAAAAGAAACTCAATTTTCAGTCGCTTGAATTTAGTCTATTTTGACAATGGTTTTGTTACATTTTTACTCAGTTTTTTCCTAAATAAAATGCTTGAGTTTGGACAGCTTAAGCTAAAAACAAAGTTCAAAGTGAAATGTCGTCTCAATTTCAACTCTGGAAAAGGTTTCAGTACTAAAATGATAATAAAAAGTAGTCATATATTAATGGATATTTTAGATAAATGAAAATCCTTACTATTGTCTTTAGATGGTTATATTCACATAATAAAGTCGGAATTGTTTGACATGAGTGTTTCCAAATTTGGTTCAAGCCTGAGAATGAAAAAAAGTTTCTAGAGAGAACACTTTTTTTTTTTTTAATAGATCTTATATTAGGGTCCTAAAACGGATATCGGATACCGAGTGGAAAATGACAACATTGTGATTTTTGGCGTAGTAGCTATATCCATAATCACAAATGCCTGAAATTATATGATGTAAAATTGAACATGTCATCACTTAAGTCGGATGTCGAATACCGAGTGGAAAATGGCAACATTGTGATTTTTGGGGTAGTAGCTATATCCATAATCACAAATGCCTGAAATTATGTGATGTAAAATTGAACATGTCATCACTTAAGTCGGATGAATATAAGCAAAGCACATTTTAACTATTCAGTTCTTTAATTCCTCTCCTTATAGCCATTCAACATGAAGTTAATGTACGTTTTTAATGATACAGTTATCTGTAGTTTTATAAGACTTAGCAATTTGTCATTGTTGCTTTCAGGACTATCACTTTACAATCTGTACTCTCTAAGGTGAAAATTTACCAGCATCAGATGTTTACACCAAATTACATTAATTTAGTATGATTAATTAAGCGACTTAAATAAAGTGTAAACACATTGCATGCATCTATTGATTTGGTAAACACGTCGGATACGGGTTAAGTGATTACCCTCTCTAGGGTCACACATGCTTAATATACCTAGGTGTAAACAAGTTTCTTATGTAGAAAGTTGGTTAAGAATATTTCATGTCTTCTTGCTAATTTCTTTTTTCACTCACTCTCACAAATAAACAAAATAAAATACATAGAGAAACCATTATTGTAAATCGCGAACGAAGCAAGGATGTTCCATTGAAATAGCAAAGACCAACACACTGAATTTGTATGGATGATAAAGGGCAATCCTAGACAGCCCATTTGGTAAATATCAAATTCTAAAAATGAGAATATATCAGACTCCAAGTAAATGTCTCAAACAAAAATTCGATTGGTAATAACCAATAACTTAATTTTATTGGTCAACCTTATATTGTGTACGACGACTACAAGTGGCAAAAAAGAGTGTGTAGTCTGTGGGTGTACTATATATTACATACCACTCACTCTACCGTATTAGTTAGACAACACATGAAAGCTAAATGAGTGAAATGTAATGCCTAGCATGGGGTAGGAACTATAGTTGAGAATTTTAAAGTGCATTTTATAAAGTTCATTCCATATATAGTTATGCTCCGAAATATATTCTGGCTCACGTTTACCAACTGAAGGAGATGGTTACCTACCAAGCACTAAAACGTTTGAAGGATCCAGTGAACGTGTTGAAACTTAGTAACACAAACAATTCGTTGAATGGTTGTTAGCTATAATATCGGAGAGTTCAAAACCAATAACATGTAACTATTTAAGCGCTCAATATTTTGTTGCATGAGGAAAATACTCGAGAGGTACTTAAAGGTGTGCAAATTTCAGGTATGACCGATAACCCGAAAGAAGTGTTATGGATTAATTGATATCGGATTAAGGTTCGAAAACAGTTAAGAGATATATGTCTATCGAGTTATCAATCTAGGAGTTGATTAATCCAATCTTTTTAACGGTTAAACCGGCTACCCTATAGTTTATTGAACTTACATTTTTCACTTGATTATATAAAGCCATTTTAAGCCTTTAAAAACCCTACTTCCCTTCTGAGGCAAATGTCAATACTACTTGTGAGTTCACGTGAATCAGGAGTTTTTATATGAATCAAGAAATCCATTATATATATATATATGTATATTTGATTGTGAACTCAAACATATTAACTTGAAATCAATGTAGAAATCCATCAAGGAATCTGCTTCCCTTCACTTCGCACAACTCCAATTCCAAAAGCAGATTTATTTTTGGGGAAATTTCATAAATATACAATTGGGTCACTCACATTACAAAAAAATAGCCTAAAACTTACATTGCAAAGCTCTAACCCAAAACTCCCCTCTTCTCCCCTCTCTCGCCACTGCCTCCTTCTTTTTCCTTTTTTTTTTTTTTTTTAATTTTTTATTTTTTTTTGGAGTTCGCCACTGCCTCCTTTTCTATTTTATTTTAAAAAAAATTTATTATTTTTTCAATTTTTTTAATAGAGTATTATAATTCATATACCCATATACACTCATATACAATATTATACAACATTATAATCCGTATACTCATATACAATATTATACAAAAATTATAATCCTTATACCCATATACATTCATATACATCTATATACAAATATTATACACCCATATACATCCTTATACGGTATTATACACCCATATACGTTCATATACAATATTATAACTCAAATATCGATATACATGCATATACACTCATATACAATATTATACAATATAATAAACAAAATACAATATTATACAATATTATAACTCATATGTCCATATACACCCATATACACTCATATACACCCATATATAGTCATCGCCGGAGTTCCGTTCTCCGGCGAACTCCAACACTACCACTAGAACCAAATGTTCAAACATCAAAGATCTGGTGTGAGGGAGGAAGAGGGAAATGGGTCATTTTTTGAAAAGTAATTTTTGTTTAAATTGAAATGAGCTATTGTGAGCAAGAAACTCAAATATGAGCTAAATTTGGTAGCATTGCTAACCAAATTGATACTGAGTGTAATTATCCCTTTATTTTTTTGTTGGCATTCACATTCATGTGAAGGTGTGGAGGGCAACATGAATGAGCTTAGTTTGGTTTATACTGAATCATTTATTACCGGAGGTGATGAGCTCTCAAATATATTAGTAATTAGTTTAACTTAAATGCAGCAATGAACTGGAGTATTTTTCTCCACCAGCTTCAGGAATCATGCATTTTCTTGTTCCACTTTGAACTATATCTTTGGCAGGTGATTAAAAAAAAATTCGTCTCCTGTTTTCTCCTTGTGCTGCCACTGTAAAATAAGAGTGGTCTCTTCTTTCTTGTCTTAATTTGGTCTCATTATGTCAATTATATTTGAGAAAATAAGAGAATTGATGTAACCTTTTCCTTTCACATGGATTATAGTTGGGACCAAACAAAAGAAATGCAGTTTTTTCAACTTTTCCTTCTCTTTGCTGGTTGCCAAAATAAGAGTTTGTCATTTACTAGGATGGCTAAAGTTTAGTTCAATGAGTAAAACTATGTACCACTACATTTTTCCCAATTCATGGGTTGCTAATTTTACAGAACTCATGTAACTCCCCTTTCTTTTTCTTTCCTATCAAGATACACTAGAGGACAAAAATGTTTAAGATATATCAGCTTAGGATGCACTTCTTTGCCTCATCCATTTAGTAGCTGACCATTTCTCTCCTGAGAGTACTTCACATCCTCCATGTAGACTATCAGGGTCAGATTGTCCATCAAGCCCCTGAATTAAAAAGAAAGCACAAACCATCATTGATCAAGTGGAAATCATGGTTTCAGAAAAAAAGTTTTCAAGATATAGAAATTAAAGAACAGATACGAAAATCGAGAAATCTCCGAGCGCCAATGGCGCACAGTTTGAAACTTGGTGAATATTGGACCCGTTCTAACTTTTCTTCCCTTAAAAACCATGCTTTTATCAGTGCAGCGACACATCACACGTCCTGCACTTTCCTAAGCTTCCTGCTTTTCTACTACTTTTTTTTTTTTTTTTGTGTGTGTGTGTGTGTGGGGCCAAATGTTAATAATTTTGAGTTCAATTTAATAGTGCTCACTTATAGATAAGCAGGTACTATGTAGCAGAGCTTTTATTAGTCTAATACATGTTCGAAGATTAGTGAGTCTCTATCCAGTAAATAAATGAAATAAAAGTCTCATATCTCCTCAAGTCAAGATGATGCACAAAGGAAGTAGATTCAACTGAGGAGACTTTTGCTAAAAGTATTGGACGTGTGACATGATGGATGCCAAGTCAAACGGCTAACACGATGTCGTGGGCAGCCCGGTGTACTAACACGATGTCGTGCAGTTCTTAAGATCTTAAAGCAACTAGGCTAACATTTTCAGAGTAATTTAGAGGTTTTCACATATGAATCTTTGTCAAAAGTTCCAGCGAAAAGGTTATAGTAGGTGAAGACACTAACCATACTCCAAAAAAGAACAGCATCTCCTTTATTAGGTTTTACACATAATCCTTTGATCATTTTGCCACCACAGCTACATTCACCAGTACCAGCCTACAATTAAAGCACGAGCATGAAATTAGAAACCTGGAAAAAATTAAATGTAAAACAGAGATGTAAATGGAATCAACACGGCCAGGAAACTCATGCAGCTTTTGTCTTCATAAGTAGAAAAGCAAGAAAAACAGGTTGACCTTGTATATCTTTCATCAGTTTCAGAGAACAGCATACATAATACTACAAATTTATACATGTTCCTATCCACTATTAGAATATGCTAAAGAAACCGTAATTTTCTTCTCTTAGGGAAATTCTGCTGGAGAAGAAACCATATTCTTCTCGATATCCCAAACACCAACACTAAGGTTGCTTGACAAGCGTTCAAGCAACATTCACAAGATACATTTCCCTGGTTTGTGGAAGCACCATAGATGGAACATAGAAATACAGAAATAATAATAGCAGCGGAAAATTCTTGACAGATGTCACAAACACTCCAGAAACTAAATATTAGAGAAACAAACAAATTCCTCCAGAACTACTGTTAAGCTTTTCCTTTTGTTAACAGGCCTTCCACCCAGAATTTTTGAACTTAGCATACATCAAATAAAAGGAAAAATATTTGCAACTAAAGCTAGGTATGTTCCTTATATAACAGACAACTCTTAAATCAACAAATGCGAAGCAAAAAGATAATTTAACTGGCTAACAAGGTAGCTATGGACACTCCAGCACCATATAAATGTCTACATCCAAACCAGTTCTATTCTAAATAAGCTAATTTTTGCATGGAACCCTACATATCGATTTTATACATTGAAAATACTCATTCGACACTTACTCTGAAGGTATAGAGACATGAACTGTCACTACATGTGCCATGATTATGAAGTGCTAGTAAATACTTTTTGTTCATTAACTAATTGACTGAATATGACAAAGGCATCCGAAAATAGATTCATATATAAAATTCAAGTGGAGCACACTACCGAAAAAAAAAATGAAGAGTCAATAATACACAAAAGAAGTTATTAATCAAGAGTTCATGAGTAATTACCATAGGAAAGTATGTTTCTCCCCCCTCAACGTTGTCGCTCAAGTACATGAGCATTGTAGCTATTCGTTGACCTCCACGCTTCACATTAAACTACAAAACAAGCAAGTATTTCTCTCATTTTGACAAAAATAATAAATTGATATGTGAAAAGAGATCTGCAAAATGACAAATAGAAAACAGCGCAATCAGGCAATAGCAGAAGTAACCAACTATTGAGAAAGAACTTACAGAATCAGAGAAGTAGTCATGATGGGCTCTATAGAACTGATTCTTTTCATACCTGTGCTTCTGCAGATGTTAGCCTTGATACTGACACATATCAGCCTGCCATCTCATAATGAAAAGCTGAAAAAACAAACAGTCATAATACATACCTTAACACTTGAATGAGTTCCCCATTTTCTGCTGGTATTTGAGAATATACAGCAATTCGTTTTTCGATTGCCTGAGAGTTACAGAAAGCAAAGACTTTCACCAAACTATCACACCACATAATCAAAAACTTCACAATGTCTGCAGCAACATTTTAATTTTAAACACTAAGCAAAAGTGCAGGTTAAACATAATATCATGTTATGCTTGAATAAGAGAAGAGAGAACAAGAGAAGAATTGAAATGACCTCGTGCTATACGGACCTGTATCATGGGATACTGCCTCTCATTAGGGCTCAAAAACATACCAGAACTTGTTCTGACATCACTCTTAATTCCCTGGTGAAAAAACGAAGTATCAATCAAATTGGACTTTCATGCACATAACAAGAAGGAGAAGGAGAGAATGCCAAAGTCCATGCATCGCACTTTGTAAAAACTATAGCATAAAGGATGATTTCATCTATCAAGTTGGTTGACAAAGGATTGATATAAACTAGTTTCAGAGGGGCAATGAGAAAGCACAACAACCATCAGTGTCTAATGAAGGTTCTAGAAACCTAAAAATATGAGTAGTTTAACTTTTGTAAAAGCAAGGTTCATTGTGAAAAGTTCCGTCCATCTATATGGTTGTTGCTGTATTTTTTAATAGCTCGCTCCTTCAAACTAGGAGAGCTAAAGCATGTCTTATTTTTCCTCTTTAAGTGTTTTATCCCCGTGACGAGAGAGCTAATCAACTACTTTTTGGATGAAGTAGAGGATTTCATCAACAGGCATCCACGAGGTGCAAATAAGAATAAAGAAGGATGTAGCTCCTGTACAGTTTGATTCTGAAACTCCTAAATACAATGTTCCATGAGTTTCCATCTCGCATCGAATAATAGTAGCCTAAGGATGTCTTACTAACAGAAATAATTCAACAAATTCCTCTTTCAAGGTGCACTTTCATAACCATTTATCAGGCAAAAGCTGATGTGTTCCCCATTCCCTACTTTGAAGCACGCATTTGAACTAGATTCGTCCCACATTTTACTGATACATTTAAAAGGTCCTACTCCATCTGGGGAAGAGAATATTTTGGAGAACCAGTGACTTGTTCACCATACTTTGCTTTGTTTATCTACAGTATGCATAATACACTACTATACCTCAGCATGAAGTCACACTTAATACAGTTAATCTTTCATTTCAAAAAAAAAATTTAAAAAAGGAAATTTTTGCCCTCTTAATTTACTAATAAATCCATATAATAGAGAAATAGTCTTATAAGTCCCTTATGAGCATTATTCTTTAACCAATCAAAAAAGGTATTTTAACTTAATATTCCCTCTCACACACACACTTCCACTAAAGTTAATGTTGCTCTTCAATTTCCTGTAAGCCAAACATAGTAAAACCTTTTTTATGATTTATAGGACATATTTGACCATAACATCACTTGCGACTACTGCTTAAGTATTTGCAAGCTGAAATTTGGCCATAAGATTTTGAGTTTAGGATTTAACTTCAAGTGAAATAATTTTTCAAGATGAATTAGCAGTTTGAAGGTGTATTTCAAGAGAAGTTTTTCAAATATTCAATTGTCACAAATTTCTTTTTGCAGTTGAAGTTGATGTCCAAACATAACTTCAACTTCCATGAATTTTATTTAAACTTTAGCTTCGAATAAACCTTTTTTTCATCAACTCAAATTTTGTCCAAACTGATACAAGTGTATTTGTTTGTAGGTCTCTAAATGTTCATTGGATCTTTTTAAACAATTGGGTTTGTGTTTCTTTATTTATTTATTTTTTTAAAAAAAAACACAATTGGGTTTATGTTTGTCTTCGCTCCTTAGAGATTTTAGAAAGAAAAAAAATAAAATTTACAAACCTTGAAAATGAATCTTAAAACTTATCTTTTATCATGGCACTGAAGAGCAACATAGACACAAAATTTGATTAGTCAAATGTACACATGAGACTTATAAAAAAACTTCTCAAACATACAGGACAGATATAAGTTTAATACAGTTTAGTACGACATATATGCAATTTTTACAACTTTTTCCAACAGGCCAACTTAAGTAAGCTGGAAACTTAAAAGTGAGGCTTAGCTAGAAATTATGTTCTCGCTAGGATGAGCTTAATGTATATGAGAACCCATGTGTTATTCTCTATCCTCCAAGATGTTTTGTATGTAATCTCTCTATGCCAAATATAGAGAATCGGTAGAACTGTCACAAATGAACTACAAATTGAGGCGGTAGTCAGAGCTTAAGTTCAAAACAGAAGGTCTAACTTGAACTTTAACCAGAAGTATTTTCATAGGTAAAAATAACTTACTATTAAGTAGTTGTGACAACTCACCAAGAACATTTACTTAATAGATGTGCTAAAATTGATGAACAAACCAAAAAAATCATAGTAGATGCTGAATATGAGAGAATGATTTGAATAGTGTACATACCTTCCCAGTTTTTGCATCTACAACAGTGGAAACATGAAGGCGGGGTGTGGCAATCGATCTAAGATAATCACATTCCTGTAAAGACAATAGAATATTAATTTCCCGAATTATCAATACAAATAGATGGTACTTTTAAATAGTTAATAAAACTACCACGATTGGTGAACGATCTAGTAATATCATCCATACATTTGATCAATTGATAGCACGTCTAAAGATCAGGATTAATGTATTAATATTCTCTTCCACGTTTTCACCCCCTTTTCCTGCCGCTCCCATCCAGCTGTAAATAGGGCCAAGGCCTAATACTTGATTGTTCAAAATTCATATTTACCACTCTAACTATCATTTCACTCTTGATATCTTTTTTTTTTTCCTACTGTTTGTGCACAAAAGACTTGACAATGTTGCAGAAATAAAATAAAAACATCCAGCAAGAGCAATTTAAGCATACTGAATTTTGTTTCCCCATTGTGCTAAAACTAAACTAACTAAAAATGTCTCCCCTTTGAGTGTCAATGAGTTTGACGACAGCAATTCGTAAGGGATCAAGCACAACCTCAAGAAAATATTAACTTGAAGACCAATTTCCTTAAAATAAGGAGTTGGTAGCAGTTCTCAATCCAAAGAGAAGCTAATTATAATGTTTCTGAATTCACAAATGCTTCTGGCTCTGAAATAATATTGGGGAAACCCAAGATGCAATTGAAGTCTACCATGAATACATGATTGGTAAAATTGGAGCAAGGACCGCAGAAGAAACTTTAAACCTTCTACCTCCCACCAGCAAAAGTACCAGGCATCTCTGCCCACTAAGGCTTAGGAAGATAGAAAAAAATCAGTGTTTTTCGTCTCTGCTGGAATTTGAACAACTGAACTTCAAGGTTTGAACTCACTTCATTGATCACTAAGCCAAACCCTTATGTGCGAGTACTTCCCATATATTATCAACCAAAGTTTTTTTAAAATCAGTTATATTCTCAACCAAAACTTTAATCTCACCAAAGACATTTAGAACCGTATTACAACGAGGTAAAATAACATATTCTCAAAGAACAGGTAGAGATATGCAATGGCAGAAAGGATAATGAACAAAATTGGCCTACCTCGGCACTTAAGAAGTTGTGAAATAATACAATTCTCGGTTTCCAGCTAATTATTTCAGGCTTCACCTACACCAGCAGTATGACAAAATAACATAATTAAAATAATGAATCAGGAACTAGCAGTAATGGCATTCATGCAGCTGGTCAGTTTAAGTTACTGAAAAACATAGTCCAAATAATGGAATTTGCCTAAGGTGCGCAATCTCCTAGTTATCAACTGAGAAAAAATGACTGATTCTGTACAGAACTTTTGATTAATAAAACTCACAGCTATGCCTAGTGCTAGCTGTTTTTGATTTAAAAAAAAATAAAAAAATAAAAAAAAGAGAGAGAGAGAGAGAGAAAATGACTGGTTTATCTAAGTATGATAATATCAAAAGAGTTCTCCATTTATTTGCTCAATACAAAGATAAAAAAACCACACATGAATGAACATGACTTTCTCATTTGACGAGAAGTGATTGTAGAGGTCCCATTCTGGCACTTCTAAACCAAGTCAGCTCTACTGGCCAAAACATAAGAAAGAACAAGAATTTAGTTCCACGAGAAAATGGGTTGGTATTGTTGGATATCTGAAAACTACATTTTGTTCATTTACCTAAGACCTTACCTGATCAACACGTCACCAACTAAAGATCTAGTGGTTGTACATTAACATAGACAAAGCCCATCCCCAGCGCCAACCTACTTGACCAGCATGGAAGGCCAAAAAGGTAAACACTTTGTTGTCTACTTGCACGTGGAGAACTCAGTATACTATTTTCATTATCTGACAGCGTAGAGAAATATGATCTAGTCTTGAGAAGTCAGAAAGACAGCACAATATTAATTCTTTAACTGATTGACATCTACAATCTACAGACTCAGTAGTAGTTCTTCCTCCTTCCATATAGGAAAGAGTTTCTTCTTGAATGTGGAAGAGGGAACATGGCTAAATACATGTCTACCAGCCGAATTTACTATGAATCGTACATTGGATGGCTTGGAGTGGAGGAAAGAAAGCTTTTTTCTTAAAAATGAAATTTATATACAGGGAGCAAAGAAAAAATGCAACTTAATACTACTTCTATCACAAAACTACATATTTCTAGTTTTTCATGTATTTTCCAAGTGAGCCGAGGATCTATCAGAAACAGCCTCTCTACCTCCCAAGGTAGGAGTAAGGTCTGCGTACACTCTACCCTGTGGGATTACACTGGGTATGTTGTTGCATATATATTCCAACTACAATCATGCAAACGGCAACGTATTCGATCTGTCAGTTGTATAGTGAATCACAGAAGTTGAGAAAACAACATGACTTACATATCCTACACGTAGTGCTATGGCTTCTTTGTCATAACGCCAATCAGAGATGCCTGGAAAGAAGGACCAAAAAATCAGGACAATTCAGGGAAATACACCATGTGCTCATTCGAAACTCAGAGGGAAGTGGACAAAAAGATTTTGCTATAACGGTAACTGTTTGGAAATTAAAAGAAAAATAGATAAAACTAAAATGCTTAGTTTCCCTGGAATTACCAATTGGTCGCTATTAATGCTGATACAATCAACATACTCCTTTAAGTGACTAAACTATCACTAAAAAATAAGGAAATCTAAGATGCTTAGTTTCCCTGGAATTACCAATTGATTACTATTAATGCCTAGGTAATCAAGAGTCCAACGTAGAGTCCAACATACTCCTTAAGTAGAAGCAGGTAACATAAAGGACGACTGGTTTCCTTTTTCTTCTCAAACAAGACAGCTACATGCAAGATAAGCATCACGTGAATTCCAGAAGAATTCAATCATATAACTATTAAGGTAGGCATGATTATGAGTTTGCAAGACAAGGCTTTAGGTTATGGTCAGTGTAGTTGCAGATTTAAGCCGAAGCGCAATTAAGTGAACAACGGGACACACACACACACACATATGTATGATGTAGTGCAAAAAAAATAACTATGAACTCAAACAAAAATTGATTAATGAATTGAAAAATAAATATTCGAAAGTATCAGGTAATATTGTAAATCAAATGATTTTAAATTTCTGATACAGATGCAATTATGCAGTTTTAAGTTTCTAATTCAGGTTTAGTAACTAATTTTCTTATACAAAATTGGTGAACATATTTACCCATAATATTTTCTTAATTACATCATTTTGCTAGCTATGTTTATTATTTAGTACCGCGTGCGCACTTCAAGAAAGAGTCTACGGAAAATATGTCTTAGCTTCTCAGTTAAGCAATGCCTCAAGAAAGTGACGCGCCTAACTCATGCTTCAAGCTTGAGCGCACCTCAATTGAGCTTTTAAAAACATAGAGCACATGGAAGCCCAAAAACATTCAATCAACAACACAAACCTTTAGCTAACGGAAAGTTGCTACCAGCTAGACTTGCATGCCTTCCACCAAAAGACGATTCTCTATCTGCAGTTAAGAACTTACATTAGGTAAAGAGGATAGTCTTATAGGGAATACTAGGAACATCTCATCTGGAATGAAGCAGATAACGAGTGCTTAGACTTGAAGATCTTACAGTGTTCTTTTCTCAAAAAGGATCTTACAGTGTTGGTACTTTACAAAAAGTTGTTTTTGATGAAATACTCTAAAAGATAAACATAACATTAGAAGTTTGAACAGGAGCAGAATAAGCCAACAAAGCAACAGTATGCCTGTTTAATGTAAGTGGAGAAGCAAAGTACTAAAGAATTCAGTTGTTTTCCTGAATCTGGCCAACTTGATACTTATCAAACCAAAAGAAAGCATCTTTTGCAAATTTAGAAGTAATGAGTTCACAAGTTTTGTTTGTTACATCATCGAAAATGGCAAAAGGGCACATCTTTTGAAAGGCATATAGTGTGATTTTCAACGCATGCGAGAGGCACAACAATTGCTGATCTCATGAGGAAAGAAAATTTTTTGGGACATAAGATTCAGGAAGGTTATCCAGAATTGGGAGTTAAAGAAAGTCACGTATCCTTTCTTAGAGTTTATAGTCTAAAAATAGAGGAGAAGGTGAAAAGGAAGGTTGACAGGGGTCAGCTACAAGGGTTTTCGCCGAAACACTGAGAAGTAGAAGACAACATGGAGCCAAATATGTCACTTTCTACATGGTGTGTGGCATGAAACGCAACTCACTCAAAAGAATTTCATGGCTGATAATCTGAAAGAAAGGACTATGGCGAGTTGGTGTATGCACTAGAGTGCCAAGAGGACACTAACCATCTCTTGTTGCATTGCGCGATGGCCATCCAACAGCGGGATCTAGTCTCCTCAGCACTTAATACTAGTTGAATTGCTATCAGTGAGATTGTGGGGAGCTCGAGGAGGTCGAAAGTTCGAAGGAATGAGAGAAGTTCTAAAAATAGCACCACTGCCTGTATTATGGAATGGGAGAGACAGAAGATTGATTTATAGCATGTGGGAGTATGAAGAGATCAGATTTGCTTTATTTATACATTTGAGTGAAGAGAAAATACCTTTGTGCATAGATAATTGGGTAAGACCAGTAGAACAAGGAGAATACGTCATATACATGTTGTAAATGCTTTTAGACCACCTTGGTTCATATTTTAAGGAATTATTACAAGAAAAAAACGAAGCAAAGAAAGATCTTATATAACATGTGAATCATCAAACCACTTTTTCCTCATTCTATAACAACGGTACTTGTTTTCTCTCAAATTCATAGAAGTCTACCCTAATTTAATTTTTTATAAAGAAAAGTCTTCCCTAATTTATTTATTTTTTATAATGAAAAGTCTTCGCTAATTTTACCAGGCTTAATCACAAAATGACATGTTAAAACTTAAAAGTTTTCAACTAACTACAGTATGAATTAAGAATCCCTCAAGAGTGAACCTTAAGTAGACATTCTTTGATATTGCATCTGACTTAAAAGTAGAAAACATAACAACAAAAGGAACAATTAGAGCGAGTATTGCCTACTTTCACTGAGATGAACTGCCAAAAATGTTCAAATAGTTAGATAAAGGATCCACCAATAGTGAACCTTCTATAGTAAGATCATTGATAATGATTATTTGGTATTGCATGCAGTGTAACATGGCGTACTGGTTTGACTATTAGATAGAACAGCAACTCTGAATGAGAAGAATGATGAAGAAAGTATTAGGCCCTCCAAAAACATAAAGTAAAAGAAAAAACAATCATTTAAAAATAAGCACTATAAACCAAGAAAAGTTACCAAGTGAGTCTTCCATCCTATGAATAAACGCTAATTGAATCAAAGCTCCTGCACATCTCACAACAAAAATTCATCAGTTTCCATTCAGCAACAAGCCAACCAGGAAAACCAAAAGTCCATCTCTGTAAAATTCAAAATATGCATTCTATTCTTTTTTTATAACCGAGAAATCTCCGAGGGCCTATGGCGCAAGGTTTGAACTCGGTGGATAATGGGCCCGCCCATCTACCCTTCCCCAGTAAAATATCAGGCTTTTCCTCCAACCATGACGTCAAAATATGTATTCTATTATCAGAATAGAAGATGGAAAACAGAGAAAAATCCAAGCAAATCCAAAAATTTCTTTTTAAAGGATAAGACTACGAAGGTAGCTTATAACAAACCCTTCAGATTTAGTAAGACACTTTTAATTCTTCCAGCATTTTAAGATGAACAACGAATCAGAGACATTATTGTCCATCCACCCTAAAAACTAAACGAAAGAAAACAGCATGAATCTTTTAGAAAAAAATTATCCAATATCTGATGGTTCGTGCTTCTACAAGTTTCTTAATAAAATGCTTTTCTTTCTAAATTTTCTCTGTTACACTTATGTTTTATTGTCCAGGACTCTCATTTTCTGTATCAAATTAATAGTTAATGATAGAAAAGTTATTGTGTTCTGGGTATGTCGTAGAAAAGTTTATTGTGTTGCGTCACTAATCCATGAATGAAAAAGAATGAAATTATGATCATCTGTAAGTACTAGACGAGATAGCAATGATATTAATCTCATAAAAGCACCAGTTTAGTTTGCATTACTTCACCCCATTTAGTAAAGAACCTTATATTACTCGACTGACGTTCATAAGCACAACAAGTACTGGTGATTATATACTAGAGAACTAATTATGTACCGTAGTTATGAAACTTTCACTTTAGATGATCAAAACTTAAAAGAACCCCCCTGAACTAACTGTAAGACATTACAGCTTCACGAGGGAAATATTACTAATTGCCTTATCCCCATTACACCATAACCTGAACCCAATCAGAAAGCAATAAAGCTAATCAAGACTAACTTTTCCCCCAACCCAATAAAAAATCACAAAGAACTTTCGTTTTTGTTTTCCTTTAAAGAACGATTACCAGTTTTCCCAGCTTGAGTGAAGTGAGTTCATCTAACAACATCCCATAAAGAACCCAACCATCCCACCATGTCCTACAAAAATTCACATTAATATCTTATCTTTAGAGAAGAATCAGCATTTTCTTTTTTCTTTCTTTTTCTCCTTGAGATCACAATCAAGAATGATGATCAAGAAGCAAACCCACACACTCCCCAAATCAAAACAGAAAAAAAAAAATCCACTTTAAAATGTAAATTTCAAAAAAATACCATTTTTTGTTTGTGTTTTCTTTTCCATGAGATCACAATCAAGAATGACGATCACGGATCAAACCAAAGCACCCACTCCACCCCACACCCAAAATTCATTCTTTAAACCTCCATTTCCAAAAAAAAAATATACACAAATGTATCGCCGTTTTCTTTTTTCTTGTCTCCTTGAGGTCACAATCAACAACGATGATCAAGTATCAAATCCACACATTCCCATGATTCAAAGCTCTAAATTGTACTAATAAAGAACCCAACCATCTCATGGTCCCCCCTCCCCAAGTAAACCAAATCAGAGCCCTTTTAAAATGTAAATTCAAAAAAAAAAAAAAAAAAAGTTCATTCTTTAAACCTTCATTTCCAAAAATAAAATACAAATATGTATCATCATTTTCTTTTTTTCCTTTTCTTCTTTTCTTTTCCAAATGGGGTATTTGGTTAGTCCAAATTAACTGAAAGGAAGTGAGACCACTATTAACAACCACATCCAATCAACACAACTGATGATTATAATGATCAAAACCACAAATGTAGGAGAAAAAAGATTCAAGAATTACAGAAACAGCCACAAAATCAACACAACTGATGATTATAATGATCAAAACCGCAAGTGTAGGAGAAAAAAGATTCAAGAATTACAGAAACAGCCACAAAATCAACACAACTGATGATTATAATGATCAAAACCGCAAGTGTAGGAGAAAAAGATTCAAGAATTACAAAAACAACCACAAATTCAACACAAACACAGATAGATATATAAAAATTGGATAGATAAAAAGATTCAGAATTATTTTTTTACCGAGAATCATTCCACAAGTGACAAGTGTAAGAAGCCCGAAAACAATTCTCATAATTGACGCCATTATTTTTTGCAAGATTTTCTTGTTTGGGTTTTCCGTAGAAATCTGAACTGAAATTAGAGGATTTTATTGTTTGGGTTTACAATTGATTTAAGTGTCACTTTGACCGTTTGGAGAGTATTTGGAAAGTGATTAAAAATGGCAGACCAAGAGAGACGTTTTGTAAATTGCATAGATATGTCGTTGTGCAGTGTATATTGAACGTCAGCTTTGTAGTTTGTTGATTGAGTCCGCGACTATTTTAGTCTAAAAAAAAAAAAGAACTACTAACTAACACAAAAAAAATAAAAAATAAAAAATACATAAGTAGATTTTCCATACAGATTCTATGCGCGATAGGACCAAAGTGTGACTTTACATTTAAGTTCTTTCGCGCACAGAATCTATGCGTAATAGGCCTCCCTAAAAATCCTAAAACACTTGGCCAATTTTCAGCAAACTCTTCTGCTTCATTTCCTCTATTTTCACTCCTTCAACACACTTTTGCACCCCAAAAACATGTCTTAAAGCTCCCAAATCTCAAACTTTGCTATAGAACCCGATGTTTGTGAATGCGGTTATTATTGTAAGCTAAAATTATCAAGGACCCCAGATAATCCGGATCGTTATTTTTGGCATTGTAAAGTGCCTGAAGATTATTTGTGCTATCTAGTTGTTGTTTATTATTTCTACATATTTTGTTTATTTAATTTAATATTCCTATGTATTTTGTTTTTTACTAGCTGCACCCTTTCATCTATAATGTAATTTGTACCCTTTATGTACTAATTTATTTTAGTTTTTCTTTAAATTATCAATTGTTGGACTTTTTATGGTATTATTAACTCTATGAATTAATAATAGACTTAAACAATCAAAGAAAATTTAAAACTTACTAATTTTTTTTCTTATTGATGACTTTATCATAAACTAACAATACAAATTAACCGCATGAGTCAGAAATTTAAAAGAACTTAAATAACCCTTAATCTTCATCAAAATAGAAGTCCTCAATATCGTCCTCAGAAAAATATTGGCGGTTTCTTAAGGTACATCTTTTTTCAGTAGATGTTAGTTCTCTACCGGTTGGTGATGTTTGTTCTTCAGTCAACTTTAGCATGTAAAATCTATAACGTCTTTACCAGCATTCTGTTGTTTTCTTTTCTAATCCTCTGTACGGCAAACTCGCAATCTTCTAGACCTACTCGAGGTATGGTTATTGAGTACCTTGTTGAGATTTTCCAAGTCACGGACAAGACGTTCTGATTCGGCATGCCGATGTGCCCATTCTCGAAGTAACTCGCAAAAATATTCTCGTGGATCTAAATATTCACGCTGCAAAAATCATCATTACACTGTATAAGAAGGTGGGGTTTCATATAGTCTAGTTGTAAATCACTGTTATCACTCGAAAAATTGTTATGATTTGAACTCTCATCATCACTTCTATTTGGTTCTTTTGGATGGAGTAATGACCAAGCTGCGTTTCTACTACTCGATATTGAATACGTTATAGTCTAATAACAAAAGAAATGACTACTTATATAGTTGCAAACCCCCATGTACCCCTAGTTGGAAGGGGGTGGTCTTTATGACCTTGCCTACTTACTTTATATAAAAAAATATATTAATATTCGTCGGACATCTCATAGTCTGAATCCCACTTGGATCTAAATCTTATGCTATCATGTACACCATATTCTACCCTAAGGTAACGTATTTGCATCCGATTGTTCTCTTCGCTAAAACGGTGAAGAGCAAAATTTAACTCTTGTGAAGTTCCACGAGGCATTGACATAACACATTTTTTTAGGCGTTTAAGCCCTATTGACGCTAACTTTTGCTCGAGTGATACAGCTTCCCTAACACGCCAATCCCACTCCTCTCTCATTTTATTATTGTATTCTCGATTGAATCTGTTGTTAGGGTTATTTGAGTATTGAAAGTCATCATCTAGTTCCCATGTCCTACTCATTGCTTCGAATATGTGTCCTGGGGTAAAAACATGTAATAGAATCAAGATTAACAAATTGGGGTAGAATGACATGATAACTCGTTTTAATGTGAATGCTTGTTGAAATTGTCAATCATGTTATATATAGTACTTCATTATTTGATCGTTTTAATATGACTCTAACTTGTATTGTGCAATATAAGTGTTGATTTGACAACACACCACGCATGATAAATTCAGGAATTTATGATACATAAAGACTTGATTTGACAATACAATGTTGCATTATTTGACCATTTTAATATGACTCTCACTTGTATTGCGCACCATTTTAATGCGCAATGTAAGTGTTGATTTGACATACCATGCATGACAATTTCAGGAATCTATAACACATAAAGGCTTGATTTGATAATACATATGCTGCATAATATGACTCTCACTTGTATTGCGCACCATTTTAATGCGCAATGTAAGTGTTGATTTGACAACACACCATGCATGAGAATTTCAGGAATCTATGAAACATAAAGGCTTGATTTGACAATACAATGCTGCATTATTTGACCGTTTTAATATGACTCTCACTTGGATTGCGCACCATTTTAATGCGCAATATAAGTGTTGATTTGACACCACACCACGCATGACAATTTTAGGAATCTATGACACATAAAGGCTTGATTTGACAATACAATGCTGCATTATTTGACCGTTTTAATATGACTCTCACTTGTATTGTGCACCATTTTAATACGCAATGTAAGTGATGATTTGACAACACACCACGCATGACAATTTCAGGAATCTATTTAACATGAATGTTGGATGAGTAAAAAACTCATCTATTTCATAAGTCTAAGTCTTACAAGTCATTGGAAAAAAAATCAAAGTTCATAGAAAAAATATCTCAAAATGCTTCAACTGTTAGGGTTATACTATTTTGGGATGGAGATATCGTTGAGGACAAATACTCTGTTCATTATAGTATCAGACCAAAAGCCCATTTTAAATTTCCAACAACTTTAAATTATAAAACACTAGTCAGTTACATGCACAAAAGAATGAAAACTACACCTACTGAGTTTGGAATCTCAATAACAAGCAGATATCCTCAAACAATATAAAACGGTGTGCGTTATGTCATGCACAATATCAACGATGATGAATCTTTTAATGATTATTTGGGATCGCCGAAAGAATATAGTGATTTAGTATCCATTAAGTTTCTTAGTATGTATGTTGAAAAGATACCTCGAGAAGAAGTCCCTCGAGTCCAGCCTATTCATGATAACACTTATGGGGATTTTAGTTCTTATGAACACATTTTGAGTGGTCAAGTGCCGTTGGAAAATCTAAACCAACAATTTAATCAAGCTTACAATGAAAATTAGTAAATATACATTTTATATTATTATTGTGTGTAGTAGCACCTATTTTTTGTATGAATTGGTAAATAACCATTTTTCAAATCTTTATAAGAGTTATTCTCAAAACTCGCCAATGGTACCAAATATGGATGTTGGTCCATTCTCTCAGTTCGGTGGAGTTGATCATTTTCCATACCATGATAATGCTTATCAACATCAGTAAGTTCATCACCTTGATACTATATATATGTGTGTGTGTGTGTGTGTGTGTGTGTGTGTGTGTTGGTATTTAAAATATGTTACATTTCGTGTAGGAGGAGGAATGCACTTGATTATGAGGATTTGTCAAATTATTATGAGTCATCATCAAGTGATGACGATGAAATAGCTAATAATGTAGAGGTAACCGATGATGAAGATGATGATGATGTTCAAGTTGGTATGACCAACAATATTCCTCAAAGCCAAAACCAACAAGAACTAATGCACCACCACGTACCACCACTAATGGCGGAAAATCCAACTTCTAAAAGCTCAATTCAATGGCATTCTAACAATATTCCTTATCTTGACAGTCTGCAAGGTCGTGATGATGCATTTGTCTTCACAAGAGAAGATAATCATAGTCACCTAAAAACCTGGATTGAACCAAAGGATCTCAACAGAGATCAATGCTACCTTGCAGTAGGAATGATGTTCACATTCAAAAGGTGTTGCAACGGCTGTCAAAATTTATTGTTGAAGAAAATGAGGGAATTTAAGATTGATCAGTCAAACACAAAAATATGGAGGCTAGTTTGTAGATGACTGTATCAAGGCTTTCAGTGGTTGCTTCAGGGAATTATTAAGCCTGATGGTATGTGGGCTATCACAAAATTCGGTCAAAACCACACTTGTGATATGGAAGACAATTGAGCATATCATTATAATTTAGATACAAACATGATTGCTCCGGTGTTACTTAAAGACATTTGAACGCCAAGGTAACTTATCCAACCTAGTACATTATAGGTCTTATATCAATTAAAAGATCATTACTAAATGTTATTTGTTTAAACTTATGTAGGATCCCATCAAAGATTGCATTAGAAACGTTCAAACTGTATATGGTAAAACTATAAGCAACAGAAAGGGATTTCTCGGGGGTAAACGCGTTTTTGAGATGATCTTTGGAAATTAGCATACCTCTTTTCAATCGCTTCCAATGTATATGGCGGCTCTACAACATTTTAACGCTGGTACTGTTGTAGAGTGGCGGCTTATAGAGGGTAAAATTTTTAAGTTCGTATTTTGGACATTCAAACCATGTATTAATAGGTTTGCTCACTGCCGGCTAGTGATATCCATAGATGGAACCTATGTATATGGTGCATACCACATCAAGCTCCTAATTGCAGTAGGAATGGATGCTAGTGGGTCAATATTCCTTCTTGCTTTCGCAATTGCCACTAACGAGAGTAACGACATATGGGGAATCTTTTTGACCCATTTGAAGACTCATGTCATTAAGGATCGTACGGGCATATGCGTGCTATCTGATCGTCATAAAGGCATAATGTACAATATGGATAATTTGCCTAGGTGGAAGCCTCCCCTTGCTTACTATCGTTGTTGCTTAAGGCATTTGAAGGCAAATTTGCAATCAAAGTTTCACAATGGCACTCTAAACAAATTGATGTGGGGGCCTGTGATGGAGCATCAACAAAGAAAATGCGCTGCAAAAATAAATCTGATCAGGGCAGTTAGTGAACCCGCATATGTTTGGTTGATGAAGCTCGAAATTGAAAAATGGATGCTTCTTGCTGATGGAGGCAAAAGATGGGGCATGCTCACAACAAACAACTCAGAATCTTTTAATGGCTTGCTGAAATCTGCTCGGGGACTACCTATCACCGCAATGACTTTCAAGCAGGTTATGGAGCATTTGTGGTTAGGACAAGGCAGGCCAGAGCGATATTAGCCGAAGGCGGGACATGGATACCAAAACCCTTCAAAAAGATGGAGGATTATAAAAAAAATGTGAGCTTCACCAAATGACCGAGTATGACCCCATTCAATGTGTGTATAAATTTAGGACGGGTTATTACAATGGTATGGGTGGAAACGTGCATACCATTTATGAGGCAACAAGAACATGCACTTGTGGTAAGTGACAAACATACTGCATGCCGTGTTCTCATGTTGTAAAGTCCTTTGAGAGAATGACAAAAACGGTAACAAGTTATGTGGCGGGAGAATACAAGGTCCACAGTTACCTTAGAGTATATTCCGGCCAATTCTACCCACTTGGTAATGAAGCTTATTGGCCAAACGAGCCGTTTTCGATGGCTGCTAACAAGTATTACATCAGGAAATTGAACATTAACTCATGGAGTCGTAGACATAATCAAATGGATGTTAGTGAAAGAGCTTACTCTCGCAAGTGCTCTACATGTAAGCAATATGGCCATGACAAGCGTTTGTGTGGGGCAATAAGGCCATGGTGGTACAAGCATGTCTCAAAGTAATAGAGCCTCTAGATCTTGAAGATTGTATTGTTATTGTAATTTAGTATTGTATTGCTTTGAATTAATATTGTAATTTAATGGAATGAATTATTTTTGAATTAGTATAAACCTCTCGTAGTGGATGAATTATTGTTAAATAAAATATTTATGTTTGTACATTCAAATATAATATTTAAACATAAACACAACAAGTTTCCAAACAATACAAAATACACATTACATTAAAAAAATGCGGATTACACAAAAGACATAGCAAAAACAAAAAAGACAAAAAAGAAAAATGACAACATAATATAAAAAATTAACGGTAGATCAAAATATTTTATTTGTACATTTGATTTGACTAAATAATAAAACACTTAGATCAAAACCCTATAAACTATGACACTTAAACTTAAAGATGACAAGTTTCCAAACAAACAAAACTTACTTTGGGGCACTTTACAACCCCTAAAACGACGATCCAAACGTTTAGTTATACTTGATGTAATGAGCTGACATTATTATACGCAAAAAAAGATATTGAGTTCTATATAAAATATTGATATTTCGGGATTTTGAAACATGACAAATTTTTGCCCAAAGTATGAAAAAAAACGTGATTTTGATAGCTTAAAAAAAGGTAGCCTCTTTCACTCACAGAATCTACGCATGAAACCTACTTTTGTAATTTTTTCTGTGTTATTTTGGTTCCAATTTTTTTTTTTTTTTTTTTGTGTGTGTGTCATTTAAGTCACTGAGTCACATAGATTTGGCTCTACATAGTTTGGTGCGTCGGACAAGCATAAATAGTATTGGAATAAAAACTTATTACTATGTTATTTCCTGATTGGTTACTAATTTTTAAATGAGTTATATTAGGAATAGTATCGGGATAAACTATACTGATAAAGGGTGGAATAATAATATTAGGATAACTAAAATGATCAAAATATTCGTGACGTCCCTCAAACCCCTTTTTTATTAAATAAGATGGAGTTTATCTTTGTAACAACTTGCTCTTAGAATATAGGCAACGCGTATTATTTTTAATCAACAAACTAAACAGCAAATAAGAAATAATACCCACTTAAATAGAGGATTTTATTGTTTGGGTTTTCAATTGATTTTAAGTAAGTGACAATTTGACTGTTGGGTGAGTATTTGGAAAGTGAAAAATAGCAGACCAAGAGACGTTTTGTAAGTAAGTATTGTAATAGATATGTCGTACCATGTGCAGTTTAGATTGAACGTCAGCATTTGTAGTCCATAGATTTGGCTCGTACCTTGGCGCCTATGCTATCTGGGGTTTGGCAACACAATTGGTTTTCGTGTTTTAACCTTTTTTCTTTTTTTGGTCCAAAGTTTTAACCAAATTACACGTAAAGTTTCTTTGAGCACTTTCATTTGGACCAATTAATCTCAGCATAATTATACTATAAAAAATACTCTCTCCGTCTCAATTTATGTGATATAATTTGATTGAGCACGGAGTTTAACGAATAAAGGAATACTTTTGAATCTTATGATTTAAAACAAGCCAAAGATATTTATGTGGTTATAAATCATTTCGTTAAACTTAAAAGATAAAGTTTAAAGTTAAATTGGTGTCAAATGAGAAAATGTGTCATTCTTTTTGGGATAGACTAAAAAAAGTGTATCATATAAATTAGGACAAAGAGTTTAATATTATTTGGTTGCATAAAAAAAAAGATAAACACTAGCTTTATATTTTATTTTATTTTTAACCGTGGTGTTTAAGGGTACACACTAATATCTTTATATTTTATTATAACCATGGTGTTCATGTCACAGTTTGAACAGATAGATAAAAATCAATTGGTGTTTTGTCTCTGCTGAAATTTGAATCTGAAACCTCATAATGTTTAAATCATTTCATTAATCACCATGTCACACTCTTGATGCAAAAGAAAGACTATCTCTGCATTTTATAAATCTTCACATTTTTATAAATCTTTACATAATCATCAAGATTCATGACGAGTAGAATTAATAGGTATTTGCTGACTTATTATCTCGATAAAGAAAAACCATCATTGTTTATAAAAACACAAAACTTCATCATCCGAGTTTGACTTCTTAGTTAGGGAGCGGATCCCCCAATATCAGTGACAGATCCAAAATTTTCACTAAGGAGGTTCGCAAAATAAAAATATATGTCTAAAATTTGAACTTGGAACCTTAAGGTGAATTTTGAACGCCATAAACCACTAAGCTAACTTCTAGTTTTGTATTCAGCGGATTCAAAATCTATATATATACATATAAAATATCTTATATATATAGTGTATTTTTTTTTATCAAGGGTTTCCGGTGAACACCCTTCGTCCCTCTAGATCTGCTCCTGAGTACCGGGGCATCTAGTAATGTTCAATATAGTAGTTGATTATTGTCATGTGTCCAAGAGGTACTTAATGGGTGAGATACAATTGCTATTAATGATTAAATAGATAGAATAATATCACCAAGGAAAAAAGAAAAGAAGAAGGAAACAAAAAAAAAAAATCTTACAAAGCGCAAATCTAAATTAGCCAAGATAGTATTTTGAAAATCTGATGCTTAAATGAAAAACAACTATGCTTCAATCCCAGATATATTGAGGTCGGCTACATGAATTTTACTTTTTCATTTAAACTCATTCCATATCCTCTTCATGCGAAATAAACTCACTTTGGGTGTGAATTGTTCAGAAAATACAAATGTTGGGATTCATTTATAATTTCTAAATTTTTGTAGTATTCCCAATTGACACACTCGTCCAAATAGAATTACATTTTGAACAAAGAAATAGAAAAAAGAATATAACAACGTTAACATTACGGAACGTGTAAGTAAATAAAAAGAACAACATAAGAAGTTGTCCTAGAGCCTATTTGGATGGGCTTATGTCTATAAGTTGTTTGCAGTTTATAAGCTAAAAAAAATAAGTTGGGTAGTCTAACTTATTTTTTTTTGGCTTATAAGCTGTTTTCGGCTTATAAGCTGCTTTAGATAAGCCAAGTCAAATGGGCCCAATTATTTTTTTGAGCTTATTTTAAGTACAAAATGACTTTAAGCTTGCCAGCCAAACACTCAAAAAAGCTGAAAACAGCTTATAAGCAACTTATAAGCCAATCCAAACGGGCTCCTAAACTATTCAGGTTTAGAATTCTCCACATTCTAAACCCACACGGACACGGTTTAGGTTTTAGAATTAGAATCCTCCTCGTACTATAAAATCCTCTATTGTTTGTCTTAGTTACGACAATACTAATATGTAACACTCCGAAATTCAGGTTAGGTGTGAATGTGTATAATAGGTGTAAATGTGATATTTTAAATATATGAATCCTTTCAGGATGAATTTGGGTGAAAGACAGTCGTTATAGAATCAAACCAAGTAGTGAAGTTCGTAAGAGTTCTTAAAATCGCCTAAGTTTTTGTTGACCTGTCTTGTAGGATAATTTCGTGAAAATCTGTTGAGAATTTGGGAAAACTTCCTCTGATAGAAGTTGTAGATCCTTGAAATACCTTTCCAAAGATATAAAGTGGAGCTTAAACGGACTTGTGATTAAAAAGCTATGGCCCTTTACTAACCTGCATTTCGTGGGATCATCCTGCAGCTCAATCCTGCGAATCTCAAGATGAACACCAAAGATCATGCCCCTCTGTCACGTCGTGCGGTAGGGATGTGTTTCACGGATCAAACGTCCAATTCATGGGATGTGTCACACGCCTTGCTCGACTATAAAAACCCCCAGAACGTGAAATTTTCTTAAACCTTCATTCTATTTCATCTTTGGCTGACTTTTTGAGAAGAAATAACCCTAGGGCTTGCCCCAAAACATAGAAGGTAAGTTTTTGATCAATTCCTATCATTGATACATCAATCTAACGTCAATTCACTACTCTTAAACACTAGTTCATCTTCTCAAATCCTAGATTCTTGAAAGATAAAAAAAGAGAAGAAGAAAGGAACATTAGAGACTTTGAGATTCCTTCGAAAAGGTATTATCCTTGATTTTTTTTATGATGATATTGAAAGAGTTTAGACTAGTGTAGGTTTTCCTATAGATTAGAATCCATGATTGATTCATGAGGTGTTCAAGAACACGTTCTAGGCATGAAAACACTAGTTTTTCTATAAACGGGTATCTGAGTAGAATTAGATTAAAGTTCTAATCTTTATCATCTAAAACCATAGTAGTGTGATTATTGAATCTTGGGAAGTGTGTTTGAGCGGGATTTGAGGTATGTCCATATTTCAAAAATCGTCTTTTCAAGTATGTCTAGATTTCTAAAAACATTTCTTGAAGTATGTCTATGTCTACTTTTCAAAACCCTTCTTTTTAAAGTATGTTATCTTGTTTGAAACGTGTGGATGATTGTTTGTGACTTGAAATCTCTCTCTAGAATATGAACATGATTATAACTCTTGTTTGGTGGAAGTTCTTTCGGAATTAAAGATGATTTCTTTTAGACAAGGTCATGCGTGTGTAGGGTTAAGCCCGCATCGAGCCTTATACGAACTATACTACTTTGTGAAACTTGTTTTTTCCATTATTGGATGATTGAACTCATTTTTCTAAAGTTTGGACCTTAAACTTGTTTTGTTGTTGAATGGGTTTCTTGAACTTGAAATTGAATAAGAGATTTGAATATGATTCTAAATCGGTTATGACTTGAAATCCCTCTATTTTGGGATGATGACTTGAGAAGTGAGATTCGGCTCTAAGCCATGATTGATGATTCAGTAATATTCCATGATTTATATTTTGTTTGTGTTCCTGTATGGGTAAGCTGTGCTAGTACAGAGGATGATTAGCCGTTATGGATCCTAACGTATCGATACAAGTGTTGCTGTGTCAGTCCAGAGGACGATTGACCTCTGTTGCTTCCTAGCCCGGAGTATCAAATTTCTATCTCAGTCCAGAGGATGATTGACCTCCGAGGTATGTCGCCCGGTGCATTTGTAGTTGTGCTAGTCCAGAGGACGATTAGTCTACGTTGGAGTATCTGTTGCTGAGCTAGTCCAGAGGATGATTAGCCTCCGTGGTTTCCTAACCCGGAGTATCGATTGATTAATTTGCCTGTGAGTGATTTGTTTCGTATTTTGATTAGCTTGTGAGCGGCTTGTTTCATATCTTGTTTCTTGTGAGTGGCTTGTGGTGATATTGAATTCGTAAGTGAAATACTTGGCCTGGTAAATGGTAAGGTGTTAAGTTAATGTGTCCTTCGTTGTTGGATTCTTTGATGACTCTTTAATGGTGCTGACTTACTTTATCCCTGGGTTTGAACTGTGATTTTCATTGATATCATTTTATTGCTTTTATTCATCATATCTTGTTTTGTTAGCTATTGCCTCTTAGACACTCACTGAGTACGAAGTACTCAGGCATACCATTATTGTTTTTTATGGTATGTCAGGTAACAGAGGAAAGCAGGTTCTCGATACTCAAAACACTTAGGAAGGACTTGCGGTTGCTGCTGACTTGGTGAACCCACATGTTCATTTGTGGGACACCCTTTATCATATTTATTTGCTATTCTAGTTTTGTTTCAGGCTGCGTCCCGATGTGTTAGACAAATTACTCTTTTATCTTAGAAGCTCCATATTACACATTCTTGTGGGTAGTTGTTGAGTTTTGTTTAACTCTTGGGTGTTCTTCATGTTTTGATTAAGTTTTATAATATGAAAGACTTCCGCTGATTTAATTCATATATCATGATTTGATTGTATTTATTTTATTAACTGTTGGAGGTGCATATTGAACTTGACAGGTTCAAGTGTTGTTATTGCATCTTTTAGGTTCTTCCGATGTTGTTCATGAAGTCGGATGCCGGTCACGTCTAGGGTGGGTTTTGGGGCGTGACATAATATTTCATTCAATCTCTTCTTTTTGTTTTCTACTGTCTTATTTGTTCGTGTTCGACCAACGCACATGCTTTCACATTGCTAAGTGTAGATGATTTTTTGGGCGTGAAATTTTGAGCCCTACGTGAGTCGAATGGACTATTTGTTGGCTGTGTCCAAATTTGCATGGTTAAATCCATGTTTGGAGAAAAAGACAACTTAATTGATGAGCAAGACTGATACGAATTATAATGAAGAAGGCTGATGTGGTTGCACGCGAAGCTTTGAGAGTTGTTCGTAGCCGTTGGGGTCGTTAAAAGATTTCAGTTATTTCTTTTTACCTTTATCCTATTTAGTCCCTCAATAAATTTAAGTAGTAGGTTCTCTTAGTTAAGCATTTGACCCTCTATTTGCTTTGTCTTATGCAAACAAGGTCCAAAGTTTGTTACACTCTGACACAAGAATATTTATGTGCAGAGATAGTACTGGTCTCCTCTATATCACTGCTATTGTAGTCCTTATGAGATTTTATCAATCAAATATCTTCTTTAGTAATTTCCTTTTCTTTCCATTGTTTCCTTTCCTTGTTTTCTCTTAGTTCTTCGACTGTTCTTAGTTTTTGCTTTGTGAATTTTATAAGTTGCATCAGTGGTATCAGAGCACTTTCTTGGCTCTGTAATCCATAGCTTTCGAAATATCTGAAGTTATTAAACTCTTGGAGAGGATGTCAATAAATATGTCTAATTTCACGATTATACAGGACCAGTTAGAGGCAAACCATGAGCAGGCTTTTCGTAATCAAGAACAAGCCTTGAAGGATCTACATGAGTCCTTAAACAAAGGAAACAAATCCAGAAAGAGATAAGGGACCAGTGGCAAGTGAAGAGGAGTTGTATTCTCCTTCATATACTCCATTTTCATTCCCAGGTCTAACTTCTTCCAGTCTAGTTTCACAAGGACAACTCTCTATTTCGGCTAAGGAATTTATTCCTCAAAGTCCAGGTAATATATTACTTAGAAATGTTCTTTACCCAGAAATTTCCATTCACCGATGCGTAGTACTCAGATGTTTGTGAATCTGAACCCTCTTGTTCTCAATACCCATAACCAACCCAGAATCCAACCTATACCTAACCCTATTCTAGTACCACTATTTTCAAATCAAACCCTTCTATCTCAATACCCCTATGATACTTCCGGTCCTGCACCTACATCACCATTTACAAACCAACCCTTCTCAATTCCATACCCTTTTTATGGCATACCACAATTACAAGTTCCTAACACCCCTAATATCTAATATCTTTCTACTTATTACAGTCAACATGAACATATTCCACCACCCTTGTATCATCAAATCCCTTACTCTCCTCCACTTAACTTCCATCAACCTACTTACCTGAACCTTCAATTCCAAAATTAGTCTAACCCAAACAACTAACCCTTATCTTCACCTTCTTTCTCTAAGTACACTAAGATTGAATTTCCTAAGTTCAATGGAGAGGATTTGAGGACCTGGATCTACAAGTTGGAACAATTTTTTTCTGTAGATGATATTGTTGTTCATCAAAGGCTGAAGTTAGCATCCATTCATTTTGATGGGGATGCTCTCTAATGGCATCAAGGGTTTTTAAGGCGTATAGCTTATTTGCCTTTTACAACTTGGGAAGAGTACATATATGCCCTGGCAGATAGGTTTGGTGCAGAATACACTGATCCCATGACTGAATTAATGAGATTTAAACATACTAGTTCATTAAAGAATTATCAGACTGCTTTTGACAGTGTAATGACCAAAATCACATTACATGTTGAGTATGCCATTAGTATCGTCCTGAATAATTTGATAGCTGAGATCAGTGATGCTGTGAGAATTGGTAATCCTAGCAGTCTTCCACAAGCATACTATTTAGTTAAATTGCAGGAATCTAACTTTGCAGCTCAAAGAAAGGCTATCAGAGATACCCCTTTAGGATCATCCATCAACAAATTCAGTTCAGGATTTGGAACCAGTTCTTTGGGGACCAATACTGGAAGTTTCAAGAAACCAGTAACTGCTTCTATGGATACTAGGGAAAGAAAGATTTTAACACCTGCTGAAATGGAAGATAGAAAGTCAAAAGGGTTGTATTATATTTGTGATGAAAAATTTGCACCAGTTCATAGGTGCAAGGCAAAGAGACAACTCTTTCCTATTGAGCTGGAACCTAATGATAAAGGACCAAGTATTGAGGAAGAAGAGTTTCATGAGGACATAGATGAATTCCAAATCCCATTGAACGCTCTTCTATCTCATTACAAGCTCTTAATGGTAATATGGGCTATAGAACGCTTAGGCTGCAAGGTTTTATTGACAAAAGGCCTTGGATATTTTTATTGACTGTGGTTTAACTCACAACTTAAGTTGTTGCTGTAAGGTTAGATTATGTTCTACAAATAATCTCTCCTCAGGCTGTACACGTAGCAGGGTGTTTAAGAGGTTTAAATGGTTGATGCAAGGATCTGTGTTTGAGGACGATTTCTTCATCTTTCCCATCGGAAGTTGTGATATATTTTTGGGCGTACAATGGCTATGTCCATTGGAGGATATCATTTTCAACTTTAAGAGGTTATAGATGAAGTTTGACTACATGGGTAAATCTATAACCTTAAATGGTTCCCCACCCAGTGTCAAGGAAGTTAATGTGAAGACTATGGAAAAGTTGTCACCAATAACTTCTCAATTCTTCATGATTAAGCTTATGCAAAGTGAGGTCAAGTAAGTAAAGGATCCAGGAAGAGCAACAGCAAGGGCAGTAAGGCAACTACTAGAGGACTAAAACAACCTATTTGGTGAACCAACTACCTCCTTCTAAAGGTGTGTTTGATCACCATATCCCTTTAATAGAAGGCAGTGTACCAGTAAACTCAAGGCCCTACACAATCTAGAGCTGTCAAAATGGGCTGGCCTAGCCCATCTGGGCTTTGTAATTTGACAGGACAGGCTGGGCTAGCCCACCATTTTTATGGGACTTAAAACAACAATCCCAACCCATCACTACGTGGGCTACGGGCCTGGCTGGGCCAACCCACGTTTTTTAAAAAATATTTTCCATAATTTTTTAATTTAAATTCTAATTTAAAAATGCTAACATAAATATTTACAAGACAATATTACATGGTGTTACTACTTGCTAACCAAGTAAAATGATTCTAATAATGCTTATTAAGTTTGTATTCAAGTAAAGATTTGATTGCATAACTTCGGTATGAAATATCTACCTTTCTATGCAAATATTTTGGCTACAACTAAACAAGAAAATGATCTTGTAGGACCAAACCTTCTGCGAAACTGAATAACTTTTGATATTGTTAACACTTATTATATTAATAACTAATATCACTCTAAACAAATAGAGATATTAATAGCAAACTAAACAGATAATGAGTTGCAATACAACTAGTTAAATAGGAATATTAACCTAACTTTGTTCCAATATATCTCAATAAAATGCAAAACAAAATGACAATATTCCATACATTTAAAGTAAAAATAAACTTCAATGACACTTATGATGTATCCAACACCAACACATCATCTTCATCAAGCACATCTAAATTTTCTTGTGACAAGATTGTCTTAATATCTTCAGTTTCTTTCTATTTTTTATTATTTAATTAATATATTTATTAGGCCCACGGGCTGGCCCAACCCATGCGTGCTCAAGCCCACGGGTAAATGGGCTTACGTGGGCTGGGCTAAAAAGCCTCGTTCTTGAATGACCTCTAAAAATTCTAGCCCAACTCTATCAAATTACAAACTGAGTTTGGTCGGCCCAGGGGCCTTAGCCCATATTGGTAGCTCTACTACATATATTCACCAATACAAAAGGAAATCATTGAGAAGATGGTCCAAGCAATTCTTGCACAAGGGATCATTCAACACAGTTCAAGTTCCTATGCATCACCTATTGTACAAGTCAAGAAGAAGGATGGTTCTTGGAGGTTATGTGTAAACTATAGGGCTTTAAATAAACGCACCATCAAAGAAAAATTTCCCATTCCTATCATTTAAGAGTTATTGGAGGAGTTGGGGGGGGGGGGGGGGGGGTGGGTGTCTAGAATCTATTCTAAGATAGACTGAAGAGCAGGTTACCATCAAATAAAAATGGCTCCTACTGATGTAGCAAATAATGCATTCAAGACTCATTCAGGGCACTATGAGTACTTGGTCATGCCATTTGTCCTGACAAATGTATCATCCAATTTTCAAGGTCTGATGAATCACATATTTTAGGAACATCTCAGAAAATTTATCCTTGTTTTCTTTGATGACATTCTGATCTATAACACAAGCTTAGAGGAGCATTTACACCATTTGAGGATCACCTTTGACATATTAGCTAATCACCAGCTTCTAGCTAAGATGAGTAAGTGCATTTCTGTAGCAAAAAAAGTGGAATGCCTAGGTTATTATATTTTAGCTGATGGAGCTTCAATAGATCCTGGGAAGGTGGAAGCAGTGCAATCTTGGCCCCAACCTATTACCCTTAAACAACTAAGAGGATTCTTAGGATTAGCAGGGTATTATAGAAGATTCATTCAAGGTTATGGGGTGATTAGCAAACCTCTCACTGATTTGCTAAAGAAAGATAGTTTTTATGGAATTATAAGGCTAATGAAGATTTTGACAGACTGGAGGAAGCTCTAACCACAACACCAGTACTGATACTACCTAATTTCACCTTGCCATTTCTTATGGAAGTTGATGCTTGCAATGTGGGTATAAGAGTTGTTTTGATGCAAAAGGGTCAACCTATTGCATTCATTCGTAAAGGGTTGTCTGGACAACACTTAGCCTTATCTGTCTATGACCAAGAACTCTTAGCTTTGGTCATGGTTGTAACCAAATGGTATCAGTATCTAGCTAGTAGAACCTTTATTGTGAGGACAGATCAGAAGGCACTTAAGTTTCTACTTGAGCAAAAAGTACACACTGGGGCTTAGTTGAAATGGATTACTAAACTAATGCAGTATGATTTTACAATTGAGTACAATAAAGGTAAGGAAAACAAGGTAGCTAATGCCTTGTCAAGGTTACCATTGATTGAAATTGCTGCTATGTCACTATCTTCGGTTAAAACTGATTTTCTTCAACTGATTATGTTGAGTTGGGAACATGATCCTGAAATTCAGGAATTACTACAAAAATTCTCAACTGGGGGCTCTGAAGTAAAATCTTACACATACTTACATGACCAATTGAGAAGGAAAGGGAAGTTGGTTATTGGTAATGACTCTCAGTTGAGGAACGACATTATCAACTTATGGAACATCATAACAGTAGAAGCACATTCAGGAATTGATCATACTTACAGGAGGGTAGCTGGTCTCTTATATTGAAAAGGAATGAAGAAGGATGTCACCAACTTTGTGAAGGCTTGTGATACTTGTCAGAAACACAAGTATGATAATTCCCCTTACCCTGGTTTAATTCAACCTCTCAAGGTGCCTGAAGGTGTGTGGAGTAGCATAAGTATGGATTTAATGAAGGGATTACCAAAATCCTAGGGTAAAACAATAATATGGTGGTAGTTGATAGACTGTCCAAGTATGCACATTTTATTAGATTAGCACATCCTTGCTCATCCAAAGACATAACTAAACTGTTTATAGACAATATTTACAAACTACATAGTTTACCAGAAGATATAATCAGTGATAGGGATCCCATTTTTACAAGTAAAGTTTGGCAGGAGATTTTTTGAATACTTGGAGTGACACTCAACATTTCAAAAACCTATCACCCTCAGATAGATGGGTAAACTGAGTTGGTGAATAGATGCTTAGAAACATACTTAAGGTGTTTTTGTTCAGATTCTCAGAAGTACTGGTTTTCCTATTTGTGTGTGCCTGAATGGTGGTTCAATACTACTTTTCCTACTTCCATCCAAACCACCCCTTATGAAGTGATCTATGGCTAGCCACTACCCTTGCACTTACCTTATATGGCAGGAGAGTCAGCAATTGAAGAGGTGGATAAAATCTCACTAACTAGAGAGTTCAAATTACAACTTCTGAAATTTCATTTACAAAGAGCACAACAAAGAACGACAGACCAAGCCAACAAACACAGATTAGATAGACAGTTTCAACATGGGGATTGGGTATACTTAAAAATTCAATCATATAGGCAAGTTTCTATGGGAGGTCATAATTTTTCAAAACTACCAGCCAGATACTATGGACCTTACCAGATCTTAGAGAACATTAGTTCAATAACATACAAGTTATCTTTACCTCTTTAACTTTTTCTCTATCCTACATTCCATGTGTCTCAATTGAAATACTGTTATCAGATACCTGATTCCATTTCCCATCCACCAGTAGTTAACTTGTCTAGCCCCTATTTGCCTAAGCAAGTGAAAATTTTGGATAGAATAATGGTACAAAAAGGAAGTAAAGCTATTACTCAAGTCCTGATTCAATAGGAACAGTTGCCCAGTGATCAGGCTTCATAGAAAGATCTAAAGACTCTGCAAATCAGGTTCCCTTCCTTCCTTTCTTGAGGACAAGGAAGTTTTTAAGGGGGAGGGATTGATACGAGTTATAATGAAGGAGGCTGATGTGGTTGCACGCGAAGCTTGGACAGTTGTTCGTAGCCGTTGGGGTCGTTAAAAGATTTCAGTTATTGCCTTTTACCTTTATGTAATTTAGTCCCTCAATAACTTTAAGTAGTAGTTTTTATTAATTAAACATTTGACCCTCTATTTGCTTTGTCTTATGCAAAAGAGGTCCAAAGTTTGTTACACTCTGACACAAGAATATTTATGTGCAGAGCTAGTACTGGTCTCCCCTATATCACTGCTATCGTAGTCATTATGATATTTTATCAATCAAAATATCTTCTTTAGTATTTTCCTTTTCTTTCCAGTTTTTCCTTTCCTTGTTTTCTCTTAGTTCTTCGATTGGTCTAGGTTTTGGCTTTGTGAATTTCATAAGTTGCATCAAAGACAAAGTGCTCTGTATCAAGAAAGAAGAAAGAATCACTTAGAATATTCAGCACATCTTGTCAACATTCCCCACAGTTCTTGTTCGTCAAGAGAAAAATCAATTCTTGATTTCGTCGTCCCAAGGGGGAAACGATCAGTGCCAAATGCACGTCCAAGAAAAGTTATAAAACCATTCTTATGCAATGGTGGAGAACTAATGATCAAGAAAGCTGTGAAAAATAATTCTGAAGAATAACAACACAGTGTTAAGGCTGATAATGGGGAAAACAAACTGATAAAATCGATTGGGGTGCTGGTTTACGCGATCAAGAGTTCTTCCGTCTCAAAAAGTTTCAAAAGCATGAAAATAAAGAAAACAGCCTAAGGGCCCTTGATGATAGGGAAAACAAAGTGTCTAAAATTACTTGGAGGTTTGGTGCTAATATTGCATTTGAAAATCCAAAAAAAAAAAAACAATTGTCCGTAATCAGAAAAAGATCACGAGAAGTAGCCAACAACGTCCCACTTGGTTTCAACAATCAAGAACAATACTTATTGAACGAAAAAATTGTTGGAAAATAAGGAAAGCATGAAGAGGATTACAATGAAGAGGCTACAAGAGAAAAGAAGGAGGTGAAGAGGAACATTATTGTTAGAGCTGAAGCCCCTCTTATTATCAGCAACGAACGAAATGAATTACCTATTGAATTCAAGAATGTGATTACTGAAATTGGGGGTTCACTTAAATTGGTCATTATGAAAAGACTATTTGAGACTGATGCTAAACCAGCAAAGGAAAGGCTTTCAATCCCACTAAATCAGATTAATACGTTTCTTGCTAGGAGAACATTTTCTCAATCCATATGAAGAGGCACGTTTGAGTACATGTGATGGGGCTAAAATGTCTACAATGAGAGTTATGCTGATTGAGCCTTCTCCTCGAATATGTAAAATCAATATGAGAAAATGGTATATGAACAAAAGAAATGAGAGTAAGTCGCCCACGTTACCCTACGAAAAATTTAGCCTTCACGAACGTGGCCCAATTCTGCAAACATGAAGGGCAAAACAAGTACTGAAACACACCAGAAAATTCTGGTGTTTCCCAAACTTGGAATCAACACCCGGAACCACCCTGGAACCTTCCGGACACAAACTAAATATGCATACATATATAAAAACGGGCTGCGAATCCACCCGTGCCCTCCGAATTCACAACGGAGGTCGCATCTCCTCGGTCAATCCCCAAACGACTAAAACCAAATTTCCAACCAAGTACCCTAAACGCACCCGAAAGCCTCTGGAATCGAACCAACCACCCCCACCAAGTAATAAACGAGCCTCCGAACCTCAAAGAATTGAAGAAATTTCGAAAAAGGCCCGTTTACCCAAAAGTCAACTATTGGTCAAACATCTTCACTAAAGGTTCTAATTCTTCCAATATTCGTTAGAATCACCTGATAACCTCGGGAATTGGATCGACAGGGATAAAATGGTCAAAATACGCATAACGACCTGTTATCGAACAAATAGTTACATCAGATACCAATCAAACAATCGTCCTCGAACGAAAAAAAGAGTACGAAAACGGAAAAGAGACCAAGGAATCCACATTACAACTGTAGCGGTTCTATTTTTTTCGATTCTTTGCACTTGCGTCATTTAAAAAATGGAAGTGTCCTGGGGAAATACGGTTGTCAATCGTACTGGAAAAAAGGAAAAAATATACTTCTTTGTGGATGGTGCTCTAAATGGACTTATTTTAAAGTCTCCTTCTAATTTTTAGGAAATTGGAAAAAACCAGTTTGAAAAGGGTTCGTTCAAAACAGTTAAATTTTGAAAGAATTCGAATCTAACCAAAGTATAGGTAAGGGTTTTGGTGATCCCCCGGAAAGGTGTTAGGCACCTCGGTGTTAAAGATCCGTAAAATACAATTGACCTACGGGTTGTAATAGTATGCCTTTGTAGATTTAAATTGTTTATAGTGTAAAATCTGTTTTGGTTTATATTTCCACAACAAAGAGTCAGTCATTCATGCAATATATATCACATTTCGAGAAACGAAAGTGGTAAAGTTTTGCCCAAAATTAGGTATTGGGTCTCGGACTAGAACACCTAGGTTAACTCCCGAAGGCCTTTAACATATGTAGAACACCACGTAATTCCACCCGAGTTTTAGAAAAAAGGTTTTTAGTCTTTAAGTTTTATGAAAAAATCATTTTTAGGCATACTATTATTATCCATTTTTCAGTTATATTTTATATTTTATATTTTTATCCTTTTAGTCCAAGTTAATCCAAAAATAGTCTAAGTCCAATTTTGGTCCAAAATGTCCATATGCACGGTCCACAATTATTTTTATCTTTTAAGTTCATAAAATTTATCAAGTCATTTTTTGTTCAAAATCTTGATTTGCATTCAAAGAATGTTCATTTTTTATCCGTAAGGCAGTCTTACCCTCAAAAATCATATGCATGTTAACATTTATCGAAAATTATTTTTTATAACTTAAAAACAGTTTCGGCAGCTCTAGATTTAATGGACATTCTTAAAGGTTCCAATAAACACATTTCATCAATTTTCTAAGTAAATAATACGAGGTAAGGGGGTTGAGCCTACCAAGCCCAACAGAAAATAAATGCAATTTTAAACTTATTCGCTCCAAATCTGCTCCAATTGCTCAGCCCGTCCATAATGAGGTTGACTCGATCTAAGTGAATTGGTGGGCCTCATTTGACCCACCAAAGGATAGGGTGTTTACAAATAAAATGGGCATACATTGTATTAGTATTTGACTTAAGGACATAAATTCAATTACAATGCCAAAAATTAAATTACAACAGAATCGGGCTAGGTCCATAATTATTAAACAAATAGGGAGGAACAGTTTATGCAAAAAGGGAACATATCTCTCAAATATATCGGCTGAAAATAGTAGACATGCCCAATGGCCCAACTACTAAATAGGCATAAATTTTCTAAGTGTCAAACTGTAGGATATACATGATATAGTATGTGATATACCCTCATATGGAGAGTATACAACCTTTAATATCCTTCAATATTCACTGCTCTCAAACACCCCTTTTGAAGCATTCACAAGATACCCAACCTTTCCAGAAAAATGCTAAATTTCCAGGTTCATATTACTCAAGATTCAACAGACAATCAAGTAGATGGGCAGTTAAGGTTATGGATTCTAAGCTTGAAAAATCAGATAAGCATAACAAATAACTCAACCAAAGATAAGAAAGTAACAAACAGTCTTTAGCCAAACAAATATATATGAGGTAGTATCCAGAACACAATGCACACAATAGATCTTAAGAGTAAAATTCTCACTTGAAACTCATGATTAATCTAGAACAAAGTAAAGGCAACACTTAGTTAACAAAAGTTTTTCAAAGTTTCAGTTTAGGGATAGGTATACAGTTTCCACAAATGCAGTCACCGTCAAGCTAAGCCTATTTTGACAGAGTTCAGAGGTGATAAAAAATAGGATAGTGTACCTAAAGTTTAAATCTTGGCTAGTGCCAAACAGGATCATTCAAGGCAGTACTCAGTTTCTTGAGATTTCAAAACTGCAATTTTCAGTCTGTTTTCAAAGTTCAGTTGTACATAATCTTCTAATGTTGGCTAAGTGAATTAATCTTACAAGTTTTACACAGTTTCAAGTAAGTGATTCACAAGTGAAGACTACATCTAGCAGTTATGCTAAATGACATAATAATGTACAATCAAAGGAGAAAGCATAACTGCATTATACCCTTATAAGTTTTTTCCTAATCAAACAACTATGCCAATCCCAAACAGGACTCAAGAAATGTGCAGTGTCACTGAGAATTCAATACAAGATAACACACTAAGTAAAGATTGAGGAATACCCAAGTTAATCAACAAACAGGAAAAAAGCATCTTCATATTTTCAACTTGCAGTTCCTCTCTTTTTTTTCCAATTTTTTTCCTTCTAGCACAAGTAATAAATTTTTAGTCTTCACACTTATCATTTTCAGTCTCTCAACTTTTAAAGCAGGTTCTCAATTTTAAAGGTGGAAAAACAGTCAAAGAAAAGTAAGGGAAATAATTTCACAAATATTCCAGATAAGGCATGTGACATACAATCTCCACTTAGTCTCTATTTCCAAAAATTGCGCAAAAGAGCCCCAAGTACAAGTAGGAACCTATGGAGATCTCAATGGGTGCATGAATGTTATCCTAGGCTGGAAATGAAATGCCATGTATGGCATGGTTCAACAGTTGGCTAGGAGGTGTAAGCACTGGTCAAGACAAGTATGGGCAACATCCTATGATCAACAAAACAAAGACAAGATCCACAAAGGTATTCAGAAATCTCAGAAATCATGTTAAAGGGGCATGAAACGTATCCTAGGTCTTTTACAGTATCAGACATGGTTTAGTCTTAGCTTAGATTCCCTACACCTATGAGGCAATCTCAGATTTCACAAACAAATGACAAAAGAGAGGTGTGTCACAAAAGCAAGTACCACACTTAATCCTTTAGAAAAGCTTTAGTCTTAGCTTAGATTCCCTACACCTAGTCTATTAGGTGATCATATCAGGCAAAGAGAACCAAGTAGTTTGTAAGCAATCCAAGTGTAAAATACAAGTCACAAGTAACAAACCAACATGAACATTGCTAAAAAGTAATCAATATGAGACAAGACAAATGGTATGTAAGTCACAAGCAAATCAGAAGTGAAAAGAAACTTCAAGTAGAAAGAGTGACAAGTTTCAAGAATTCCAAAACTGAGACAAAGAGGTTCATGGCACTATCCTAGGTGCGGGAGATGGTTCACTAGACAAGAATTGATTCTAACAAATAAACAAGGCCAAGTAATTGAACATTACAAGTAAGTCAAGTACAAATAGGATCACCTAAGCATGGTTTCAGTTTTAAGATTCATTTTAGTCAACTAGGTGGTCATGTTAAGCAAAAGGATTGAATGAGCTATAAGCAATATCAGTATAAGGGGAATACAAGACATAAATGGAAACTTATGTGGACACTGTAGTCAAATTGCAAACAGGACATAGGGTCGGAACATGATAAAATCACCAACAACACTAATCCTTTCCCTAGATCCATTATTCTATTTTTAGTCAAGAACACAAGTCCTTCTCCTACAGTCTTTAAAATCAAATGACAAAAATAAGAAATTAAAGTACATTTTAGAAGCTCTCAGCAACAATAGGTTCCATTTAGTTTCTAATTTTCATACTTAGGAAAAAACAATCAGAATTACAGGTTTCAATGTATACTATAGTCACAGTTTAGCATTCTAGGGCCAAAACAGGTTCATTTTACAACTTTTAATCCTTAAAGGTCATACTTGGCAAATCACAGCCTCAATTTCCAAAAGGCAAGTTCTGAGGGGTGTCAAATTATAAATTGGAGCAAATAATAACACTCAAAAGCAATTTCCCTCTTAAATGGATAACAATGGTCCCCAAACAACACCTAGATGAACACAGTTTGGTCTACATAGCTGATTTCAAGGTAAGTTTCCATTTTTGTCACATGGTTAGATAATTTTCCACAGACATCATACCAAACTATAGAAAATTTAAGGCAGGGGACTTAGAGGGTCTATGACCTCTATCCTAGATCATGAAGATGCATTAGGAGCAAAACACATTACAGATTGTACCAGGATAGGTTAAACAAGTTCATATTTTAGCTTGTTTATAAGTAAAAGAGGGACAGAGTTGCAATTCACTGAAGTTCTGTGCCTTTAAAGCCATTTTCAAGTTCTAACTATGCAAATCTCAGATGAGGCAAGCATAAATTTTCCATAGACTGATGAAAACTCATTTTTTAGCAGATACAGACTTCAATCTTTAACCAACTTCTCGTAACAACTCCCAGGTTTCAAAATCTTTATGAGGCAGACAGTAAGTTCCATTTTTATTCCTATTAAACTACTCAAACAAGATATCAAGTCTATTCAAAGCTATTCAGTTTTCATTAGAACAATATAAGCACTTAAGTAGTCTTTCAAAACTTCAAATTAACAAAGCTAGATTATGGTGATGACTCAAGATCATTTTCACAGAAGAAACTGTGAGTATACCAATCCAAATCAAGATATCAAGCACTAGGCAGTAGTGTATACCATTTTTAACAGTTTGACAATAGAGAAAATAATATACCATAAACTTAAACCAAAAGGCAATTTCAAGATATTTGGCCATTTAAGCAACGCTTCATTCAAGTTTTAAACAAACAACTTCATGACTCATTTCTGAAGGAAAAAACTTACTAACTTAAAATAATTTTCAACATATCAAACAAATATACCCTCTTAAGCAACTAACAGAAAATCATGTCCCACCACATATGGGCAAAATAGAGTCTAGAAACTGAAATAAGCCATAGGAGTAATTCCAGATTTTGAAATAACTATGTCTTACGCAAAATCAAAGCTAAATACTCCTATCATATCAAAACAGTCTCCAAAAAATCACCACAACTTCAAAACACAAAGCTAAAAACAAAGCATGAGATTACAATTTCAAATATAGATTATGGCCAACTAAACTTCTTGTCCTAAACATCTAACTAGCTACCCTTGAAATATACTTTTTAACAAAATCTATCACTTAACTCATTTTATGACTTTGAATAGTAAAACAAGCACACAGCATTCATGGCATTTCAAATAACAAACAAGTTTAAAAAAAGCATAATCAAAACTGAAAATAGGAAACAGGATTAGAATAGGATTTACCTTTTACTGGGGCAACCTAAAGATCAAAATAGGATTGAATCTTCAAACTTCAAACCACTAAACCCTTTTGATCCTAAAAATCACCCTTTTTTATCTTTTACTTCATGTATATCTATATATATTGAATAGATATTCTTTATAAAAAAAATGTTTTTCATACATATATTTCTTCTATATCTCTTATATTTTTTAGCGTATGCTTTTCTAAATTTCGAAAAAAGGTCCCCTTTCCAATTCCTCAACTTGCTATTTATAGACTTTTCCAAATTAGGGAATCCAAGGATAAAATGGACACCTCATCCTAAGTTTTTGCCCCCAAAAATCTTAAAATTGTACCCTATAACAGATAATTCAAAATTTTCCATATAGGACAACAAAATACAACTAATTTGTACCCTAAAATCTATCTAACAATCAAATCAAAATTTGAAAAAAATCAAAATAGTACAAAACAACCTATATTCCAACAGTTTAGTTGTACTAATTAGTACAATAGGATAAAATCCCCAATTCGTGTACCTCAATTTAGGGACTTGCTAGGAAATTTCTCCTTGGTTTGATTTTGTGGTGCTAAGTTGCACAAGATGGCTAAGGGTTCGTGACCCTGCCCATGGCAACCTTAACCCATTCAAACCTGAGTAACATCCTAGTTTTAGGGATTGATTTAGATAGCAAAACGAATATTGGAAGGGAATTGAACCTGGAAACCATGAAAGCACATGGTTAAGGTAAAAAATCCTAAAACAATTAGCTAATATAAGTCCAAAATTGTCATGAATTGAAGGTGCGAGCAAAACCCTAACGATGTCACCTCCATCGCCTCAAAAATGGGAAAGGGGTGATGGGTGGAGTGAAATGGAATGGGGGGAGGGGGTGGAAATTTATTTTAATAAACTTCCATTCCCCCTTTAGAAGATCCCCCCAATTTAAATCAATTAGAGACCAAATATTATAAATACACAGATCACTAAAGAAAATAATTATTTAGGCTAGTTAAAATGTAAAACTCATAGATTAAAAATATTAGCTTTGAAACGAGCCTAATATTGACATACTTCCGAGTAATATTTAAAAATGTAAAAATGAGCTGTAATTCGTACATCATTTTAATTAACAATTTTCCCGAATTAGACAGAGCGGGATACATATCTTCCTTTCAAATCATATTTGTGAGAATAAATAGCTAGCAATTTTCTTATAATTGTCAATTTTTTATAATAATAAAAATATAATGTCAATTTTTCAATTTTCTCGGGATTTTTGAAATTTTAAAATTGAAAGGAAGTGCCCTTACTCCGTCTTTGACTTCAGAAATTTGAAACTTAAAACACGCAACTTATGAGGTGAAAATTACGTGTCAACAATAACCTCAAGGAATCCTCCACAGGCAGGAAGCACACCGATAGTTCACCTTATCAATCAAAGTCACCTTTAACTTAGTTCACATACCCAACTTTTCCATAGTTCACATACTCAACTTTTCCTTTCTTTCATACCCGAAATCTTTTTCCGGCTGATCCTCGAACATACTGATTTGTCTCCACGTGAATTACCTGGTTCTGACTATGATCGTACCACTCAATGAATTGGTTGATTCCATAATACCGTCATAGACACTACAACCCTCTGACTATCGTCTCCAACCATTGCCAAAACTGAACCACTAGAGTACTCTAATTTTGCTAATCCTTTATTCACACTTTCCAAACTGTCAACATCACTAAGATTCCTTAGAACACATCGATACATGCCACGAGTCCAAATCACGATTTTTGCCAAGAAAGAATCCTTCGTTATCTAAATAAATTTTAACTATTTCTAGTAACACTGATCTTACCGGCAACCGATTGCACTAGTCCCAAGTCTATTAGAACTGTATCCCGAAGTTGAACCCACTTAGTGAACATCCATCGTCCAAACCTTTCAAATCCTCCAATTACTAGCTAAATGCATAACTACTAATTACATTACTGAACCACGCTGTAGCAAGCCATCTGACCATGCTAAAGACTGCCCATAACCATTTGCACCTTCTCAAGACGTCGCCAATACCAAGGTAAACCACTAGAACTGCCCGAATAGTGCCATAAGCAAAATACTAACAATCTCGCCGGAAAACCTAAATGTGACCCGATAACGCTGCCATATCCCAACTCTGAGCTGAAAATTCATCGACCCCACAAAGGTGATTTACTAGAGTATCCATAAGTCCTTCTGATAATACAACATAGTAGTTCCAGACAACTGGTGCGTCCGGTACTAATCCTTTCTCCCACTATCAACCATTTTAAAACCCCATAATATACATGGTATGCCTTTTGTATCTCTGCGGTAACCTTGTTCACATCACTTTTCATTTCTAATCAGCCCTATGTCACCCTTGAGCTAAAAAGCTGGAATCTATCCAAGTCATTAATTTAATACCGAAGAACTATACCTTAGGATTGTAACTTCATGTTTCTCAACTTTCACCCGACGCGCAAATCCGATATAACCCGAACCTACCAACGCTAAACCCGTGGCTTCATATAATACCCTTTTAACCATCGAATCTTTCATTGCAAACATCTCTATATGCCCATCACAAATTCGGAAGCATCAAATCTTGCAATCTCTTGCACAACTATTCCCAGGTCTTAATATTCCTAAAATGCTCACCCAAACTATCCAATTATAAACTTACACATAACCCATTACCAAAAATATGGTCCCATCTCGAAAATATAACCCTACCTTCAAATTTTAGAGATTCCCGAGTTCCTTCTCGTTAGACAACTCTAGCTCATTAATGTGTTGACATTTTTGCCAACTTATGCTTCTTTTTAATGCTAAATTCATGCCCCATGTGTGTGATTAATGGACTAATAATGGTTTGAATGATGTAATTTTTGGTTTTGAGGCCTTGGAGAAGCATAAGGATTGGAATAGCTTCAAATGCTTGAGAAAATTGGATAGGAAGGCCAAAATTTGAAGGGAAAATGGCTAAAGAAGCAAAAAGGAAAATATGTGTGGACCACAAGCTCACCCACGTAGCTCGTGGCCACCTATGTAGCCATGCAGCTGAGTTGAAGAAAAATGAATCTATTTTCGGCCACATGAATTACATACCCACGCAGCTACCCACATAGCTCACCCACGTAGCTAGGCGAGAAGGGCATTTTTGCCACAATTGTGGATGACTTTAAATAGATTTTTAGGGATTTTTCTTAGATCACCTTGACACCTTTGAGCTTACTAGTGCCTCCATAGCGTCTTTTGGCAAGTGTTGAGAGATTTCATCATAGAGTTTGAATTTTCTTACTTAAGTACTCTTTAATTAGGTCTTTAGTTTCTCTTTATCTTATATTTGCTAATGCTATTATGAGTAGATAAATCCCCATAGCTAGGGTTGTGACTCTTATGACATTAATGTGAATGGGTATTTTATTATCTTTCTTATTTTTCATAACCCAATTCGTGAATCGTGATGGCACCTACCCTGTCCCCCCCTCCCTCGAGGGCAAGCGAACCATTCTCAAATCATTGTAGTCATTTATAAGCAGTTTGCGAAAATAAACCGTGATTTAGTTAACATATTCAAATGATATAAATAATAAGTGCGGAAGTAATAACAACCCCCAAAATTTGGTCTAGATTAGTACAAGAGCCACTATTACAAGATACAAGTCTGATATGAAGTAAAAATCTCAAGTATAACAATACTGGCTTAAGAATACAGAATAGACAGGTATATGCAAAGAAAGAGTCTCCGAGTTGCAGATCTAGCCAAAGCTCACCCTGGAATCTTTGTCGAGTAGAGTCGGATCACTCTCGACGACAGGAACTAGAACTAGTAACAAACTTTGCACTTAAAAGAAGAGTACAACAAGAGTAGCATCAGTACAAACAAAACGTATTAAGTAAGATTAGTTCACGTATACAAGATAAGTAGATAAGCCCATAATACCCAAACCAGAGTCACAGAATATCCCATAACCGAATCACCACCTAAGATGAAACTTCTAAACCATAAGTTTGTCTTATCACACTAATCTCAATTGATAATCATAACCTAAGTTTTGAACTAGGCAGAATCAATATCCAGCAATCTAACCCAGTCTATAATCCAGTCGTCACCACAATAATACTAACCGACCATACCAAATCAGAAATAAAGAGTCGTATGATGATGCATGATAATATGCAACGATGTGCAATGCAATGCACTAGCCAAATACCTCGAACATGTACATACATGCTAACGACTATTTTCGCTTATTAGTCATGACCCATAAAGGACCCGCGAACTCCATATACCCCTCTCTCCGGAACAACCCTCAGATTACGAGCTCACAAAACAGGCCACATCCTCACCCCCTGTCAAATGTGACTTTTAAACATATATTGTATGTGAGATAAGTATTCAAACTATGGTTCAAGTTTTGAACCCCAAGATGAAACATCAATTCAAAAGTAAGCATGATCAATCAATGAAATCAAATGCAAATGGAAGTGCAAGTCACAATGCTATAAGCCATACCAAAACTTATATAAGTCAGGTCAACCATGGAATGGATCATACAAACCATCTCGGTCAACATAAGGAGTCCATGACACCCTTTACTTTCGAATATAGCAAGTGTTGACACCCAATTTTGTCTCGCCTCTCCTCCGAAATACCTATTTACACTTCTAATATTTTTGGAAAATTAAAAAATATATATTTATATTTTACTGTAATTATTAGCCTCTTATCAATACCGGCGTTTCATTATTCTATTACAGTTACTAGCTATTATTATTCTTATTATTATTATTATTATTATTATTATTATTATTATTATTATTATTATTATTATTATTATTATTATTATTATTATTATTATTATTATTATTATTATTATGTTACCAGTACTACTATAATTCGCATTTTTTTCATTTCAGCACTCTTTTACCAGCTTACGCACACGCATCACATTTATCGTCGCTACTTTAAATAATAGTGTTTATTTACTGTGGACTTTCGAAATATTATTGCACGGCTATTACGACGGCATATAATTTTATTATCTGAGCACTAATAATTGCATATTTTGTATTAAGTAATATTTTAACACACTTTAGTATAGAGTTATTTAAATAGGTCTTTTATTTAGATGTAGTAGCCAATCAACTCATACTATTTTTGGACCAATTCATAAGATCAGCCCACATTTTCAATTTACCTGGCCATATTTCAATATCATTAGCCCATTCTTTTAATTCACCAGTCCAACATCCTATTCATCTACCCAACCAGCCCATATTTTAATCGACCCAGTCCATTAAACCCTTTGACCCGACCCGAATTCGTTCAAAACAAAGGGTTTCCTTTCATTTTCCTCCTTCCTCAGACGCCGCCCCCTCCCCCAGCTTTATTCTCTCCCTCTTTCATCGTCATTTCCTCTCCACCACGCCGCACACCCCACACCCACTGCCCTTTGTCCCCCACGCTCCTTCCCCCCCCCCCCTTCTTTCTGTCCCCCACGCTCCTCTCTCTCTTCCACTTCCCTTTGTCCCCGCTCCTAAAAAACGAAAACCCTAATCCACCCTATAAATAATCCTATCTTGAGTCGTTTAGAATAGGTTTTTGAGACGGAGAAATCCCCTTACAAAGACACAGTTTTTTTTTAGTCGCTGAAATCCTTACAAAGGGAGGTTTTTTTTATTCATGAAATTCCCCAAGAACTGAGGCCTTGGAATCGCAGAAATCCCCTAAGAATCAAAGTTCTTGAATCGCCAAATTTCCCTTGAAAATACAAGTCTTTAATTGTTCCAGTTCCCCTTTAAAACATCGGCTTTTAATTTGCTCAATATCGTCACAAAAATATTAGATCCTGTTCTGATTTGCTGTGGGTGTTCGTTCGAATCCGAGCATACGCCAACTCGAATTTCAAAGTGTTTCGAGGTATATCGAAGACTCTGCACCCGCTTTGCTGCACCCGAAGAAGGTCGGTAACCCTCCTTCTCCTTTGCTTCAGTTTCTGTTCTATGTAACTTTATGTAGTTAGACTGATTTAATTAGTTTAGTTGGTTCTAATATGGCACGTCTGGATGGCTGTTAAATATTTTCTTACCTTTAGCTTTGGATAAGTACGAGGATAATCATTGTATGTTGAAATACTGGGTTTGAAATTTTCATATCATAAGTATTTAATTTCAGTTCAATGCAACCCCTTTAAGTTGATGTATGTTCATGAGTTAAAAAAAACTCGAGTAAAATATGCCAAATCAATGTTATTTTCCACTCCTTGTAGTTTAGTTAAGAAGTCGAGTGTTAGATTCTACTATTTGCACTTATTCTTTGAGTATTTATAAGCATGTTTCCCTTTTCCAGTGTGTTTTGAATTAGACATCATTATTTGGTGTATAGTGTATATGTTGTATTTCAAGCTATGTATGAATCAGGTGTATTTTAAAAGAAAGAAGTATATTTCAAGAACGTGTTCCCACCATCAGTGGAGGAATAGAAGTAAAGTCAGATCAATCTGGACCAACTAGATACCAATCTGAATGGAGTAGCAAGAAAGGAGTGTAGAAGATAGAAGTTTCCTAATTGTCCTATAGCCTCTCGCAGATAAGTACGGAGCTTATCATACCGATTCGTAAGACTCTACAAGACATACTCTTGTACTTGTAAGATCGATAACCTAGGGCTCTGATACCAACTTGTCACGACCGAAATTCGTGAATCATGATGGCACCTACTGTCACGACCCAACCCCGGGGCCGTAACTAGTGCCCGAGTAGGACACCCGTTCACACTTATTTAGCAGAATCGACATACAAATAGCTTACACATACACAAAAGTCAGATATTGTCTTAAGCGGTTGCATATCATCGAATGAGTCATAAGAAAGCCGGCGAGGCGGTCACAAAACATGTCGTCCCATTGACACATACACATACATATACATATCAGCCGTTAAGGCTATCACAGCAAACGGAACCGCTTAAGACATAGATCACACAAACATGACAGAACAGAAACTATCCACAACCCACATCTATGTCTACAGGCCTCTAAAACAGACAACAAAATCATATGACGGGACAGGGTCCCGCCGTACCCCTGAATATATATATATTCAATGGAAAAGTCTATACCAGAATGTGGGCTCCAGAAACAAAAGGAGCACTCCAAAGCAGCAGAATAGGTATACTAAACTGGCGGGTCACCAGAACGAACGTCTGTACCTGCAGGCATGAAACTTAGCCCACGAAGAAAGAGGGTCAGTACGAAATATGTAATGAGTATGTAAAGCATAAAATACAGTAATCCAAATCATAACTAAAATAAGAAGTGTGGAAAATGAATACAGAATCAGTATATCAAAACCTGTTCTGAAAACATAAATAGTGCAAATAAAATCATGCATATGGCTCAGGAACGTGGTCGCCACTCCGACGCTGGCGCCACAACACATCATACTCCAGAAGGTTTCAAATCTCCGTACAACCCCAACACGCATCATAACATCATAACACATCATACGCTATAACACATCATAACACCATATATAGGCGGTATCCGTCCCTTTAGTAAGCGGCTCGGCGAACCGTAACACATCATACTGCCGAATATAACATAGTGCGCACGACGACAAAACCGGCCCGGGACTCGGCGAACGATATAATAGTAGTATGCACGAGCGGAGTAGTGAGAAATCATATGCATATAAATAAATTCTAAGACGTGATAGACAAGTAAATTTACCGACATCTAAAGCCTCAGAAAAACGTTTCGGGTCAATCGGTTTTAGTATAAGAAAGTTATGAGCGTTTGAAGTACAGAACCTTCTAAAAGCGTTTCAGAAGCCATTTTTGGAAAATCAAGTAACAATCATATTAGGTACCTTTCGAATATCGTTATGGATCAAACCAAATAGAGCTTTTAGAACCATATGTACGTATCAAAATATATATCAAAGACTTTAGTCATATCACTTATCTTTCGAACAACATTCGGAGACATATCAACTAGAACTTCGAACATCATAAATACACATCAAACCATATGGAGTAACTTATGGAAGTCAAGAATATTAGCCCTCCTAGTGGCTCTAAGAATAGGATTTTCTTTAAAATCATACATATACGTCATTCGCTCGTTTCATAAGAGTCATGCCAAAAGAAAAAAAGGTTAGGCTTTACATACCTCGATCGCTCCCTAAGCTAATCCTAACTCAAGTCTCGGGCTCTCCAAGATCTACAATAACGTTATTAAATACCAAACATTAGCTACAAGTACTTAGGAATTCAATCCTAAGCTAGTACTTGTCTACAAAAATTTCGGCAGCATTTCCCCTATATATTCGCCTATCCGAATTTCCAATTGCTCTCCTGTTGACACAGAAATACCAACAATAACATATGGACACAACTATATCTTCAATTCTTTTATTCCAACAAGAACAACAACATATCAAAACATCCCCCCAACTATAACATAACGATGCCCAAAATTCTAACGAACACTTACAATACACCAAGCAGCCCATATACACTTCTTATACCTTATTTCATGCAATCTTTTCAGCAAATTTCAGGGAAATACAACAGCAACCACATGACACCACATCATCTATTTATATGCAAGTACGCTACATTATTACCACAATAATCCTCACAATAACCCACAACAAATTTAACTCCAACTCCAACTCTAACTATTAAATTCCTTCATTCTCATCACATAATCCATGATATCAAAAACCAAAATATTAATTCAAATCAGTCCATCATTTTCAAATAAAACAGCCCCTACGGCTTCAACGACATTCCATCATTAACATACATAATTTCATAGACTCAATTCATGTTTACCAAGTTACAACAATACACCAACATCAACACATATAATTTCACACATAAAATTTACATTTGCATATTCCCCACACGTCCAACTTCATCATTAAACACATAGAAAAATGATTAACTCTTACCTTAACAAGTTGGCTTCTTCACTTGGCTAGAATTTGTGAAATGAACTAATACTTGTTCTTGTTGCTCCAAATGACTTCTCCACGTTATTATCAACTTCATAAGGGCTGAAATACCTAGAAAATCTGATTTTTGGATCAACAAATTTGAGCTCCAATTTTGCTAGCCATGGCTTATGCTCTCTCTCTCTCTAGCTTGTTGTTGAAGATGAAATGAGCTCTTGGGCACATATTTTTCACTATATGTACAGCCCCTAGGAGTGACAAGTGTCCCACTCAAGGTTGAGCCAATTAAATTTGGCCACATGTCATGGTGGGGCCTACTTAGTGCACTAGTGACTTATTTAATGAAAAATTAAATCTTAATCCCCACTTAATAATCTAATCATGGTAAATTAATCCCAACTTTACATTAATATTTAAAAGAAGATCAATTCTTACCTTTTTCCTTAATTTCCCACTTGACTAGAATTTTGAATTTGCAACATAGAGTAGTTTTCTTGCTCCAACAATTATACCACGTTAAAGAGGACCATTGAATTAGTAAGAATACTAGAAGAATATATTTTTTGGATCAAGATTGAAGGCTTCAAAATTTTTTTTTCTTTTCTTTTCTCTTGGCCGAATGACCTTTATTTTGCTCTCAAGGTTTTTCTTTCTTGAAGGTTCTTGAAATAAGATGACAAATGGTAGTAGTCATCCTTTTTATTTACTTGGATTAAATCCCCAAGTGGGCCTTGGCTAGCCACACTTGGGCTTTTTTTTTTTCCAAGCCCATTTCTCCAAGATCAATCTCCCCTTCTTTTGTTGCATGAAAAATTATTTTCCAATTTCCAAATTCTCCCTTAGCCTTTCTTAATATTTCCACATCAAGATTTTCATAAACAACTTATATGTTAAACAAGATAAAAATTATAGTCTTATCCTTAACTTGTCGCAATTATGTTGAAATATCCGAATGTGAAAAATACGGGGTATAACACCTACGTTGTCCCCCCAGGTAAGCGAACCATTCCCAAATTCTTTAATTCATTATAAGAATTATGCGAAAGTAAAAAATGATTTAACTAACAGATTCAAATTATATAGAATAACAAGTGCGGAAGTAATAATATCCCCAAAATCTGGTCTAGACTAGTACAAAAGCCAATATTACATAGATACAAAGTCTGATAGGAAGTACAAATCTAAAGAATACAAATACAATATCAAGAATAAATAATAGACAGTTATAAACAAAGAAAAAGTCTCCGAATTGTGGTTCTAGCCAACAGCTCACCCTGGAATCTCTGTCAAGTAGCCTCGGATCACCTTCGAGGACGAAAACTGAAACCAGTAACAAACTCTGCACTCAAGGAAGAGTACCGCAAGAGTAGTATCAGTACAATACACGTACCAATAAGCATCATAGGTAGACTAATATTAGTTTACGCATATAAGTACAAAATCAAACTAGATAAATAGATGGGCACAAATATCCACTCAAATCACGGAAGATCACACAACCGAATCATCGCCTAAGGTGAAGCACCTAAACACAAGTCCGCCAAGTCTTTTACTATTCCTCAGAATAGCCACAACACAAGTACAACCACAAATCCAATCAATAGATATAAAATGAGGTGATGAATATATGCAATGCAATGAGATAGATGTCAATGCAATGCAATGGGCAGTAACACAAACTGTATACACAGGCTTCGGATAAAATCTCGACGTCTCAGTAGTCATGACAGGTGATGGACCCACGACTTCCATGTACCACTCATTCCGGAACGAACCTCAGACCCGAGCCATATGCCCTCCGCTCCAGAACTAATCTCGGACTCGGAGTTATAACATGCTTTCCTCAAAAAGTGCCACACTTTCTTTCATAGTTGCCATAAGTCTTCCATCAATTATTTCCGAACCATTTCCAAAATGTATGAGTGAATGAGTGCAATAATGCTAAATCAATGCAATCAATGCCAATGAATATACAAAAAAAGTCACAACCCTATAAGCCACATTAAGACTTATACAAAACAACTCAATCGTGGAAATGAAATCAACAAGCTAGGTTAAGTACCAAGTAAATCTATCATATCACTTTATTCCAACCATCACAAGTACACCATGATCGCAATGTGTAAAACAACGGCGAAAAGACCACATAATCAGATATGTTATACCCCGTACTTTGCACATTCGGATAATTCGAGATAATAGCGACAAGTTGAGGACAAGGCCATATTTTGATCTTGTTAATATGTAAGTTGTTCATGAAAATTATCAATGAGGAAATATCAGGGAAGGCTAAGGGCAAACTTGGAATTAGGAAAAATAATTTTTCAAGAGTCACAAGTTAGTTATGAATTAGTTGGGCTTGTAATAAAAAGAAGAAGAAAAAAAAAGGGCTAGCACCTTGGGCCAAGGGTGGCCGGCTCCTTAATGGGCCAAAGCCCATGTGGGGCTCTAATTTGTAGTATTAAAAGATGACTAAGTCATCTTTAACTTATGGAAAAATCAAGAAACTTGTATAAAATAAAGACCACCCCAACTTTCGGCCATGACCATGGGAATTTATCCCTTTGAAATATTGTTTCAAAAATTGTTTTCTTGAGGTATTCCTACTAATTCAAGGACCCTCTACAACGTGGTGTAGTTTTTTCGGAAGATAGGCCACTTGTTTCGTCGATTTAATACCTTGGTCAAGTGAAGAAGCTAGGAATAAAAAGGTAAGATTTTGCTCCTTTTATCTTGGAAGAAATATATATATGTGTTGTAGAATATGGAAAGGAATGTAAAGTGTGAAAATTGTGTGTTATAGGTATGTGTATGTGGTCGTGTATATGTATTGTTGTGTAGGCAAGATGAGTTGAATTTTATGTAGTATTCTAGTTGTGGTTATGGTGGACTTCATATTGAAAATGAAAGTTGAATGAATTTGGTTGAAGTTGGAAGTGTGGAGTAGGGCCGTGTGGTGTGGGGTGATGAGAGGGAAGTGAATTAATTTTGTTTAATATGTTAGTTGTGTTGTTGTGACCCTTATAATGTAAATGAAGGCTAAATGGTTTAATTTGGCATTGAAATTGATTGTAGAAGATTATGTCATTTTAGTATGATTTTATGATATTATGGAAATGAAGTTGTCAAAGTGTGGATTGTTGTTGTTGATTATGAATTTGAAACTAGAAAATGTGTCGTGGTAGTTTCGTTGCGTATGTAGGAATTTCGGGTGGAATATGGAATTGATGGAATTGTTGAATATTGTATAGATTGCTTGGAATGTTCTTGGCATATGTTTGAATGATCTTAAATTAGTACATGAATATGAAAATGTTGATATTGATTTGAAGGTGAAAAGTTGGATTGAAAGTTGTTGCACTATTTAGAAAAAGAAGACAATTTATGTTAGAATGCGTTCAAATCGATTGTTGATGTTATTGGAATTGTTATTGGTATGGTTTTTGATATTTTGGACGAGTTAAAAATCTCGGGGATGTTGTATGTATAGGGGAGATGCTGCCCAAATTTCTGTAGACAAGTATTGGTTAAGATTGAATTCTTAAAGCTTTATGATTAATATTTGGTAAATGTGACCAATTGTAGATTTTAGAGGAAACGGGACTTGAAATCGGACAAGCGTAAACGACAAATAAGGTATGTAAAGCCTTACCTTTCCTTATTTTGGCACGTCTTAGGTGTGATAGGTTTGGATGCGAGCCTCGGGGACGACTCTACTCTTAAGAATTCGCTCCTAAATTTGCCCATTTTTCATTCAGTAAAATTGAATTTAAATATTTTATGAATAGTTGAAAGTATTGCCTAAACATCTAGGACTTGCACAAATAGGACCCGACTACCTTAAAACTCTCACAAGTGACGTCATGAAATGTAACGTACGTAAATTGTGTACGCCACCTCATTTGACCCGAGGCGGGCCCACTTTCTCCGATTCCTCTCCTATTTTGTATTGACTTACTTTCAAACGATTTTAAAGGAAACGTTTTAACTACTCTTCTAACTACTAAATGACAATTTTTATAAATATTCCGCTGGGTCTTGTAAATTGTTTTGGAACATGGAAACGATCCCAGAAAGATTATTTTTACGTAACCTATTGTGACATCCGAAATACACACACTAAGATTATCGTCCGATTTCATTATTATGAATTGTTATTCGAGATGTCCCATCGAGTCTTTGTAAATGTATTATGTTTTATATTGCATTTAGTTTCTCACTACTCCACTCGTGGATGCCTCAACGCTTCTTTCACTGAGCCCGGGCCAGGATATGTTATCACGCGTATTTCTTTGCATTGTTCGCCGTGTCCCGATGTGAGGGGGCAGCTATGACAGGTACATGGGTTCTGGAGTTATGTTGTGTCATGTACCTATATTCTGATGTTTGATGATATGACATGACATGGCCATCTGATATGTTATGATACGTTATGATATGTTACAGAGCTATTCTCTACTCTGGAGTTATGCTGTGTTGTGGCGCCAGTGACGGGGTGGCGACCACGTTCTGTTCACCGAGTCCCTTAATGGGGCCAGATATGGCATATGTTTTTGCATACACTATTGATGTTTTGCAAAAATGCATTTGACATTTTGTACATTATACTCATTTTCTGTACATTCTATTTTGTTTATAATTTTATTACTGTACTCCAGGTTTTACATATTCAGTACACATTCCGTACTGACCCCCTTTCTTCGGGGGCTGCGTTTCATGCCACGCAGGTACAGACGCCCGATTTGCTGACCCGCCCGCTTAGGATTTTACTCTGCTGTCTTGGAGTGCTCTCTTGTACGGAGCCCACGTTTTGGTACATACTTTTCTATTTTATATATAAATATATATATATATATATATATATATATATGTTATTCAAGGGTATGACGGGGCCCTGTCCCGTCTTATGATTTGCTGCTATTCGTAGAGGTCTGTAGACATACATGTGGGTTGTGTATATGTTTTGGGTTGACATGTTCTGTGACAGCCTTATCGGCTTCCACACGCTATATCTGTTTATCTGTGATAGTCAGTAATGCCATTCGAATTCCATATCTGTATATTCTGCTTAAATACTGGTTTGGGTTATTGGGTATGTATGGGTGTCCAGCACGGACACTAGTCATGGCCTACGGGGTTGGGTCGTGACAAAATGACAACGAAAAGAAATCGAGAAGGTGCAGTGACTGCCGACAATCCCAGTCATTTTGAGCTCGTCCTTAGGGAGATCTCATGTTTTGAACACTTGGATCCACTCTTCTCCTCCCAGCACTCGGGTGCAAGGTTTCTAGGAGGCGAGTGTCTGGATATGATCCGCTACGCTTTTGAGTTATTGCCTCGTTAAAAATTTTACCAGGAAAAATCAATTGAGAAAAAACCTTGGCCAATAAAAAGGGTGTAATGCATATCCTTATTCTTTCCCCAGGTGATGATTCGATCTAAACTTCGAAGGCAGTACCTGTCACGGAGAGAAGGCAAGTTAACTGAAGATAGGTAGTGTAAAAGCTTAGGGACTTAGCTCGGGAAGGATCATGCTTTCAAAGGTAGAATTTTCTTCAAGTGACAGACGTTGCAGATGTTCTTCAGCTCCTTTTAGAATTCGTCTTTGATCCAGTAGGATCCCTTTCTTGCGATTCCTGCTATTTGGTTCGGACATTATTACCCGCGCGGGGATGCCGAGTTTGTGCAAGGTTTTTCACAAAGGGAACATCGTCACCACACAGATCGGGGGACATTGGAGATATCGTCTTAGCTTTCGAGTCGCGGCTTCTAGATAAAAAAACAGCTTTTTTAGGTATGGGTAACGCACCTCAGCCTCAGATAAGGCCTTACTAGTATAATAGATAGGTAATTATGTACCTTTTTCCCCGCGCACCAATACAATAATTATCGTGGCCTCTAAAACAGTCAAATAGATTAGCAAAGGTTCACCTGCCTCTGGCCTATCAAGCAACGGTGGATTTGAAAGGTATTTCTTTAGGTCTTTTAAGGCCTGTTGACATTTTGGCATCCATTCAGAGTCCTTCTTCTTTTTTAATATGCTGAAAACTTTTGGCAATTTTGGATGACCTTGATATGAACCTACCCGAAGAGGTTACTCTCCCGGTCAGCTGTTGCACCTCCTTGGCTTTATTAAGAATATATTGTATCTTTTCGATGGCCTGGATATGATATGGGTTGGCCTCAATTCCCCTGTTGGACACAATGAACCTCAGGAAATTGCCGGAGCCTACTTCGAAGATATATTTTTCTGGGTTTAGCTTCAGGTTGTGGGTGCGAAAGTTATCAAACATTTCCTATTGGACATCTTGATGGCACCGCTACCTTATTTTTAACCAATTGGATGCATTTTACAGACACTGGGCAACTTTTTTGCTTGATAGGGCTAGCAATCCGCATTCATATTCGGCTTATGAGTGGCCAATTCTGGAGGAATGTCTACAATATCCAAATTAGACCAAGTGAAGCTATTCATATTTTGTCAATAAATTGAGTAATTCCCCCAACACTCTAAGCTTAGGCTCAAGCCCAAGTATACTTGTTCCTTTCGAAGGTCCAGATAGCAAGTCGTTAATTCTAGATCCTCTGTCGTAACGCTTCATATGTCTACTTCTTTCGGCATGAGGGATTCTCTTAGTATCCTTTCCTGCGAATTCTTGGTAGGTGGGCTTTCTTCCTGTCCTTTCTCGAGTTCGACTGTGGGCTGAGCCCCAAGGCTAGAATTCTATTATGCTAGTGATTTCTACCCTCTTGACCATCTTCGGCGGTTGTCAAGGTTTCATCCCCTTGGCTAGGCTCTGAATTCCTCGAACCTCGGTGATCCTTCGTGATCTGATGGAAATTTGAAGGGACTGCCCTCACGGTATGTAACTAGGGCCTCCCTATTACCATATTAAGCGGAATTTCCCCTTTGAGGACATCGAACAAGGCCTTCACGGAGACCCCTTCCACAAGTTTTGTCAGCTCGATCTGCCTTCAGGCGGTCTTACAGGTTTAATCCGGTCAATATTTTGACCATCGGCATCACCGACTCTATTATATGCATCTCGTTGAGAACCTGTTATTGTACCACATTCACAGAGCTACCTAGATCGACAAGCACATGTTTAATGTTAAAGTTAGAGATTTTTAGAGATATTACTAGTACGGCGGTATGTGATCACCTGATATTTTTTCCTTCTGCCTCGCTAAACGTGACATGATTTCCCGAATAATCCCTCCCTTCTTTTCTAAGAGGGGAAGGTATTCTGCTGGATGGCCCTTGGGTTATCTCCCCGATAATTTTCCCTTTGAAAATCACATTGATCGTGCCCAAAGGCATCGGTTGTTCGTGCAAAGTCCCAGGCTCTTTCCTCCGGGAGCGCCTAGACCGTCCGTACCAGAATTCTTTCAGGTGCCCCCTTCATAATAGGTCTGCCACCTCATAATGCAGGTGCTTACCATTTTTGGTCGAATGCCTCCGAGTGGTATGATACTTACACCATAAATTTACGTCATGCCTATTAGGGTTAGATCACATTGCTACAGGAAACCTCGCTTTCTTCATTTTTTTTATTACCATGACCAGCTCACCAACCTCCATGTTAAAATTATACTCACACTAGGTGGGCTCGAGTAGTCCAATGAGCTTCTCAGCGGTGCCTCTCTAGCTTTCCTGGGCTGGCCTTGGTCATACCGTGGCCTACGAGTTCCTGCGTCTCCCCTTGGAGGAAAATGGGATATACACGGTTCATACCAGTCTCTCAAGTTCTGTTGCCTGACAGGGGAACATTCCTAGGACATTCATGCAACTTGCTCCTTATTTCAATACAGGCGCCAGTTCTGAGGTCACCCTCTATGCTTATTTTGGCCGTGTATCTATCATTTACCTCGTTCTAGGACTTGGCCGGGAACTTCCTCAGGCTCTCCTTTAATTTTCACGACGCATCCAAACCTTTGGTGTTCAAACCATCTGTGAACGCCATTGCGGCTCAGTTCACGGGTATAGCAGGCAGTATTATCCTCTCTCGCTGGAATCTTTCCACATAGTAGCTGAGTGATTCGTCCTCTTACTTTATAGCAAAAACATCCTTTTTGCGCGTTTCCACTATTCGGGCCCCTGCGTGAGCCATCATGAAAGTATCTGCAAGAGTGGTAAAAAAATCAATAGATTTTCAGGTAAGAGAGTTTACCAGGAAAGTGCTCCCTTAACAAAAGTGTGTTGTTTGAGGTCGTGTCTGGCAACGGCCGCTTCAAAGGTGGCTATGTGTTCTTTCAGGTCTGTGGTTCCGTCATATTTGGGTTTGTCTGGTATTTTGAACTTCTTTGGAATAGGTGCAAGAACTATGCTGAGTTTGTATGGGATCTTTCCATATTTCCTTGCTCTTGCCCCTTTCAAAACGGGAGGTTCCCCAGGTATCTGACTCATCCGGTCATGAACCTCCTTTTCCAGCTTCGCCCAATTGGTTCCAACTCCACTTGTTCCGCGTTTGTTCTGATAGTCTCGGGTTATTTCCCTACCAGGGTTTTGTCGATCGTCCGACTGCGAGCTTTGCAGGTTTCTTGTTTCGGCGGGAGTGTTGCTTCCGGACGTGCTACTAGCTGGTTTAGGCATGGTCAAATGTGCTCCGCCATAATAGCTCTAAATGCAAATAGAGTTTAAGAGTTTCTGCTATGAATCAGGACGACACCACAACAGTCTATCCCCCTATACGGCGCCAAAGTGTTTTCCAGTGAAATTGGATTTAACCAAAAAATCAATTCGAGATTTGTTTTTATAGGGGTTGAAGACAGGTAGGACGTATCCAACCCCGAGAACTCTCTCGTGAGGCCAGTTTAGAGTGATGATGAGAACTGGTGCAAAAGAATAAGGAACAATAATGTAAGAAAGTAGTCTAAAGAGCTAAATCTAATGAACTTTCATGTATGTATTGCCTTACATAAAATAATGACAGGGTCACAGAAATGGTGAAATCTAGGAGATCCAGAATGTCCCTCTTTCCTTCCTAAGCTTTGGTATATATAGGCCTGAACTAGACTATTCTACCCCTAAAAGTCATGACAACGAGACTATGCTAATTTCACTGTGCCCACGTGCGCTGTGGCGCTCTAACTGAAGTGGGTGGATGTTAAAGGAGTTGGTAGGAGTGGGGCACAGCTGTGGAATGCCCCCGAGTCGTCATAGTCTCTGGATGTGTTGATACATCCGGAGGCACTCTTCACCTAATACAGAATCCTTTTCTTATGTTTAATTAGGCTAAGGATAAGTTATTTTGAGGTTAATTACAAGGTTAAAATATTCATAATTGTGTGAATGAAGAGCTTATAATTAAAAATATAAAAGCAAACAATAAAATCTAAACTTAATATCCACCTTAGAGAGCTAAAATACATATTCCAAGAAATTTTCCTATAAAGAATTATTTGGAGTTCAATTCTTATGTAGTAAGATTTATCGAAGGAAAGTTCGAAAAGAAAATCTTAAAAACTTTGATGTTTCATGAACTTTAGGACCCCTCCCTTGGAGAACAAGGTACTCCTGTAAATAAAGGGCTGCTCAATTGCCTCAATTTAATCGCATTCTTGAGGAAAAGAACTTTTACCATTATAGGGATCTTAGTAGCTCAATCCCTTAATTGGTTGGCTAGCGAATTTTTACCTTGTTGATGAGGGTTCGAATTCTCATATTGTAATTCCCTTCCTCATTTCCCCTTCCCCTACCCCTTATGTAATTTTTTTTAAAAAAAACTTTTACCATTCTCTATCTTTTGTTCTCTTTTTTATTATTTTATAATATGAATAAACCTTTTGTAAGTTAATTGCAATAAACTCATGACCATTATATTGCATAAATTAAGAATACCATAATATAAAGATTAGACGTCTCATATGTTAAGAGAATAGATTTCTATAGAATCTTTTTCTTTGGTGTAAGGATAGATAGGTAGACAGTATAGATTTGAGTTCACGATGGAACTTTTACATACCGTAATCTAATTTTTATAATGAAAGTTCTGTATACGATAAAAACCGGATGTGAGCCAAATCAGTGGAACGGGAACCGGAGGAAGGAACAATGATGCGCCCGAGGCTACTCGCCCTTGACCGAAACAGTGCCTAGGCCGAAGCTGAGAAGGGCACCGACTGATCTGCCCTCTGCATCGTTGAAACGGCCAAGCCCGAGGACTCGGGCTTTCATGGCCGTTGGTCCGCATGACCGTTAGCCCGAGTAAACGTTTGTCCGTGTGGCCATTGCAAACGGGTCACGCGCCAGTAACGTCCAGTCATGGTCAACTACCTACCATGCGTGTGTCAGACGGCGCCATCAGTCTAATCTCACCAAATCCGTGCAGAGCAGTCCTTTTTATTATTATTTTATTAACTCATATTGTATGAGAACCATGGGAGTGCTACTATAAATAAGGCATGTCCCCTTCCTTTAAGGGGGTTGGCTTCTCCATTTTCCAAGAACACTTGTAATACAAAAATATATATGCAATCTCTCTCCCAATATCTGATCCGGCCAAGGCCGTTTGTTTCCATTTACGTTGTGTTTCTTCCATTAAGTATTCAACATGGCTTCTAAACGTTCATGTCCGTAGCAAATTAAGCAAATCACCGTTACTAGCCGTTTTATTACCAAATACTCACACGCTTATTTTCCACTATCAAATATATATATCAAGATCCAAGCACATATCCTATACCCGCGTACAAATTCAATTGGTTTCCCAATTTCGGGGTAAACAGTTTGGCGCCCACCGTGGGGCTAGGATAATAGTGGTCTTTGATCTTGATCTCTATCTTACCCATCAAAATCAGAAACATCTACTGTTCGTCTCTGAAAAAACGGACCAAATGGCTAACAGTGGGCAATCTGGTCACGTCAACAACAACGAGATCGTGGCTGAAAATGAAGGCAGCGGGCCACGAGGATCGCTAAACCCCACTGACCCTTTAAATACTAACAATTCAATTACTTTGTCCGGGACACAAGTCCGGAAAGAACCGGATACCCCGAATGATAATATTGACTTGCGTTTAATTTTTGAAATGTTGCAGGAACAGAGAGCGGCGATTGCCGAACAGGGAATCGCAATAGCCCAGCTACAAAATGGAAGAGGTAAAACGACCCCGGAAAAGGCGAAGAGTGTTGCTGAACCCAGAGGAGATGAGGCACGGATGGTTGAAAGCAATGGCTCCGGAGCTGGTCCATCCACCGAGGTTCTGAGAACGCTCGAAATGTTAGAGAAACGGGTGGACTCGACCGAAAAAAGGGTGGAGACATACAACTCTCGGGTGGATCAAATCCCAGGGGCTCCGCCTATTTTGAAAGGGCCGGATTCAAAGAGGTACATCCAAAGGCCTTTTCCTCCGAGTGCAGCTCCGAAATTGATCCCGAAGAGGTTCAAAATGCCGGATATCCAAAAATATGACGGCACAACGGACCCTCACGAACACGTGACCTCATACGCCTGTGCTATAAAAGGCAATGATATGGAAGATGATGAAATCGAATCCGTGTTGCTGAAAAAGTTTGGGGAAATTCTGTCAAAAGGAGCATTGACTTGGTACGATCATCTGCCCGAGCATTCAATCACTTCTTCCGAAATGCTCGTCGATGCCTTCATAAAAGCACACGCCGGAGCCAAAAATGTGCTGGCTCGAAAGGCGGATATTTTCCGTATAGCCCAAAGAGACAAGGAGCTATTGCGTGAATTTGTAAAACGGTTCCAAAGGGAACGAATGGAGCTCCCCCCGGTTCCGGAGGAATGGGCCGCACAAGCTTTCACAAAGGGGTTCAATGTTCAGAGCTCGACGGCATCATTCAAATTAAAGGAAATCTTGCTGGAATACGAGGCTGTGACCTGGGCGGATGTCCATAATCGATACGAGTCAAAAATTCGGATAGAGGATGACCAACTCGAGCTTCCCTCGGGGCCCGTAAAAATGAACAAAATCTCGGAGAGACCACGAAAGAATTACGAACCGGAGGCCGGACCATCGAGGGAAAGGTATCGGCCATACTCTCGAAAACCAAGCTTCAGGTCGGAAAAATCAAGGGATGGCCCGAGTCATTTCTCCGGGCGGGGGTGATAAATGGGCCGAGTCCCCGGTTCAGGTATACCACCGAGGAGTCAAACAAGGAGGCCACGACTGTGAAACTCGATCTCACGGATGAACTTCGCGAAAACGCGTTGGTCCGCATTGCAACCCAGAAGCAGAGAATGGAAAGGTACTACAATCGGAGAGCCAATTTTTGACATTTCTATGTTGGGGACTTGGTGCTTCGAAAAGATACCTTGAGCACCAATAATCCCAACGGAGGAAAACTGGGTCCGAACTGGGAAAGACCGTACAAGATAACCGAGGTAACGGGCAAAGGATCGTGTCAGCTGGAATCCGTGGACGGGCAGCGATTGTGCAACAACCGGAACGTGGCTCATTTAAAGGGATATTACTGCTAAGGTATGGACACCTCATATTTAACCTTTTTCTTTTTGCAGGAAGTCAAGTACCGGATAAAGTTAGGATCTAGGTCTGAAAACGCGTGTTGCACTCTTTTCCTTAGTACGCTTTTGTCCCAAAATGGATTTTTCGACAAGGTTTTTAATGAGGCAACAAGTACAACGTGGTTACTTAACAAAAATAAGGACAAACGGTCGGGAACTCGGGATCACGGCCTACGAGTGGGGGCTTGATAGCGCTCGCCTGATCTAGTAGCTCGGATAAGAACTAGGGGACTTATACCCACATCGAGGTGTACCCCGATTAATGGAAAACGGAGGAGCTCAACAAATCAAGACCGGACCTTCTGCATTAGGTTTCAGTGTAAGGGCCAAACGATCAAAATGAATCGTGTCCCCCCAATATTTGCTACGGAAAAACCAAAACCGGACCTTCTGCATTCGGTGTCGATGAAAGGACCAAACGATCGTAATGAATCGTGTCCCGTTTAGCATTTGCTACGGCAAAACTAAGGCCCGACCACCGGCCACAACCTCCAATCTAAGGACCAAACGATCATAATGAATCGTGTCTCATTCAACATTTGCTACGGTAAAACTAAGGCCCGGCCACCGGCCATAGCCTCCGATGTAAAGACCAAACAATCATAATGAATCGTGTCCCATTCAACATTTGCTACGGCAAAACTAAGGCCCGGCCACCGGCCATAGCCTCCGATGTAAGGACCAAACGATCATAATGAATCGTGTCCCACTTTTCATTTACTACGACTAAGGAAGGAAGAATTAAAATTCTCATATGTACAAGCATTTTGCAAACGCAAAGTTACCAAAAGCTGGTATAACAAAATCTTGGGTGCCTTTCTGTTAAAAGGACTTCGCCCCGATGATAACCACCGTATTCTGGCACTGCCCCGCTCACATACTCTATATCGAGGATTGTGTTCGAAATTCGATAAAGGCGACAAGGTCACAATGACCCAAGCCAAAGCTCAGCAAATTCCCCCAAAACGGGGACTGCTACATCAAAAACTTTGCCAAGGTTGAAAAAAATACCGACCCTAAAGAAAATGCCTATCGTAATTCGGAGACATCTGAACTTATGAAGCATCGGACAAGTCCCACGGGCACGGTGAATTAACGACTATGAGTCGACTTGTCCTAAAACGGACCAACGATCATGACAAAAATAATGGCAAACATTCAAAACGAAGAAATAAGAAGGTAACGACGAGCTGCCAAAACCACCGGTTTTCGGGAATTATCCACTTCCCGTTACTCCGATAGATCGCAGATCCGGGAAGTGTGGGGCTATCTGTATATGGTAAAAACCGGATGTGAGCCAAACCGGTGGAACGGGAACCGGAGGAAGGAACAATGATGCGCCCGAGGCTACTCGCCCTTGTTCGAAACAGTGCCTGTGCCAAAGCTGAGAAGGGCACCGACTGATCTGCCCTCTGCATCGTTGAAACGGCCAAGCCCGAGGACTCGGGTTTTCATGGCCGTTGGTCCGCATGACCGTTAGCCCGAGTAAACGTTTGTCCGTGTGGCCGTTGCAGACGGGTCACGCGCCAGTAACGTCCAGTCATGATCAACTACCTACCATGCGTGTGTCAGACGGCGCCATCAGTCTAATCCCACCAAATCCGTGCAGAGCAGTCCTTTTTATTATTATTTTATTAACTCATATTGTATGAGAACCATGGGAGTGCTACTATAAATAGGACATGTCCCCTTCCTTTAAGGGGGTTGGCTTCTCCATTTTCCAAGAACACTTGTAATAGAAAAATATATATGCAATCTCTCTCCCAATATCTGATCCGGCCAAGGCCGTTTGTTTCCATTTACGTTGTGTTTCTTGTATTAAGTATTCAACATGGCTTCTAAATGTTCATGTCCGTAGCAAATTAAGCAAATCACCGTTACTAGCCGTTTTATTACCAACTACTCACACGCTTATTTTCCGCTATCAAATATATATATATCAAGATCCAAGCACATATCCTATACCCGCGTACAAATTCAATTGGTTTCCCAATTTCGGGGTAAACAAGTTCTACAACCTTTTAATCAAAGTTTTCTTACCTGATCACAAAAATTTGCAAGAACCTTCCTACATTATACTAATGAGTTGCATTGGTAATAATTAGTTATATGATGTTTAACAAGGACAACCGAAAGAAGGTGAAAACAAAAATCAGAAAACGTGACCATTTGGCTTCTAAGTTTACTTTTGTGTCATTTTTTGCCTTTGTTTACCCCGGATTTGGATAATCAATTGAATTTGTAAGTGGGTATAGGATATGTGTTTGGATCTCAATATGTATCGTAGGGAAATGGAGTGTATGAACGTTATGTGGCAAAGCATTTGATGTAGTGTCTCAATGTGTGCTAAATGAGATGCAATACTTGTATGAAGAAATATAATGGAGATGAAAATAATTGCTATGGACCGAATCCAATCATAGAGAGAGATTGCATATATGATTTTGCTATTACAAAGTGTTCTTGATGTGTGGCAGTCAACCCCTACAAAGGAGAGGGATGGGCCCTATTTATAGTGTTGCCTTCATGGGCTTCATACAATACTAATCATTAAAAAATAAGAGAAAGGACGACTCTTAGCGGATTTGGTGGGATTAGGTTGGTCGTACGGCCTGATACACGCATGGTTGACTATGGCAGGACGCTATTAACGCGTGGCTCGTGTACAACGGTTGTACCAGACCAACGGCACGGATACTTGGGGTAACGACCTCGACCAACTCGGTGATGAAGGAACCGGACCAAATGGTCCTCCCGATCAGCTCCGGACAGGCGTTCCTCCGGTTCAGAATGAAAGTCTTCACGTATGTTCTTGCCCCTTCTTCCCCGGTTTCTCGTTTCACCGGTTTGACTTACATCCGATTTTTACCGTATACAGCCTTCTTGCTCTAACAATTTATAGGTTTACAAGGCTAGTCTTCTTATTCTCTTTAATGCTTATATTTAAGCATTATGTGCTTTATTTTACATAAGATCAATATTTGCATGCTCTCCTTCACTTTCTTGGAACTAGGAGTGTACGAACAAAACTAACAAACTCCACCAAATCGATAATTCAAATCAAATCGAGAAAAAAAAACAATTAGTGGTTTGTTTGACTTGATTTGGTTTGGTTTTAACTAAAAAATTGTCAAACCGAACTAAACTAACCCAACATTAATTACATGTATACTTATTTTTAAAATATTTTATATATAAAATATTTACTTATAATGTAATTTAAAAATATTTTTTAACTGTTTTCATAGTTTTTGTCTTTTAACATTTTATTTCAAGTTTTGACGTAGAATTTTGGATATTCCAATAAGTTTTATAGCCCATACATATTAGTAAGGGAAAAGAACATTGAGAGGCCACCAGCAAAAAAATAGGCTCAAAAAGGTCCATTTTGGGCTTATAACCGTTCGGCCCAAAATAATGTCAAGCGCTAGCTAGCCAACCCATTTACTACAAAAAAGAATCATACTTGCTGGTGACTTTAGTCGCCACAAAAAAGATCGAAAAGACGTCACTAAAAGGTTCGCTTAAAAAAGAACAAGACTATTTGTGGTGATTAATAAAGATCAACGAAAAAACTCACATTGAGCCTGAAAAAAAATTCCAAAACATGTATAAGATGTGTATAATTAGTGATTAAACGTTAATTGAGCCTTCAAGAAGTATCCCAAAACATGTATACTATGTGTATAATTAGTAAGTATACATTAATTATACATTTATTAAACATAAATATTACGTTGATTATATATTTATTATACAATAATAAAATATTCTCTATACATATACTTTAGGGATACATATTCTATACGCTAATGGCACAGTTTCTATACGTGTGATACATTTTTGTATACATATATAGTAGTGATACATATTCTATACAACACTGATACAGTTTCTATACATATGAGACATCTTCTATACATATACAGTAGTGATACATATGCAATAATGATACAATTTATATACATATGTTGGAATTAGTTAAAAAATGGCTAGAAAATGAAATTATTTGAAAAGGCTAAAAAATGACTTTTAAGATTCTTGGGCTATCGGGTGTCAATAGATTCACCCAAACGACCATTTGTGTCCTTTTCCCTACTAGTAATTCAAATAAAGTCCAAATGAATACGAATGCTAACAAAAGTAATTCAATCTTAACACTAGGAATGACAATAGTGTTAGATATCTATTCTTTAGTTGTGTATTGTTACTTTAGACAATGAAAATACATAACTTAATTTTTTTTCTTTGTCATGTAATTAATAACTACTAGCCGTACTTATTTTAGCATGACTTAGTGTTTTTAGATGATGCTCATTTTCATTATGCCTTAATAATTAGCAATATTTAGTTTATGCTATTTCTTATTTTTTTTTGTTGAATATTTTATTAAAATGTCATCACTCATTTCACGATGATGCTCATTTTCATTATGCCTTAATAATTAGCAATATTTAGTTTATGCTATTTCATTATTTTTTTTATTGAATATTTTATTACAATGTCATCACTCATTTCACCTTTTTGTTATTTTTTTAAAAAAACACCTTAATTAGTATATAGTTGTATCATACTAGGACTAAATAAATATTTAAAATAAAAGTTATATTTTGTAAGAAGATTTTTTCAGAAGGAAAACCCCAAAAAATCTGAAAAACCCGATATTTATTGATTTGATTTTGTTTCTCAATTTAAAATCATTTTTTCTCTTGGTGTGCTTTGTTTGACCTGCTTAGAACTGAGGACAAATGTTCCTCACAATTGAGTTGCCAGATGCACTTACTCTATCCTAGTTTATAAGTATTACATATATAATAGTTTGCGCCTTGAGAAAATAAATTATTTTTATAAATGGGCAAGCAGAAAATCTTCAAGAAGCTAATAAAGACAAAAGAATATTACTTTATGGATTTTAATCTTGCATAACATCTTTTGAAGTTGCGGAGAATTCAGGATTTTTGGTACATGGGTGCTCATTTCTTATTATATAAAGTTACCACAACTCACATAGTGTAAGTACACAACTATGAAAACACCATGTTTTTTTTAAAAGCTAATGAGAAAATTATGATGACCATTATGAAAAAAAAAGACTTTTCACTTTTGGAAAAAAATGAATTAGCTTGAAAGATTTTTAAAAATTTACTAAAATTTCTCAAGAAATATAATAAAAGTGTTAGATGCCCCCCCCCCCCCCCCTTTTTTTTTTCTCTTTTTATGTCAGAAGAAAATTACATAAACGTGAAAAGAAATTAAAACTAAAAGTTAAGTAAACAAAGTAAGTAAAAAGGAAGAACAGAGAAGACTATATTTGAGGAACAAAGGAGGAAAATAGGAAATGTCAGCTAAAGATGAATGTGACTTGTAAAACAATTGAATCACGTAGAAAATCTTCAAGAAGTTAATAAAGACGACAAAATATTGCTTCATCGATTTTAATCTTGCATAACATCTCCTTTGGGGCCAGTGACAGATTCAGGATTCTCGATCAGCTCGTGAGTGTGCACTGATAAGTTGGTATTTTATCAACTTATCTCGTCTTTAATCTTAGATATTTTTTACTATATTTGATTGATAAAATAGTGCATTTAGTGTCATTTACTTCCATTTTATAGGTTTATGTGATTTAAAAGTAATCAGGAAGAAACCCAATGAAAAACAAGTCAAAAAGATGCTAAATTAAAAAAAAAAAAAAAAAAACGTGAAAAGTGGCTAAAAGTGAAAAAAAGGACAGAATTGTAAATCTGAAAATATGGGGCTGTTTTGGTCTTATTTTAATTGGAAACTTGGGGAATTATAAAAGCAGGGCATGGAGTAAATATCTTTCATCATTGGCCATCTTATTGTCACACCCCGACGAGGAGCATGACAGTCACTGACCTATAGGTCGGATACCATCTGGCGTAACAGTTACCATGATTATCATATAATAAGATTCAAGCATGACTCGAAGGTCACCTGCACGCAGAAAAGGTCCAAATATAGAAATATGCAATAATTCAACACACACACACACACACACACACACATATATATATATATATATATAAGAGCCGACAAGACCGCTACAACATTATGAGTGTTATAAACCCGGAAAGGCTATCAGAAGAACATTAAAACCAAAACAAGGCCGACTATGCCGGACATGACATCTATATACCTCACTGTGTCTATGAGCCTCTAAGAGTACATATAAATGACATACCGGACGGAACATGGACTAGTATCCAAGATACATATGCATAATATGTGAACATAGCATGTACCAGAATAAGCAAGTCCAGAGGAGTGGTACTTGCTGACGCCGCTGAACTGTCAATCCTATTGAAGTGGTCCTCCGCTCAGTCTGTCAGGACCTGCATCACCAAATGCAGCATCCCGTTGGATGGGACGTCAATACGGATAAAAGAACTGAGTATGTAAGGCAGGAACCCATAACATAAGAAAGACATAGAATGAGTTTGCAATGCATGAGTTTGAAAATCATATACAAGTATATATAGTACATCATCATCATCATATCATATCATCATCGTCTCGCATCCAGGGTAGCATCATAACATGGCCAATACAGTGGTGTGCATATCTACGTGTCTGCCCGACCGACTGTAGCGCGGCGCGGTGTAATAAAATAGTGCAATGCATATTATATATATATATATATATAATACCGACCTTACGTCACTCCGAAAGGCCCGATGTCAGTTCATTGGCTCCTCATGCATATATATATATATATATATATGCATGAGGAGCCAATGAACTGACATCGGGCCTTTCGGAGTGACGTAAGGTCGGTAACCTCCGAATGAATTATGGAATTCGTATCGAATCCAAAGAAATAACTTAAGGATGATAAACATAAAATTCAAGAATCATTGAAGAAGTACATCAAACTAATTGTGAAACAAGTAATCCAATAAAGAACATCTATAAGAAGTGATATATGATTGGAGTGAATTATTATGGACTGCTTGTGTTCATGTTCTAGCTAGATTCGTGCCAAAAGAAGAGGGAAACGAACACCTTACGCACCTTATTTGTCAAGCCGTTGCTCGAAAGAGCCCTTTATTCCGATGCTTTTCCTTCACCCCAACCTATACTGAAAAATATATGCTTAATCATATTCCATCATGTTCATTCATCAACTTAGATAAGTTGTATATTGAAGGATGATTCGAATTACGAGAATTCAGGCAGCATCTCCTCTATTTCTACTACATCCCAAGTTTACAACAACAACAGCCAACCCAAAATCAACAACATCCAATTCAAATTCAACCACAAATTCATTCAACCATAATTCAATACAAGGTTTACCGTCTCTTGCTCAATTCACTAAATACGTTATAATCTAACGAATATAATCTCGAATCAATGTAATTCCATGGATATAAAAAGAGGATCTTACCTTATTAACTTCCAATTGATCCTTGATTGCTTGAAACCCAAAATTCCTCCATCTTTCACCTTGCTTTGCAAAAATCACAATAATACGATGATGCCACAAGCTTCCCGAGCCTAGATTACATAACCTCCTTATGATTTCTTGGTTTTAAATGATAAGGAATGTTGGGAGATGATTATAGGGTATTTAGGGGTCTTGAAATGTGTAGAAGAATGAGGAAAAGAGAGAGCTGGAGGCTTTTATAGGTCACAAGGTCGGTTCCCACGCGATCGCGAGCCAAAGGCCTCATGATCGTGGAAAAGCCTCTGGCAGCCTATCTTGAAACGTTCATAACTTTCCACTATGATGTCATATCGACAAACGGTTCATTGCATTGAAAACTAGACTCAATGAACTTAAATTTACATAGGTTATTCATTCCATAACTCATATTCTAAAAGATACACCTCCCTCAATTTGGACCAAAAATTTTGTCTGGAATTCTGCCAAGTTTTCCCAAAATTTTGATAAAATCAATCCCTTCATTTCGCTTGATCCCGGAACCCTTGGATACTCTATTGATACTCGTTAAAGGTCTTGCTTAACCTTATAATAGGTTCATGACTATTTTAGCTTACGTTACTTTACTTACGATGCAAACAACGCGAATAAAAATGACAGTAACTAATAACATATACGTACCTGAAGTCTATGATGTCTTAGTCTAAACCTCCTCTAGGAGTGAAAAAAATGTGGATACATGGATCTCATATCTCTGTATAACAACCTTTCTAATATACACTATACAATAAGGAGACCCTCGTCAATATCTAGCTCATTCAGTGACATACATCGCTCTTTTACCTTTCCTAACCAATCATATCCCTTTTTCAACATTCAAAAAATAACTATCCTTGGCGAAATCTTGTGTTCCGTATCATATCCTCTTTAGACTTTATGCATCATTATCCTCATAACCGATACTCTATATATTTCCATAATTCCTATTTCACCTCTTTCTACTCGTAAATCATTGGCATATTTAAAATCAAGGATCACATTTAAACACATATTTATCCTTTCCACATCTTACCTTGAGGGAAAAAATACAACTCTCATCTAATCATATCAATGTCTCATTAATATAATAAGAGTTACATTTGGTTGGCATACACGTATAAGTTGACTTTATTAAGGGAAATTAAGGGGCGTTTGGCAATTAGATACCTTTAGCATGGAACAAGTGAGAGTATATGGACTTCATTTCCTCTTTGGCTACCCATGTCATCTCTTCCATGACCTTGCTTTTCCACAGCTCCTTTATGAAAGCCACACCTTTAGTTCTAAATCTGCGAACTTTCCTGTCAAGGATAGAAATTGACTCTTCTTCGTAAGTTAGGTTATCCGTGACTTGCATAGCTTTTAATGGTACAATCCTTGGAGGATCTCCAATGCGTTTTCCTTAACATAGACAAACAAAAGGGGAAATGAGCTGCTTTTAATTCTAATAGAAGTCCCAATTTGTAAGCTACTTGATCGACTTTTTCAAAGAATCTTATAAGGGCTAATGAATCTTAGACTGAGTTTTTCTTTCCTACCAAATCTCATAACACCCTTCATAGATGATATTTTTCAAGAATAGCCCGTCACTAAATCAAAATTCTAGGTCTCGCCATTTTACGTTTGAATAGGATTTCTGATGACTTTGAGCTGTCTTCAATTTCTCTTGGATCAGCTTTACTTATAATCCTCAAGGGAAGATTTTTTCCTCAAACTTACTCCAGTTGACTTGAAACGGATTAATCGCGTGAATGGTGCGAAATGTAATATCTGGTACTAGGTGTAATATCCTACCCCCCTCCCTCTTAAGGACATTCCTCCTTGAATACAAGTGGGTTTATGGGGGAGGGGGTATCATTAATAGAAACTAACGTGTCATCATATAATTTAACAATACACGTGTATAACTGATTATATATTAGATATCCATAGATATCAGTCCCTATGTTCATGGTTATCTGCCTCATCCTCGTGGTTTAGCCCTTAATAGCTCAACACGCTTTGGTCCATACATCGGCTATTGTTCCACTTTCCCGTACTAGCAAGGACGGACCTTCAGACCCTCATACTCCGAATGTCATCTTTATATTTTTCCATTGGCTCACCTTTAATCATAGCCAGTTATTCCCACCAGGCTCTGTGAGTATTTTATTTTCAGAAATTTCCTTTTTCTTCTCACTCTCTTCTTGGTATTGTGGAAAACAAAATATTATTCATAGGAATCAGGGTCAAAATATGATGTTAGCGGCTAATAACTTTACTCGGTTACTAGTTGAGAATCATTTCTGGCCACTAATGCTACAAATATATCATGAGCCTTAGAGGAAACTAAGTTGTGTACTACTTTTTGTAGCTACCTCTCCTTGCCCCTCAGTATTACTTCATCTTCTCGTCCCTTTGTCTGCATCTAGGTTCCTGGCTGCAATATGTTTTCATCTACTTAGGGTCTTATAGGACGTCTCTTTCTTATGGTTTTCTTTTCCTTCACATGTTTTTCCTTTATAATCATCTTCAATGTTCGTCCTTTCAAGTCTGGACCTATGGTTTCCTGTCACCGTATCCATCTATTGCGTTGTACTAGCCTCAAAAATTTATTCCACCTTACTTAATTACAGATAACGTCTCTTTCATTGTACGTTCTCATTTTGTGTATCCACCTGTTATGCATCATCTATATGATATCTCTTGTTTGACACAGAACTATAGGTATCAATTACCATTCGCAATGTCCTCTAGATCCGGTATACAGCTTTCCTCAATGATTCGGTCTGTGTGCTTCCTCTTATTTAAGACTATGCAATCCCCTGACTTGTTCCGGCTCGTGCCTCATTTACAGTGTTTGTGTTGTTGTTGCCCCTTTCTATATAGTAATTTACTTCACTAGGCTTCTTTCTCGCGTCATTCCTTCTATAGGAGGGATAACTTATCATCTCACCACTATTCTTACCAATTGAGTTTAATACCTATGTACTTAGGATATATGTCATGAAGTCTCCATGTTGTTTTAGCTTTCTACGGCTCATACCTCTTACAATAGTAAACTTAAAATTTCAGCTTCTCATGGCTCGTCTTCTTGTTTCTAGAACAGCTCACTTAACCTCGTCTTATCCTGATCTGACCACATGGTATCTCTTATTTTAGCAATCTTGAAGTCATTTGTTATGGAGTTACCTTTCCTCTTACTGGCTAGCTCTAGGGCCGAGCATGTTTTTATGAAAAGATGACTAACCAAGACATTGTGGTGCGCTTATCTCCACTTATGATGTTTTTTACCTTCCTTCAACAGGTGCACAACTTCTCATTCATAGCTATGTCTTCTTTAGTCTACTATCGACTTTGGGGTTCCTTTACCTCGCTTATTAGTTCCAAATTATCCTACTTCTATGGTCTAAGCCCTCCCTTAAATACATAAATTTCCAACTCTTGTTTCTATTTTATTCTCCTTTATTACAGTCCTGTCGTTCGCACCTATGGATCCTCTTCCTTTCAGCTTTATGGTTTCCTGACCTTTTTTGCACTACCTTAACTTCCTTGTGCTCTATCAGGGTGAAATCCGATTAGCTAAACATACATTGCTCATTTCCTGACTTGTAAGGTCACGCCGCCTTTCAGCCCCCTTCTTGCTTTTCTCGAGTCGTTTTGTTACTTTCAATCCCTTTATTCTAGGAGAGCCAATTACTCATTGGGGTACATATTTCACACTAGGGCGGCTCTGACATCCCTCAGGTCTTTAGCGAGACCTAAACATGCATACATACTTTATTTGGTCGTGCTAAAGATCATTTTGCTTCATAATAAGTGCTCATAATATTGTTCGTCACGATTGATTTACAAGGACTTTCCTTTCATCACTTATTAATATCCTTCCCTAAGTCTAAGTATTTGTTTGTTCATCCTTTAAGTCGTTATCCATTATGATGGTTCCCTTATACCCTTGTTTTGATGTCAGCTCTGAATCAACTTAGTTTCTGGGACTAGCGTCTTTCTCCAATTTACCAAAGATGGTCATTTCCTCGCGGTGCTTATCACATTTAAAGGCTCTCTCCACCGGCTATCGTGCAACTCATTCCAAACCAAGTTTCGCTTATATGGTCATGTCCCTGTAAGGTAGATAGGATTCCTAGGTTCACGCAATCTACTTGTTACCTTAATTTATTTCTATCTACGATTCTCCGTCATTATCGCACTTAAGTTCTTCTTTCCCCCAGATCCTCTTATTTCCTAATACTTGTTCGTCTTGATTGGCATCCAATTCATCCGTTAGCACCTTATCTCATAATGGTTCACAAAACTTACCCAAGGTGTTCTCAATATCCCTAATTCCTCTTATTTCGGTTCCTTCTTACTCTCAAATAGTGTCTTAGACTCCTCACTTGATTTGCATTTAATCTATCGTGATTCCCAATACATACTCTGAATCTCGTGTCATTCCATCATCAATGTTACCCACTTAGATAAGCCCTTACTCCCTTATGTGTACCACGTATCATATCGCAAGTACTAGGCTCTACTTCTGACTTCCTCTCGCTCGAGCATTCGACATAAAGTAAATCTGGGGTCCCTTACTTCGATATCACTAATCGAAGGGGTGGAACGGTAAGTTATAGTGTCTTGGATAGTGAAGGCCCGCATCTTATTTGTTTGTTGAACGGTGTCGTGTTTTCATCACTTCTGTTTTGACCCCCCTTTAACATCAAATCTTATAACCTTTGTATATTGAATAAATAATGGCACTCTCGGTTAAAGAATATATACATATAAACACAAGAAATTTCAATGGAGGGATTTAGTATACCTGTAAGCATTCTGTCCTGGTCCTGTACATAAAAACTTCGATCAGACATACTGCGAAGCGGAATCCTCCTATATTCCTCAACCACTCTCCAGTCTCCTCCTCTCGGCTCGTTTCTTTTCATTCTCTTCTTGGTGTTGGGGAAAATAAAATATTATTCATAGGAATCAGGGTAAAAGTATGATGTTACCGGCTAATACCTATACTCGGTTACTAGTTGAGAAGCGTTCCTGGCCACTAATGCTACAAACATATCATGAGCCTTAGAGGCAACTAAGTTGTGTACTACTTTTTGTAGCTGCCTCTCCAGCACCTCAGTATTACTTCATCTTCTTGTCCCTTTGTCTGCATCTAGGTTCCCAGCTGCAATATGTTTTCATCTACTCAGGGTCTTATAGGACGTCTCTTTCTTATGGGTTTTTTTTCTTCACATGTTTTTACTTTATAACCATCTTCAATGTTCGTCCCTTCGAAACTGGAATTATGGTGTATTGTCACCGTATCCATTTATTGTGTTGCACTAGCCTAAAAACTTTATTCCACCTTACTCAATTATGGATAACATCTCTTTCATTGTACATTCTCACTTTGTGTACCCACCCGTTATACATCATTTGCATGATATCTTTTGTTTGACACAGAACTATAGGTATCAATTACCAGTCGCAATGTCCTCTAGATCTGGTACGCAGCTTGCCTCAATGATTCGGGTCTGCGTTCTTATTTAAGACTATGTAATCCCCTGACTTGTTCCGGCTCGCGCCTCATTTACAGTGTTTGTCTTGATGTTGCCCCTTTCTATATAGTGATCTACTTCACAAGGCTTCTTTTTCGCGTCATTCCTTATATAGGAGGGCTAACTTATCATCTCACCACCATTCCTACCAATTGAGTTTAATACCTATGAACTTAGGATCTATGTCGCGGAGTCTCCATGTTGTTTTAGCTTCCTACGGCTCATACCTCTTACAATAGTAAATTTAAAATTTTTCCTTCTCATAGCTCTAGGGCCGAGCATATCCTTATGAAAATACGGCCAACCCAGACATTAGGGCGCACTCATCTCCACTTATGATGTCTATTACCTTCCTTCAACACGTGCACAACTTCTCATTCATAGCTACATCTTCATTAGTCTACTACCGACTTTGGGGTTCCTTTACCTCGCTTATTAGTGCTAAATTATCCTTTCCACATCTTACCTTGAGAGAAAAAATACAACTCCCATCTAATCATATCATTGTCTAATTAATAGAATAAGAGTTACATTTGGTTGGAAAACATGTATAAGTTGACTTTATTACGGGAAATTGAGGGACGTTTGGCAATTAGATACCTTTAGCATGGAACAAGTGAGAGTATTTGGACTTCATTTCCTCTTTGGATTCCGATGTCATCTCTTCCCTGCCCTTTCTTTTCCATGGCTCCTTTTTAACAGCCACACCTTTAGTTCTAAATCTGCGAACTTGCCTGTCAAGGATGGAAGTTAACTCTTCTTCGTAAGTTAGGTTATCCATGACCTGCATGTCTTTTAATGCTACAATCCTTAGAGGATCTCCAATGCGTTTTCCTTAACATAGACACACAAAAGGCGAGATGAGCATCTTTTAATTCGGACGGAAGTACCAGTTCGTAAGCTACTTAACCTACTTTTTCAAAGAATCTTATAAGGGCCAATGAATCTTAGACTGAGTTTTTCCTTCTTACTAAATCTCATGACACCCTTCATAGATGATATTTTTCAAGAATACCCTATCACTAAATCAAAATTTTAGGTCTCGCTGTCATACGTTTGAGTAGGATTTCTAACAATTTTGAGTTGTCTTCAATTTCTCTTGGATCAGCTTTTACTTATAATCCTCAAGGGAAGATTTTTTCCTCAAACTTATTCCAATTGACTTGAATCGGATTAATCACGTGAATGGTGCGAAATGTAATATCTGGTACTAGGTATAATATCCTTCCCCCTTTAAGGATATTCCTCCTCGAATATAAGTGGGTTTATGGGGGAGGGGGGCATCATTAATAGAAACTAACGTGTCATCATATAATTTAACAATACACACGTATAACTGGTTATGTATTGGATATCCATAGACATCAGTCCCTGTGTTCATGGTTATTTGCCTCATCTTCGTGGTTTAGCCCTTAATAGCTCAACGCGCTTTTGTCCATACATCTGCTATTGTTCCACTCTGCCGGTCTAGCAAGAACGGACCTTCAGACCCTCATGCTCCGAATGTCATCTTTATCTTTTTCCATTGTCTCGCCTTTAATCATAGCTAGTTGTTCCCACTAGGTTTTGTGAGTATTTTATTTTCGGAAATTTCTTTTTTCTTCTCATTCTCTTCTTGGTGTTGGGCAAAAGAATATATTATTCATAGGAATCAGGGTCAAAGTATGACGTTAGCGGCTAATACCTTTACTTGATTACTAGTTGAGAAGCATTCCTGGGCACTAATGCTACAAACATATCATGAGCCTTAGAGGCAACTAAGTTGTGTACTACTTTTTGTAGCTGCCTCTCCTTGCCCCTCAGTATTACTTCATCTTCTCGTCCCTTTGTCTGCATCTAGGTTCCTGGCTGCAATATGTTTTCATCGACTTAGGGTCTTATAGGACGTCCCTTTCTTATGGGTTTTTTTTCTTCACATGTTTTTCCTTTATAACCATCTTCAATGTTTGTCCCTTCGAGACTGGAACTATGGTCTATTGTCACCGTATCTATTTATTGTGTTGCACTAGCCTCAAAACTTTATTCCACCTTACTCATTTACGGATAATGTCTCTTTCATTGTACATTCTCATTTTGTGTATCCACCCGTTATGCATCATTTGCGTGATATCTTTTGTTTGACACAGAACTATAGGTACCAATTTCCAGTCGCAATGTCCTCTAGATCTGGTACGCATCTTGCCTCAATAATTCGGGCCTGCGTTCTTATTAAGACTATGTAATCCCCTGACTTGTTCCGGTTCGCGCCTCTTTTACAGTGTTTGTCTTGTTGTTTCCCCTTTCTATATAGTGATTTACTTCACTAGGAATTTTTTCTCGCATCATTCCTTCTATAGGAGGGCCGACTTATCATCTCACCACCATTCCTACCAATTTAGTTTAATACCTATGTACTTAGGATCTATGTCATGGAGTCTCCATGTTGTTTTAGCTTTCTACGGCTTATACCTCTTACAATAGTAAACTTAAAATTTCGCCTTCCCATGGCTCATCTTGTTGTTTCTTTAGCAGTTCACTTAATCTCGTCTTGTCGTGATCTGACCACATGGTATCTCTTATTTTAGCAGTCTTAAAGTCATCCGTTATGGAGTTACCTTTCCTCTTATCGGCTAGCTCTAGGGTCGAGCATGTCCTTATGAAAAGACGACTAACCAAGACATTGGGGCATGCTTATCTCCACTTATGATGTCTTTTACCTTCCTTCAACACATGCACAACTTCTCATTCATAGCTACGTCTTCTTTAGTCTACTATTGACTTTGGGGTTCCTTTACCTTGCTTATTAGTGCCAAATTATCCTACTTTTATGGTCTAAGCCCTCCATTAAGTACAGAAATGCCCAACTCTTGTTTCTATTTTATTCTCCTTTATTGCAGTCCTGTTGTTCGCACTTATGGATCGTCTTCCTTTTAGCTTTATGGATTCTTGACCTTTTTTGCACTGCCTTAACTTTCTTGTGCTCTATCAGGGTGAAATCCGATTTGCTAAACATACATTGCTCATTCTCCTAACTTATAAGGTCACCGCCGCCTTTTAGCCCCTCCTTGCTTTTCTCGAGCCATTTTGTTACTTTCAATCCCTTTCTTCCAGGAGAGCCAATTACTCATTGGGGTACATATTTCACACTAGGGCGGCTCCGACATCCCTCAGATGTTTAGCAAGACCTAAACGTGCATACATACTTTATTTGGCCGTGCTAAAGATCATTTTGCTTCATAATAAGTGCTCATAATATTGTTCGTCACAGTTGATTTACAAGGACTTTCCTTTCATCACTTATTAATATCCTTCCCTAAGTCTAAGTGTTTTTTTGTTCATCCTTGAGTCGTCATCCATTACGATGGTTCCCTTGTACCCTTATGTTGATGTCAGCTCTGACTCAACTTACTTTCTGGGACTAGCGTCTTTCTCCCTTTTACCGAAGATGATCAATTCCTCGCGGTGCTTATCACATTTAAAGGATCGCTCCACTGGATATCGTGCAGCTCATTCCAGACCAAGTTCCGCTTATATGGTCATGTCCCTGTAAGGTAGATAGGATTCCTAGGTTCACGCAGTCTACTTGTTACCTTAATTCATTTCTATCTACGATTCTCCGTCATTATCGCACTTATGTTCTTCTTTCCCCCAGATCCTATTGTTTCCTTATACTTGTTCGTCTTTATTGGCATCCAATTCATCCATTATCACCTTATCTCATAATGGTTCACAGAACTTGCCATAGGTGTTCTCAGTATCCCTAATTCCTCGTATTTCGGTTCCTTCTTACTCTCGAATGGTGTCTTAGACTCCTCACTTGATTTGCATTTAATCAATCGTGATTCCCCATACATACTCCGAATCTCGTGTCAGTCCATCATCAATGTTACTCACTTAGATAAGCCGTTACTCCTTTATGTGTACCACATATCATATCGCAAGTACTAGGTTCTACTTCTGACTTCCTCTCGCTCGAGCATTCGGCATAAAGTAAATCTGGGGTCCCTTACTTCGATATCATTAATCGAAGGGGTGGAACGATAAGTTATAGTGTCTTGGATAGTGAAGTCCTGCATCTTATTTGTTTGTTGAACGGTGTTGCGATTTCGTCACTTCTGTTTTGACCCCCCTTTAACATCCAATCCTATAACCTTTATCTGTCGAATAAATAATGGCTCTCTAGGTTCCAAAATATATACATATAAACACAAGCAATTTCAATTGAGGGATTAGTATACCTATAAGCATTCTATCCTGGTTCTGTACATGAAAGCTTCAATCAGATATACTGTGAAGAGGAATCCTCCTATCTTCCTCAACTACTCTCCAGCCTCCTCCTCTTGGCCCGACTATCCTCATCCTCCTGTACATAGCTCATAACATATACTGGCGATCCCTAATTAACATATTCCTAAGATTGAGGACTATCTGGTACGTCCGTAGTGGCCCTAACATAATGTTGGACTAGAGGGGAAACTGGACGTATCAACCCCTGCTCTGCTCCCCTCACATCCTGCTCAACAGGCCTCGAATGCGAAACTAAGATCTATGGTGAGGTCGTGACCGAAGCTGCTCTTATATGAGCCCTCAGAAAAGATCCTTCTCAATAGAAGTCATGATCTCTGAGCGGTCTGTGTCAATTGTGTAACTTATACTTCTCCTCATTTCTTCTATTATCCTCTGACCTGCATCGGCGGGTGGCGCTGGTCTAATATCAACCCTCAGAGTTGTCCTTACACTTCTACTAACTGAGGTTTTTCTCTTCATCGACATTACTGCAATTCAAACAGAACAATAGGATTAAAAACAAACTTTCCTACGCTTCAGCTCTCTCGCACGATCGAGATCATAACGGAAAGAAACATTCCTAAATATTCAATAGTCTCTTGTTTATAAGTATGGCGTGTTTAATACCCATAAATAAGACTCTACTAGACACAGCTCATAGACATCCCTAGGACTGACCTGCTCTGATACCAAGTTTGTCACACCCTGTCGAGGAGCATGACAGTCACTGACCTATAGGCCGGATACCATATGGCGTAACACTTACCATGATTATCATATAATAGGACTCAAGCATGACTCGAAGGTCACATGCACGCAGAAAAGGCTCAAATATAGAAATATGCAAATAATATATATATATATATATATATATATATATATATATATATATATATATATATATATATAAGCGAGCCGACAAGACCGCTACAAAATCATGAGTGTTATAAGGACGGCAAGGTTATCAGGAGAACATCAAATCCAAAACAAGGCCGATTAGGCCAGACATGACATCTATATACCCCATTGTGTCTATGAACCTCTTAGAGTACATATACATGACATACTGGATGAAACATGGACCCGTCGTATCCAAGATACATATGCATAATATGTGAACATAACATGTACCAGAATAAGCAAGTCTGGAGGAGTGGTCTTGTTGACGCCACTGATTTGTCAATCGTACTCAAGAAGTCCTCCGCTCGGTCTGTCAAGACCTGAAACATGAAATGCAGCGTCCCGTAAGATGGGACATAGTACAAATAAAAGAACTATATATATATATATATATATATATATATATATATATATATATATATTGAGAGAGAGAGAGAGAGAGAGAGAGAGTACATCATCATCATCATCCCGCATCCGAGGTAACATCATGACATGTCCATTGCAGTGGTGTACACATCTATGTGCCTGCCCGACCGACTATAGAGCAGCGCGATGTGGTAAAAATAGTGCAATACATACATACATACATACATATACATACATATATATATACATATACACATACATATACATATACATATACATACATACATATACATATATATATACACACACACACATAGACACACACACACACACATATATATATATATATACACACGCATACACACACACACACACACACACACACACACATATATATATATATATATATATATATATATATATATATATATATATATATGGAGCCAATGAACTAACATCGGGCCTTTCGGAGTGACGTAAGGTCGGTAACCTCCGAAAAAATTATGGAATTCGTATTGAATCCAAAGAACTAACTTAAGGATAATAAACATGATCATAATTCAAGAATCATTGAAGAAGTACATCAAACTAATTGGGAAACAAGTAAGTAATCCAATAAAGAACATATATAAGAAGTGATATATGATTGGAGTGAATTGTTATAGAATGCTCATGTTCATGTTCTAGTTAGATTCGTGCCAAAGGAAGAGGGAAACGAACACCTTACATACCTTATTTGTCAAGTCTCCACTTGAAAGAGTCCTTTATTCCGATGATTGCCCTTCACCTGAACCTATATTGAAAAATATATTAATCATATTCTATCATGTCCATTCATCAAAATAGATAAGTTGTATATCGAAGGATGATTTGAGTTACGAGAATTCGGGTAGCATTTCCTCTTTTTCTACTACGTCCCAAGTTTACAACAACAACAAACAACTCAAAATCAACAACATCAAATTAAATTTCAACCACTAATTCATCCATTCAACCATAATTCAATACAAGGTTTATCATTTTTCGCTCAATTCACTAAATACGTTATAATCTAACAAATATAATTGAATCAATGTAATTCCATGGATATAAAAAGAGGATCTTACCTTATTAATCCAATTGATCCTTCATGGCTTCAAACCCAAGATTCCACCATCTTTCACCTTGCTTCACAATAATCACGATAATAAGATGTTGCCACGAGCTTCCCAAGCCTAGATTGCATAACCTCGCTATGATTTCATGGTTTTTAATGATAAGAAATGTTGGGAGATGATTCTAGGGTCTTGAAATGTGTTGAATAATGAGGAAAAGTGAGAGGTGAAGGCTTTTATAGGCCACAAGGTCGGTTCCCACCGCCTCAAAAATTGGCTTTCGCGATCGCGGAGAAGCCTCTGGTATCCTATCTTGAAACGCACATAACTTTCTACTCTGGTGTCGTATCGACAAAAGATATGTTGCATTGGAAACTAGACTCAAAGAACTTTAATTTACATAGGTTATGCATTTCATAACTCATCATATTCTAGGAGATACACCTCCCTCAAGTTGGACCAAAAATTTTGTCCGGAATTCTACCTAGTTTTCCCAAAATTTTGATAAACTTAATCCTTCATTTCGCTTGATCCCAGATACCTTAGATACTCTCTTAATACTCATTAAAGGTCTTGCTTAACCTTATAAGAGTTCCATAGCTTCTATGGCTTACATTACTTCACTTAACGACGCGAATTATTTTGAGAAATATACATTCTTAAGGTTTTGGATTGAAACTCTTATTATGCTGATGTATTGTATGATTTTTATTTCTTTAATTAATCTTGTTCTTTAATGTTTCTTAAGGGATTAGCTAACCTTAGGACTCACTCATTTATTTCGATTGGTTGTGCTTAATATCATACTCTAAAGCTTAGAAAAACTTAGAGTGCAATTCATTGATACTTTCAGTGAGATTTTAGAAATCATTATCGATTAATATAGACTCACTCTTAGTTGTTAAATCATAAAATACATTGGATCGTTACTTGAGAGTAATTTCTCTTGTATCCATGCTTGTGGCCATTGATCATTTTACTTCCTTTCGAGGTTAGTTTACATTTCACATTAGTTGTAATTTTCTCAAAATCAAAATATATCCAGTGTTTGGCTTAGTGTAGAAAGTGAAAATTCCTTATCTGCTTGATCGCCTTCATATTGTTCTTTATGGATTCGATCCCGACTCATAATTGGGTAAATTGTATTGCATATGACTGTGTACACTTTCTCTTTGAGGAGTGGATTTGGACGTTATCACTCATTTCTTTCTATATAAAGTTACTACAAATCACATAGTATAAGCGCACAACTTTTTAAATGCGATAATTTAAAAAGTTAATGAGAAAATTACGATTACCATTATAAAAAATAAAAATAAAAGACTTCTCACTTTTTTAAAAGGAAAAAAATGAATTAGTTTGAAGGATTTTATTAGCCAATTTGCCAAAATTTCTCAAGGAATAAAATAAAAGTAATTAGACGTTGATTTTTTTCCCGCTTTTTATGTCACAAGAAAATTACAAAATTAAAACTAAAAGTTAAGTAAACAAAGAAAGTAAAAAAGAAGAACACAGAAGACTTTCTTCTCTCTTTTCAAGTATTCGCAGATTGTTGATGCAATGTAGAAGAATTACAACTAGGAAGATAAAACTATACTATGCTAGAGATAACAATAATTTCATTCCCCCTTGTGAATAAGACTGATTACAGTATTTATCCTTGTCACTTAGCTAGAGGACAAAACTTTATAACTAACTCTTAGGGACTGAAAAGCAAATAACAAAAGTAATATGGTAAAGACTGGGGATCTAACTGTGTATTCCAGAGTGGACCCCTATTAATTCTACCTTTAACTAAAATGACTACCAAGTACAAACATACACTAGCCTTGATACAATCCTGTTAAGCAACTCTCCTTTAATTCGTATCAATCCTTCCCCCTTAAGAGCTTCCTTATCCTCAAGGAATAAAAGAAGGGAACCTGATCAGCAAGGCTTGGTAATCTTCCCAGGTGGCCTGTTCCTCTGGTAACTGCTCCCACTGTACCTTCACTTGTGTGATTGCCTTGTTACCCTTTTGGATCATTCTTCTCTCAAGAATCTTGTTGGGTTTAGGGCAGTAAGGACTAGCTAGAGAGAGAACAGGAGGGTGAGAGATAGTGCTTGGTACTTGGTGGCAGGGTTTAAGTTGTGAGACATGGAAGGTAGGGTGCAATAGCAACTGTGCTGGTAGGGACAACTTATAGGCTACAACTCCTATTTTCTGAAGAACTTGATAGGGGTCGTAGTACTTAGCAGATAATTTAGTAAAATTGGTCCCAGACATTGTAACTTGTCTATATGGCTGAATTTTCAAATACACCCAATCTCCTTCTTGGAATTTCCTATCAGATCTATGCTTGTTGGCTTGCCCATCCATTTTTTGTTGTGCTCTCTTCAAATGATACTGCAACAACTGAAATTTGAATTCTCTAGTAATCAAGCTCCTATCAACTTCTTCAATAGCAGACTCCCCAGATACATAAGGCAGGTGCAAAGGAGATGGCTGACCATAAAGGGCTTCATATGGGGTAGTTTGAATAGAGCTGTGGAAAGTGGTGTTGTACCACCACTCAGCAGCAGCTAAGTAAGAAAACCAGTCACCTTGAGAGTCAGAACAAAAGCACCTCAAATAAGTCTCTAGACATCTGTTTACCACTTCTGTTTGGCCATCAGATTGGGGGTGGTAAGCAGTTGATGTATTAAGAGTGACACCCAATATTCCGAACAGCTCCTGCCACATTTTGCTAGTGAATATAGGGTCTCTGTCACTTACAATGTCTTCTGGCATACCATGGAGTTTGTAAATATTCTCCAAGAATAATTTGGCCACCTCAGCTGCTGAATAAGGATGTGATAAACCTACAAAATGAGCATATTTGGTTAGTCTGTCCACTACCACCCAAATGAAAATTTTCCCTTTTGACTTAGGAAGTCCTTCTATGAAGTCCATGCTTATGCTTCCCCAAGCAAATTCGGGAATTTTCAAGGGTTGTATTAATCCTGGATATGGAGCATTGTCATACTTATGTCTTTGACAAGTGTCACATTCCTTCACATGCTTCTGCACATCTTCTCTTAACTTCTTCCAGTAGAACAAGGAAGATAGCTTCCTGAATGTGTGGTCTATTCCACAGTGACCTCCCACTGGTGAATTGTGCTACAACTGCATAATTTCCTTTCTCAGTTGCTCATCAGGGCCTACAACCAGCTTCCCATTTTTTCTAAGTTGTTCATGAATGAAAGTGTATCCCTTGCCTTCATACTCTCCTGTTTTGATACTGATTATCATTTCTTTTAACTCAGGGTCTAAATCCCAACTTTTCATAATCAATTCCAACAAATCAGTTTTGATTGTAGAAAGGGTCATAGCAGCTAACTCTACTAATGGCATTCTAGATAGTGCATCAGCTGCCTTGTTTTCCTTCCCCTTCTTGTATTCTATGCAGAAATCATACTGCATAAGTTTAGTAATCCACTTCAGTTGAGTACCGGTATGCAACTTTTGTTCTAGAAGGAACTTGAGTGCATTTTGATCAGTTTTGACAACAAAAGTTCTTCCAGTTAGATATTGAGCCCATTTGCCAATTGCCATCACCAATGCTAGCAGTTCTTTGTCATAAACTGACAATAATTGATGTTAAGTTGAGAGTCCTTTGCTAAGATAGGCAAAAGGTTTCCCTTTTTGCATTAATACTGCTCTAACCCCCATATTGCAAGCATCAGTCTCTACCACAAATGTCACTGTAAAATCAAGAAGAATCAAGACTGGTGTTGTTGTGAGTGCCACTTTCAGCTTGTCAAAAGCTTCATTGGCTTTCTGATTCCATCCAAACCCACCCTTCTTTAACAGATCAGTTAGGGGTTTGCTAATGACCCCATACCCCTTAATGAATCTTCTGTAATACCCTGTCAACCCGAGAAACCCTCTCAACTGCTTAATTGAGGTTGGTTCTGGCCATTTCTGCACAGCTTCAATTTTCTTTGGATCAGTTGCTACACCTTCTACTGAGATATAGTGCCCTAAATATTCTATTCTTGATGCAGAAAATACACATTTGCTCTTTTTAGCTAAGAGTTGGTTGTGTACTATCAATTCAAAGGTGATTCTTAAATGAACTAAGTGTTCCTCCAAGCTTTTACTATAAATTAGAATATCATCAAAGAAAACTAAAATAAATTTTCTAAGATGATTCTGAAATATGTGATTCATGAGACTTTGAAAGCTTGATGGGGCATTAGTTAACCCAAAGGGCATCACCAAATATTCATAGTGCCCAGAGTGTGTCTTGAAAGCAGTTTTAGGGATATCAACAGGTGTCATTCTAATTTGATGATAACCAGCTCTCAAGTCTATTTTTGAATATACCTTAGACACTCCAAGTTCATCCAAGAGTTCCCCTATGATTGGAATTGGGAATTTGTCCTTCACAGTCACCTTGTTGAGAGCTCTGTAATCCACACACAATCTCCATGATCCATCCTTCTTTCCCACCAACACCACAGGTGAAGCATAAGGGCTAGAACTATATTGAATTATACCCTGAGATAACATTTCCTGCACCATTTCTTCAATGACATCTTTTTGAATTGGAGAATACCTGTATGGCCTGGAATTTACAGGAGTGACTCCATCCAGTAGTAGGATATGATGATCAAACACACCTCTGGATGGGGGTAATGTCTTAGGTTCCCCAAAAATCCCTTGATATTCTGTCAAGAGCTCTTTCACTTCACTTCTACTGGCTCTGGTTCCTTCTCACCTTCTAGTTCCACCTCTGTACTTCTCACCTTAACCATAAAGAATTGAGAAGTGATCACATTCATCTTGCTAATGGCCTTGGGTTCTACAGTTTTAAACTTGGGTTGAATGCCATGTAGGGTCAACATTTTTCCCTGATATTCAAATTCCATCTCCAACTTCCTGAAGTCGAATCTAATATCCTCTAAGGGATACAACTATTGGACCCCAAGTACCATATCACTTTTTCCTATTGGAAATAACAAGAAATACCCTTCAAATACAGCTCCTTGCATTAGCCATTTGAAGCCCTTGCACATCTTGTCAGTCGGGATTTCTCTGCCATCAGCTACTTGCACCAGCTGAGGTTTAATTTGAATCACTTCACATTTTAGTATTACTGATGTACTTTCATCAATGAAGTTGTGTGTTGATCCAGAGTCAATGAAGACTTCTATGGGACTTTGTTCGCTGAATCCCTTCAGCCTCAAAGTTCTGTATCCAGCTGTACTATTTAGGGCCTGTAATGATATAGCACAACTTTCCATAGTTTCCTTCAATACTTCCCCTGTCTCTTCCTTCAATTGCAATTCTTCCCCAATAACCTCCCTTTCAATTTGTTCTTCAATATTTTCCAGTTCTAAAGAGAACAATTGCCTCTTAGCATTTTTACATTTGTGCCCAGGGAAAAACTTCGCATCACAGAAAAAACACAATCCTTTAGCCCTTTTTTCATCCATCTCTGTTGGAGTCAAATTCCTTCTCTTAGAGTTGTCCATCCTAGCAGTAATAGGTGCAGCATTCCTGTATCCACCTGTGTTTCCCTTATAGACAGTATTAGAACCAGTTCCACCTACATTTCTGGGGTGAATTTGGCCAATTCCAGCATAACTCTTCATGGCCTTGCTTTGGGCAGCAAAGTTAGATTCATGCAATCTTGCTAGGTAGTATGCTTGAGGCAAATTGCAAGGATTACCTATCCTTACAGCATCACTAAGTTCAGGTTTGAGATTGTTCAAAAAAATACTGATAGCATGATCTGTAGATAAATTAATTCTAGTCATCACACTGTCAAATGCAGCCTGATAATCCTTAACAGTTCCAGTGTGTTTGACTCTCACCAATTCAGTCATAGGGTCTGAATACTCAGCCCCGGATCTATCAGCCAAGGCACATAAATATTCTTTCTAAGTTGGAAGGGGTAAATGAGATCTGTTTCTCATATATCCCTGATGCCATTGCAAAGCATCCCCATCAAAGTGTATGGCTACCAACTTCAATCTCTGGTTCAAGGTTATCTCTTCTACCGAGAAAAATTGTTCCACCTTGTATAACCAAGTCCTTAAATCAGCACCATTAAATTTTGGGAACTCAATCTTTGTATATTTGGTAAAAGATGGGATAGGTACGGTCATATTGTTGTTGATGTGGTTTTGTTGGTTCTGGAAATTATAATTAGGACTTTGGTTTTGGAATGGTGGCTGAACATAGGGGTTTTGCACATAAGGGTTTTGGTGATATAAGGGTGGTGGAATATGAGTAGTTGGAGCTCCATATACATTATAGTACTGGTTACTTGGTGCAGAATAACTTAGCATGGTCCTTACCCCTAATGGAGAAGGGTGATAAGAGGGAAATTGAGTGGGTTGATATTGTGAAGCTTGGGAGTTTGAATTGAAATTAATTGGGGGAATTTGGTTTAACAGACTCGGGTTCAGGTGAGATTGGGGAAAGGAATGCTGGAATGTAAGGGTTTGAAGGTTTTGGGGAGGGTTTATAGGTTGTGAGGTCACCGGAGCAAACATGGATGAAGATTGTGGGTACTGTGTTAGGTTAATTGGACTATTAACAGTGCTAATGACAGGTGTTTGTGATGGAATATTGCTATGCGAGACTTGTGATTGAAGATTACCTGCTCCATTACCCAATTGAGAATTAGGGATTTGTATTGAAGTTTCCCCAATTCGCAGAGGAGTGTCCGAAGGTGAGTACAGCTCCTCCTCCGACACCGCGATACCCTTATCTCTTTCAAATCGCCTTTCACCATTGACAACCTCTCGTATTTGTTGCATAGCTAATTCCTGTTCCCTTCTCGTTCGTTCTTGCCTTTCTTCCAACTGTGTTTGCCTACTCTGAAAATTTACCATATCTGCCGAAATTTTTTGCAGCAAACCCATCATCTCGGAATTAGAAGCCATTTTTCCCCAGAGCCAAATCGTTGCTCTGATACCACTGATGCAGTGTAGAAGAATTACAACTAGGAAGATAAAACTATACTATGCTAGAGATAACAATAATTTCATTCCCCCCATGTGAATAAGACTGATTACAGTATTTATCCTTGTCACTTAGCTAGAGGATAAAACTGTAAAACTAATTCTTAGGGATTGAAAAGCAAATAACAAAAGTAATATAGTAAAGACTAGAGATCTAACTGGGTATTCCAGAGTGGACCCTATTAATTCTACCTTTAACTAAAATGACTACAGAGTACAAACATACACTAGCCTTGATACAATCCTGTTAAGTCTCCTTTAATTCGTATCAATTGTGTTCTTAAATCCTAAACCCTTTTGGGTTTTACAAGAAGGTTAGCCAAGACTCATTTGATATTGTACAGGAATAAAAAAAAATTCTTTTTCTTGAACAAGAAGTTAGCGAGACTCATATTTCTGACTCATTTGATATTCTTTGGAATTTTAGTCATCTTGAACAGGAATCCTAAACCTTCTCAGGGTTGACCATCCCTTTTGCTAGTAAGTTGAAAGTTACTCTTTGGGATTTTAGTCATTTTGGTGATTGCATATTCCACTCAAGATTCTGAAATTATATGTTGTGTGTTATGGGTCTGCAACTTTCTTGATATTTTTTTCTATGGAATCTGATATTTTTAGTGTGAATGAAGGTTCTTTGAGTATTTTGTAATACACAATGATGCCATATTTATCTTTTCAGAATCAAAAATTGTGTATAGAGAATTGAATAAGAGTTTTGCTACCCCTTTTTGCTTATTCAAAGAAATTCAACTAGATATGGTTTTTGTTGATATGGCACCAGTTTGATGCATTTGGAAGTTAACTTATTCTAATTGCTATGCCTTTAAAATATTTTGTTTGCTGAAATTTATTTTGGATATGCGGTCTAGTCTCACTTCCGTCATGATATTTGATTTCTTGGTTGAAATTTATACCACACAAGTGCTGTTTCTTGCAACCTGCACCATGTTCGAAATTTGAAATTTGAGTCTTGCTTCCTTTTGCAATATGCTGGGAAGTTCATATCATTTGAACTTAAGTTTCTTGTCCATTTCCATATCTTAAGGTTTTACCAGTCTCTGCCTCATCATTCGAGAAGGGTGAAGCTAAAGTATGATTTCTTGTTTTGGTGTTTTTTATCCATTGGTATGCTGGAATTTTTGAATCGTATATTGTTTCAATTAATCCATGTTTTTTCTCAACATTTGGCGTTTGTTTTGTAACCTTTTCGATAGTTTCTTTAGGACCAATGACCCATCTCGTTGTTGTAATTAAATTGATAAGAATCAGATTTGCTAAAATTAAGTAGGAATAAGTTAGGTGTTTTGAAAGAAGTAATCCGTTTGTGCTCATGCCTTGACAATGTTGATCATGTAATTAAATTGGTTTGATTGTGTTAGATACTCCTGAATCCCGTCTAATTTTTTTATGCAAGATAAGTGTGAATTTGGATGACCCCTAATGTTAAAATAGAAGTTGTACCCCTAGAACTATGTTCTCACTGCCTAAGCCATCCAAATTTAGGCATTTTATTGTTTGGTCAAATCTGCTCAAGTATTACATAACTATTTTAGAAGAACAGATAGGGATTTATCCTGCTTCTGATTGTAGTTCGCTTATAACTCAATTAACTGCAAGTGTTTTCTTCCATTGGTGAACTTAACAAAAGAGTAAGAAAGGTATAAGATTCCAGTATAGCTAGGTGTGATAAGAGTTGTACATGTACTTGTGGTCCTTGTCAAGTTCTTGTCTTGACAGGTAGGGAAATGCTATTGTTTGGAATATGAGCCGCTAAAACATGTCTTCTTCTAGTCTAAAATTTTAGTTCTTGTTTGTTTTGAAGCAATCAGGCAATGCTCATTCATATTCTCCTGCTTAATGATTTGCTTCACTTTTCTTCTCAAAAAAATAAGCGGCTACACTTTTCTTACTCATACATTCTTCGATAATTTGTAAGGACAAACAACTACAACTGAAAGCTTCAAGGAAAACCATAGTAAATTATCACACCAACTTACTTAGACCAGATAATGCTAGGCAGTTTTAGCCCAAAACCTGAGACTCTTCAAGCTAGCAAATCTAAAAAATTGAAAGTGGATGTGGCGGTGGAGCTGAAACTTGTATGAATGTTTCCTGAATATGACTTCAATATTGCTTCCTGTCTTTATGTAAAATGTTTCATGACTTGCCATTCCTTTGCCTTTACAGATATACTGGAAACACAACCCCGGCCATATAAGTCTGTTTCTTATCAAACACTTGCTCTTCTAAGTCTCCTTTTTCTACTAAAACTAGAGTATATTTTACTTCTATCTTTGGAAATTATTTGCTAACGGTGCAGGCTCATGACTATGAGAAATGTTGGTGAACGGTCAGTTCAACTGCAAAGAAAAAATAAAGTAACAGCTTTTTGCTCTCTGAAGTTTTATCCAAAAAAAAAAAAATGAAGTAACAACTTTTTCCTCAAGCACAAAGACTGAGGAATCCTGACTGAGGCAAGAAAGAAAATCCTTACACTAGCCTTCAACAGGTTGGTGGGCTTAATATTGAGAAGCGTAATGAATCCTTCGTAGGACTTAATGGGCTCGCCTTGCCGATACTACCTGTGTTTTGCCATGTGAAGTTTACTGAAGGGATTTTGTCTGAATATTCCCCCTTTGGCAAAAAATTTGTTCTGTGCATAGGTGAAATATCTTTCTATGTGGATATATACATTGTTGAATCCCCGAGAGCATTTTATTTTCAACTCCCTTGATTATCCTGCCTCCACCAATGCTGTCTCTGATCTACATTCTTTTCTGTATCATTATTTTGTCTCTCTGACATAGGTAAAATGATAAATTTTTATGCAGTTGAAAATGTTTATTAATTGAGAATTCAGATATTTTTGTTGTATCAGACCATGAAGAGTGCTCGGGGATCTGGTGTAGATAAAATTAGCAATTTGCCTTGTAATGTTCTGGATGGAATTCTAGGGTGCTTGTCTTTGAAAGATGCAGTGAAGACCAGTATCTTGTCAAAAAACTGGCGGTACAATTGGGTAACACGTAAAGAACTTGATTTTGATGATGAATTTTTCAGTTCTTGCAAAGACAATCAAGAAGCCAAGACAATCATTTACCAAGTCCTACTATTCCATGAAGGACCAATGCTGAAGTTTAGACTTCAAGGTAGTAGAATCCAAGGTCCTCAGTTGATGAGTTGTCTTGATATTAATCACTGGATACGCTTCTTGTCAAAGAAAGATGTCCGGGAATTCACCCTTCGCATAGGCTCAGGCAACGCATATCATTTACCTCATCAGCTTTTTACATGCCAGCAACTAAGGCATTTGGAACTTAAGCTATGCTTGTTCCACCCTCCACCCGGTTTCAAAGGGTTTGTGAAGCTTATTAATCTTGATCTTCATGATGTCATTTTTGTTCCGTCTCTCATTTCCAAATGCCCGTTGCTTGAACGATTGAGGTTGAGTTGGTGCAGAGGCTTTGACATTCTTGAGATTGATGCCCCTAATCTCAAATGCTTTCACTTTTCTGGAAGATTTAAGTCCATTTGCTTCAAGAATGCCCCTGTGCTTAGAGAAGTTACTATAGTGTTGCTCCATGTTTTTCCAGATCCATCACCACCTGTTTCTTCTAATGTTACAAAGTTCTTCCATTACATGCCTTCACTACAGACATTGGATATATGCGGTTCAACATTAGAGGTATTGTACATTTTTGTATATCCATCATTACCAAATGATTCATATCGTTAACGAATTTTTTGTTTGTTTCTAGTACTTAACCATGGGAGGTTTACCAAAGAGTCCCCCGACTGCTCTGAACAATGTCAAATCTCTCGAATTTTCTATCACAACTTTAAGAAATGTTGAGGAGGTTTCTGGTGCTGTTTACTTGATCACAAACTGTCCTAAGTTACAGGAGCTTTCAATGGATTGTGTAAGCATTCTCCTTTTCTCGTTAAATATGGTTTCTTCATCTGAACTCGTCTAACCATTCCTCGAATGTTTTCTAGGACTCAGTGCTCGATGTTGTGGAACCAGTTGTAGAATTCTTAGAAGCCCAATCAATAACCTCGTTTGGTGCTGCGAAGCTGCTTCAAAAAGTGGAGATGTGTTATTTTAAAGGTGCTGAGATGCAAATGGAGTTTATGAAGTTTATTTTGGCATCTGCACCTGTACTTGAGAAAATCACCATGTTGATGATTCCGCATGAGTTTCTTCTTTGTGCGGATACACAGATGATGGAAGAGAAGATGAAACAATTCCCCCGAGCATCACCCAATGTTAGATTCATATTTGTAGAATATTAGTTACACTTTGAGTTTATAAAAACTATACAGGGGTGTATTTTTAGTAATCGATTGTGAGAAGCAAAAGGATTGCCTTGATAATAGATGTTTGACAAAGGTAACTAGAGAACGTAAAGCATGTATTTGTTTTCCAGCACCCCAATCGATTTTGATCAGTCTGTTTTCCTATTATCAGCCTTTATGGTTTTGTTCTTCAGAATTATTTTCCACAGCTTTCTTGATCATCAATTCGCCACTATTGCTCAAGAATAGGTCAGTAACTTTTCTTGGCATTGATCGTTTCCCCTTTGAAGTGACGAGATCAAGAATTGATTTTTCTTAGACTATCAAGAACTGCTGGGAATGATTCTTTCTTCTTTCTTAATACAGAACACTTTGTCTTGCTCGCGATTAAGTTGTCTTCCTCTCCGAGCATGGATTTTAACCCTGCAACTTCGGACACAGCCAACAAATAGTCCATTCACTCATGTTGTGCTCAAATTTCATGCCCAAAAAATCATCTACACTCAGGATTGTGTAGATCATTTTGTGTTGGTCGAATAAACAAAACAGTAGAAAACAAAGAAGAAGAGATTGGAATAAATTTTAGTATTGTCGTAACTAAGACAAGGAAAGGCAAAGCGCAGAGGGTTTTATAGAATGAGGAGGATTCTATCGTGTGTTTAGTATGAGGAAGAACTCTAAACCTTAATAGTTGCCATTATCTCATACCTTCTCAGCATGGATTTCGTTTTTTTATTTTATTTTTCCTATTATCTCATACTTGTATTGTTAGTATTTCGCAGTTGTTGGTTCAATTAAGGGAAGGTATCTACGGTAGAGTTCGATATAGTTTTAACGTCCTACTAATAATTTTGATTCAAGTCATATATGTTCACAGTGTAATTTTTTTTATATCATTAGTTCAATTTAACTAGCTATAACAGGTTATTACTCTCTCTCAATGGTACCAGATCAGGAGTATTATAATATTTTGACCTGTTATTGTAAATCAACTTGACATGATGCTATGAAAAATACTGATGATATGAAAATCTATACACTGTGCACTGAAGGTAAACTCATACCACCATAATTTTCGGTACCTAAAGGGAGTATTATTTTTCATTTAACCCAAATCAGATCCTTTTTCTTTTTCTTTCTTTGGCATCCTGGCAGAAAAGACTTATAATTCTCATTATGTCTTGAAATTGAACTAGACAATAATTTGAGAAATAATGCTCTTACATTTCTCGAGCCCTGAGTATGGTAAAAACCCTGCTAAAGAAGACTTTTCTCTTAAATAGATCTTACAGTTCCAAGAAACAAAAAAAAAACCCCCTTATTCTAGAATTTCATATTTTTCATGTTCTCAACTAGTCATAAAAGTGTCTTTCTTCCGTAAGGATATCCTCAAGTAATATTTCACTTCATTATAAAGAGAAAACTTAAGTGTGATATATCAGTCCAGAAACATTATAGTGTCACATCTTCGAACTTTTGAGTACTTTAAACTGAACAAATAATTTGTAATAACTAGTACTAATACATGAGAACGAAGATAAGAATTCCTTCAAATAGCTCGATAAAGATTAAACATGTAAATCCTGTTGCAAAGTAAAGAATGAATAGAAAAAATGCTTAATACTAATATATAACTGTAATAACATACTTTAACTAGTACTAATACATAAGAACAGAGATAAGAATTCCTTCAAATAGCTCGATAAAGTTTAAACATGTAAATCCTGTTGCAAGGTAAAGAATGAATAGAAAATATGCTTAATACTAATATATACTACTTAACTTCAATCTTGAGGTTTAACCAGTGCAAAACACAAGTCAGGACCCATTCTAAATGACCACAATTGCACCGGAGTACCAATTTTTAAACCGTTCCTTTTTGTCACCTCATTCCAGTCTGTAACCAACACATAACTTGAATTTCTATTCCCATTATCTTTGTTCATATGCCATTTTCTCAGATTGATTTTACTTATTCGACGAGAAGGCTCAATCAACGTTACTCTCATCGTAAACATTTTGCCCCCATTGCGAGTATCCAAACGTGCATCTTCATCTGGACTAAGAAAATGATCTCCTGGCTCAAGAAACTCAGTTATCTTGTTTAGGGGGATTGAAAGCCTTCCCTCTGCTCGTTTAACATCACTCTGGAATAGTCTTTTCACAATGACCAATTTAAGTGATTCAAGTGAACCCCCAATCTCAGTAATCACATTCTTGAATTCAATAGGCAATTCTCTTTGTTTGTTGTTGATAATAAGAGGGGCATCAGCTCTACCAATAATGTTCCTCTTCGCCTTCTTCTTTTGTCTTGTAGCCTCTTCTTTGACATCCTCTTCATGCTTTCCTGATTTTCCAACCAATTTTTCTTTCAATAAGTACTGTTCTTGATTGTTAAAACCAAGTGGGACGTCATTGGCTACGTCTTGTGATCTTTTTCGTCTTTTTGGATTTCCAAATGCAAAATTAGCAGTAAACCTCCAGGTGAGTCTAGACACTTTGTTTTCCCTATCATGAGGGCCCTTTAGGCTGTTTTCTTTCTTTTCATGCTTTTGAAACCTTTTGCGACGGAAGAATTCTAGATCGCGTAAACCAGGACCCCAATTGAATTTGAACACACTGTTTTTCCTTTCATCGTCAGCCTTAACTCTGTGTTCTTGTTCTTCAGAATTATTTTCCACAGCTTTCTTGATCATCAATTCGCCAGTATTGCATAAGAATTGTTTAGTAACTTTTCTTTGCCGTACTTTTGGCATTGATTGTTTCGCCTTTGAGATGACGAAATCAAGAATTGGTTTTTCTTGACGATTAAGAATTGCTGTGAATGTTGACAATCTGGTCACTACCCAGTGTAATCCCACAATAGTGGGGTCTGTGGAGGGTAAGATGTACGCAGCCTTACCCCTACCTGGGTAGGGAGGCTGTTTCCGATTGATCCTCGGCAATCCTCCTCCTTTATCCGGGCTTGGGACCGGCAATGTGAGCGAGCTCACACAGGCGGAGTTGCTGGGAATGTTGACAATGTGGACTGAATATTCTGAGTGATTCTCTCTTCTTTCTCGTTACGAAATTGTTCATCTTGTTCCGCGATTAAGTTGTCTTCTTCTCCGGACATGGATTTTAACCATGCAACTTCAGACACAGCCAACAAATAGTCCATTCGACTCATGTTGGACTTAAACTCCATGCCCAAAAAATCATCTACACTCAATAATGTGAAAGCCATGTGTGTTGGTCAACAAACAAGACAGTAGAAAACAAAAAGAAGATATTGGAAGAAATATTAATGTAGTATTCTGGTAATGAAGGTTGTGGTGAATAAGGAGTGAATTTATAGAATGAGGAAGAATTCTAAACCTTAACAGTTTGGGTTTAGAATTATGAAACCTGTTTGAGACAAGTTTCATAAACCTTAAGCGCCTCCACCCCACCCGCAACACACACTTTAATTAGAATACTTAAGATTTCTAATATTAACGTTTTTTTTCACTTTTTTTATTTTATTTTATTAGTTGTAATTCTATTTATTGGACGAATATGTGAACTGGGAATACTACGAAAATTTAGAAACTATGTATGAATTACTAGTTCAAACCCACCGGATATTTTTGGTTTTCTTTTATGGTATTTTGTTTTAAACATACAACTTTTGCGAAAAAGATTTACTTTGTTATTTACTTTGTTATTTACTTGAACTATTTAATATTTCTATTGACGGGTGCACATGGTGATAATAGAGTACATGATGTTATAGTCACGAAAAATGAGGAAAATAATGGAGGTCAAGTTTAAGTATTTATCTATATATTCTACCTTAAATATAAAAGTACATTATATTTTATCTCCTCTAACTTTTACTACTTCACCTTTTATTTCAAATAAGAAACCCCTAAATCTTGAATCAACGACTAAAATAAGCTAAGTTAGTCATCATTGGTATTTTTAAAAGGCTAAAAAGACCTTCAATCGTTGTAGATCATAACAAATTTCAAAAATGAAAATAAATTGGCAATAGCATTGTGTTAAACTAGCAAATTCCACTCAATTCCCCGAATCGTTTTAGGTAAGAAAACAATACCATGTTCATCTTTTATATGAAATAAAAAATCCCTTGGTAACATTTTTAATTAAGCAAAAAAAAAAAAAAAATGGTTGTCGCTTTTGAAATATATAGAGTTATTTTCGTATCACTATAAGCCATATTAATATTTGGTAGTGTAGGCGGTGGTTGCAAGTTAATTAAAAGTAAGGTTAAATACATCATCAATAGATTTTATTTAGACACTCAAATTGTGTCATGTTCGATTGAACACCTGAACACATGATAAAATATTCGTATTAGACTCTTTCAGTTCAAACTTTCAAAAAAGAAATGTACATAGCATCTATTTGGTAGTTAATTTAACCACATAATACATGTCACCTCCTTTACTATTACTAATACACATCAAGCTCAATTTACGGCTTAGTGAGGCTAATGCGGAGTCCGGAGCCTAAAGGGTATAAAAATACATGAAAAGGGGATGATCAAAAATTTATATACCCAAAGGGGTATATCGTGGGCTGATCCACGATATACCCCAAAAAATATTTCGCCTGTCAGAACCAAATCAACGAAAAAAAAATATTTTAATTGTATAACGTGGATCGATCCACGTTATACAAAATATATTATATAACGTGGATTAGTCCGCGTTATACAATTTATATTTTTTTCCCAGCGTTTTACAAAATAGGAGTCCGGAACCAAAATGCCCGAAGTGTTTTTTCCATACTTTGACCAACGATTAGTCGTGTGTCAAAGCTCTGAAACGTCAATATTTTATCTAAAACCTGATATTTTTTTCTGCATACAATAATATAAGCCCAATACATCAAGGATACGTAGACGTTCGGATAGTCATTTTAGGAGTTGAAAAGGTGCCCGAAGTAAGTTTTGTTTGAAAAAACTTAGTGTTTTTTCCATACTTTGACCAACGATTAGTCGTGTGTCAAGACTCCGAAACGTCAATATTTTATATAGGACCTGATATTTTTTTCTGCGTACAATAATGTAGGCTCAATACATCAAGGATACGTAGACGTTCGGATCGTCATTTTAGGGGTTGAAAAGGTGCCCGAAGTAAGTTTTGTTTGAAACTAGTTGTAAAGTGGTCAAACTTTAGATGGTCATAACTTTGCGCTTGGACGTCCGTTTTACGCATTTTTTTTTTAACTTGCATATATTTTCGAGATCTACGCTGACAAGCTGCCTATGCGGTTGGCCGAGCCAATTTTTAAAAAAACACCTTTTATCCCATTCAATTTTAATTTTTTCCCAAATTGGCGTGGAATTTTCAGTTTTATTTACCTATAAGATGATGTTACGCAATAGATTTCAACGTAAAAATCCCCGGGTAATGTAGCTGTGAATGTCAATTTCACTTCTGCGGTTTCAATTTTTGAAAATAAAGCTGACTAATTTTCTCGACATATAAAGTTGACTAAAATAACCTTACAGTCAAACACTAAGTTTTTTCAAACAAAACTTACTTCAGGTTCAGGAGCGCGGACTACAACTAGAAGGAGGAATGAAATGGATATAGCTCCTGCTCGCATGGCTAGAAAGTGTAGTACGTGCAAGTAGATAGGTCATAAAAAGAATCGCTGCTCCGATAGAAATCAGTTATTGTTGTTGCTTGTTCATTTTTATGTTTTTTCTTAAGTTGTACAATCGTTGTTTCCTTATGTAATCTTCCAAGAATATATAACATGTCTTGTGTTGTTTAATAGTTAGCATGTAATTTAACATTTACTACTCAGTTAATGTGTGACGTTTATTTAACTTATATTTTATTTTTTATTTCTGTCCACATATATAACACATATTTAATTATTACATGTGTTAAAATATTTATTTGAGTTAATCACTGAAATTAACTATATGCTTTAAAAATTAAAAAAATCAATAAATTTTTTTATTAAAAACACAGCCGAATATGATTTAAATAGAGGCAACGTCTTGCCAAGTATTTGTTAAACGGGGGAAAAAATATAAATTGTATAACGTGGATTGATCCACGTTATACAATATATTTTGTATAACATGGATCAGTCCACGTTTTACAAAATATATTTGTAAAACATGGACTGATCCATGTTATACAAAATATATTGTATAACGTGGATCAGTCCACGTTATACAATTAAAAAAAAATCGTTGATTTGGTTCTGACAGGAGATGTTTTTTTTTGGGTATATCGTGGATCAGCCCACGATATACCCCTTTTGGTATATAAATTTTTTATCATCCCCTTTTGGTAAATATCGTGTATTTTTATACCCTTTAGGCTCCGCTAATGCGTATAACTAATGGAGATGACATATTTTTAGTGATTAAGTTATCTACCTAACGAGTGTTTGAGAACATCAGCATAAGAACTTTTCCACATTTTGAGTCAGAAGTGTTTAATAGGAACATTTTATCGTGTGTTCAAGTGTTAAGTTAGAACAAGTCATAGTTTGAGTGTCTAAATAAAATTTACTTGCAAATTTAAGAAATTGCCGATGTATTAAGCCAAAAATAACTATTTTAACAATAAAAAGTTTAATTGACTTCAATAAAACTACTAGTACCCCTCTCGCTTACAAAATAGGTTTACCTGATTGCAATAGTCTCATAGCCATCTCGTTAACGTCCAGTAATTTCAATAACAATTTTGTTTAGCCAAAAGTGATCTAGCTTATTCGACTGTACAAGATATTCTATTTGAGGTTAACAAAAGAGTCAATGGTTATTATTAATTTCAAAATAGAGATGAGTTGACTATGATTCCTTGAAAACAAAACGATATGTTGCGGTGAGGAGCTATTATCGGGTAACCGGTATATCCTCCGATCTTTGGTGAGGCATGATTCATATTTGTCAGGTATAATACGAAGAATGACACGGATCAGTATTAGAGAATTCAATGAAATTTGCTCATTTTAATATATACTACTTATTAGTCATCTTTTCATCTTTGAGAAGGATGAGGAAGTGAAGCAAACTCGACCAAAGGACAATTACGCTCCTGCTTCATTTTATGTTCCCGATTCAATCTTCACCTTGCTTTAATGAAGAAAGAGAGTGAAAGAAGAAGATACTTCTCTTGAGATATATACTATTACCCATATATTTGGATATAGTATTTATTATAGAACAATTATTTTTTCATTGTTTAATAAAGAGCTAAATAGATCTTGTACTAGTATGTGTGTCCTTTACTTATATAGTAGATGATTTAGTGTGTATAGTTTAGCTTATACACGGAAGATTAAATCGTCGATTCTTATAAGTATAAAATTTATGTTCACAATCTAAGAAGCAAATTGGACAAAGTCATCGGTATGATTGTAGCACAAGATTATTATAATGTATCTTCATTATGAGAATGGTATAATTCCGTCTTCTTGTGTTGGTACATTTTGTATGTATCGAACGGACCAAGTAGAGATAAGTGTTTTTGTACTGAATATATAAAACAAATTCTATAGTTCATTAAATGTACTTATACTCTTAATTTTAATATAATTATTATGATCAATGTGATTTGTTCATTATTTTAATTTATTAAAAGATACGACTCAATTGCGGGTCTATGTATTCCTGATAAATTGGATAATGACAAATTACATTTGTGAAATAATAATTAGTTGATAGAATTCATATCTCGACTTTGAGATTGATGATACCCCTTTATGGATTCTTATCAGTCTCGTGTGAAAACCTTGCAGGTGAATTTTGTATCCGTCAGAAGATGTGAGTTAAGCAGAAATATAAAAGATTCAATTAGTCATTGAATTAAATTATCAGTAATTTAATTTAATTGATTGGTATATATAATCTTAACATGAGGATGGGTGAAGCCCCATTTTCACGTCATCTATGGACCCTATAACTCTTATATTATAAAAAAATAAATGTCCTTTTCGATTTTGCTCTAGAGACATTGCTCACCAAAAAATAAAATAAAAAAATTGAAATTCAATTTGTTTGTCTCTGGTGGCACCTGAAGAAAAAAATTGAATTGTGTTTGGTAGTGGCTTACTGGTGATGATTAATTAGTCTAGAACAAAAAAAAAATGTGTAAATGACTTGTGTTGGAGCGTCTATAAACATTCGAGACAAAATCTGATTGTTGATATTATAACTGGTTATGTATTGGATATCCGTAGACATCAATCCCTGTATTCATGGTTATCTGCCTCATCCTTGTGGTTTAGCCCTTAATAGTTCAACGCGCTTTTGTCCATACATCTGCTATTGTTCCACTTTCTCGGTCTAGCAAGGACGGACCTTCGGACCCTCATACTCTGAATGTCATCTTTATCTTTTTCCATGGCTCGCCTTTAATCATAGCTAGTTGTTCCTACCAGGTTCTGTGAGTATTTTATTTTCGGAAATTTCTTTTTTCTTCTCATTTTCTTCTTGGTGTTAGGGAAAAGAAAATATTATTCATAGGAATCAGGGTCAAAGTATGACGTTAGCGGATAATACCTTTACTCGGTTAGTAGTTGAGAAGCGTTCCTGGCCACTAATGCTACAAACATATCATGAGCCTTAGAGGCAACTAAGTTGTGTATTACTTTTTGTAGCTGCCTCTCCTTGCCCCTCAGTATTACTTCATCTTCTCGTCCCTTTGTCTGCATCTAGGTTCCTGGTTGCAATATGTTTTCATCGACTTAGGGTCTTATAGGACGTCTCTTTCTTATGGGTTTTTTTTTCTTCACATGTTTTTCCTTTATAACCATCTTCCATGTTCGTCCCTTCGAGACTGGAATTATGGTCTCCTGTCACCGTATCCATTTATCGTGTTGCACTAGCCTCAAAACTTTATTCCACCTTACTCAATTACGGATAACGTCTCTTTCATTGTACATTCTCACTCTGTGTATCCACCCGTTATGCATCATTTGCGTGATATCTTTTGTTTGACACAGAACTATAGGTATCAATTACCAGTCGCAATGTCCTCTAGATCTGGTACGCAGCTTGCCTCAATGATTCAGGTCTGCGTTCTTATTTAAGACTATGTAATCCTCAGACTTGTTCCGGCTCGCGCCTCATTTACAGTGTTTGTCTTGATGTTGCCCCTTTCTATATAGTGATTTACTTCACTAGGCTTCTTTCTCGCGTCATTCCTTCTATAGGAGGGCTAACTTATCATCTCACCACCATTCCTACCAATTGAGATTAATACCTATGTACTTAGGATCTATGTCGCGGAGTCTCCATGTTGTTTTAGCTTCCTACGGCTCATACCTCTTACAATAGTAAACTTAAAATTTTGTCTTCTCATGGCTCGTCTTGTTGTTTCTGGAACAGCTCACTTAACCTTCTCTTGTCGTGATTTGACCACATGGTATCTCTATTTTAGTAGTCTTGAAGTCATCCGTTATGGAGTTACCTTTCCTCTTACCGGCTAGCTCTAGGGCCGAGCATATCCTTATGAAAAGACTACCAACCCAGACATTGGGGCGCACTCATCTCCACTTATGATGTCTATTACCTTCCTTCAACACGTGCACAACTTCTCGTTCATAGCTACGTCTTCCTTAGTCTACTACCGACTTTGAGGTTCCTTTACCTCGCTTATTAGTGCTAAATTATCCTTTCCACATCTTACCTTGAGGGAAAAAATACAACTCCCATCTAATCATATCAATGTCTCATTAATAGAATAAGAGTTACATTTGGTTGGCAAACATGTATAAGTTGACTTTATTAAGGGAAATTGAGGGACGTTTGCCAATTAGATACCTTTAGCATGGAACAAGTGAGAGTATTTGGACTTCATTTCCTCTTTGGATTCCCATGTCATCTCTTCCCTTCCCTTGCTTTTCCACAGCTCCTTTTTAAAAGCCACACCTTTAGTTCTAAATCTGCAAACTTGCCTGTCAAGGATGGAAATTAACTCTTCTTCGTAAGTTTGGTTATCCGTGACTTGTATGTATTTTAATAGTACAATCCTTAGAGGATCTCCAATGCGTTTTCCTTAACATAAAGACACAAAAGGCGAGATGAGCTGCTTTTAATTCTGACGGAAGTCCCAGTTCATAAGCTACTTGACCTACTTTTTCAAAGAATCTTATAAGGACCAATGAATCTTAGACTGAGTTTTTCCTTCTTACCAAATCTCATGACACCCTTCATAGACGATATTTTTCAAGAATACCCCATCACTAAATCAAAATTCTAGGTCTCGCCATCATACGTTTGAATAGGATTTCTGACAATTTTGAGCTGTCTTCAATTACTCCTGGATCAGCTTTTACTTATAATCCTCAAGGGAAGATTTTTTTTCCTCAAACTTATTCCAATTGACTTGAATCAGATTAATCACGTGAATGGTGCGAAATGTAATATCTGGTACTAGGTATAATATCATTCCCCCCTTAAGGATATTCCTCCTCGAATATAAGTAGGTTTATAAGGGAGGGGGGCATCATTAATAGAAACTAACGTGTCATCATATAATTTAACAATACACGGGTATAACTGGTTATGTATTGGATATTCGTAGACATCAGTCCCTGTGTTCATGGTTATCTGCCTCATCCTCGTGGTTTAGCCCTTAATAGCTCAACGCGCTTTTGTCCATACATCTGCTATTGTTCCACTTTCCCGGTCTAGCAAGGATGGACCTTCGGACCCTCATATTTCGAATGTCATCTTTATCTTTTTCCATTGGCTCGCCTTTAATCATATCTAGTTGTTCCCACCAGGTTCTGTGAGTATTTTATTTTCGAAAATTTCTTTTTTCTTCTCAGTCGCTTCTTGTTGTTGGGGAAAAGAAAATATTATTCATAGGAATCAGGGTCAAAGTATGACGTTAGCGGCTAATACCTTTACTCGGTTACCAGTTGAGAAGCGTTCCTGGCCACTAATGCTACAAACATATCATGAGCCTTAGAGGCAACTAAGCTGTGTACTAGTTTTTATAGCTGCCTCTCCTCGGCCCTCAGTATTTCTCGTCCCTTTGTCTGCATCTAGGTTCCTGGCTGCAATATGTTCTCATTGACTTAGGGTCTTATAGGACGTCTCTTTCTTATGGGTTTTTTTCTTCACATGTTTTTCCTTTATAACCATATTCAATGTTCATCCCTTCGAGACTGGAACTATGGTCTCCTGTCACCGTATCCATTTATTGTGTTGCACTAGCCTCAAAACTTTATTCCACCTTCCTAAATTACGGATAATGTCTCTTTCATTGTACATTCTCACTTTGTGTATCCACCCGTTATGCATCATTTGCGTGATATCTTTTGTTTGACACAGAACTATAGGTATCAATTACCAATCGCAATGTCCTCTAGATCTGGTACGCAGCTTGCCTCAATGATTCGGGTCTGCGTTCTTATTTAAGACTATGTAATCCCCTGACTTGTTCCGGCTCGCGCCTCATTTACAGTGTTTGTCATGTTGTTGCCCCTTTCTATATAGTGATTTACTTCACTAGGCTTCTTTCTCGCGTCATTCCTTCTATAGGAGGGCTGACTTATCATATCACCACCATTCCTACCAATTGAGTTTAATACCTACGTACTTAGGATCTATGTCATGGAGTCTCCATGTTGTTTTAGCTTTCTACGGCTCATACCTCTTACAATAGTAAACTTAAAATTTTGCCTTCTCATGGCTCGTCTTGTTGTTTCTGTAGAAGCTCACTTAACCTCGTCTTGTCGTGATCTGACCACATGGTATCTCTTATTTTAGCAGTCTTGAAGTCATCCGTTATGGAGTTACCTATCCTCTTACCGGCTAACTCTAGGGCCGAGCATGCCCTTATGAAAAGACGTCTAACCAAGACATTAGGGTGCACTTATCTCCACTTATGATGTCTTTTACCTTCCTTCAACACGTGCACAACTTCGAGTTCATAGCTACGTCTTCTTTAGTCTACTATCGACTTTGGGGTTCCTTTACCTCGCTTATTAGTGCCAAATTATCCTTACCTTTGTGGTCTAAGCCCCCCCCCCCCCCCCCCCCCCGAGTGCGCAAATGCCCAACTCTTGTTTCTCTTTCATGCTCCTTTAGTGCAGTCTTGTAATTCGCACTTATGGATCCTCTTCCTTTTAGCTTTATGATTTCTTGACATTTTTTGCACTGCCTTAACTTTCTTGTGCTCTATCAGGGTGAAATTTGATTTGCTAAACATAAATTGCTCATTCTCCTTACTTGTAAGGTCACCGCCACCTTTCAGCCCCTTTCTTGCTTTTCTCGAGCCGTTTTGTTACTTTCAATCCCTTTCTTCCAAGAGAGCCAATTACTCATTGGGGTACATATTTCACACTAGGGCGGCTCCGACATCCTTCAGGTGTTTAGCGAGACCTAAACGTGCATACATACTTTATTTGGCCGTGCTAAAGATCATTTTTCTTCATAATAAGTGCTCATAATATTGTTCGTCACGGTTGATTTACAAGGACTTTCCTTTCATCACTTATTAATATCCTTCCCTAAGTCTAAGTGTTTGTTTGTTCATCCTTGAGTCGTCATCCATTACGATAGTTCCCTTGTACCCTTATTTTGATGTCAGCTCTGACTCAACTTACTTTCTGGGACTAGCGTCTTTCTCCCTTTTACCGAAGATAATCATTTCCTTGCGGTGCTTATCACATTTAAAGGCTCGTTCACTGGCTATCGTGCAGCTCATTCCAGACCAAGTTCCGCTTATATGGTCATGTCCCTGTAAGGTAGATAGGATTCCTAGGTTCACGCAGTCTACTTGCTACCTTAATTCATTTCTATCTACGATTCTCCGTCATTATCGAACTTAAGTTCTTCTTTCCCCCAGATCCTATTATTTCCTTATACTTGTTCGTCTTGATTGGCATCCAATTCATCCATTAGCACCTTATCTCATAATGGTTCACAAAACTTGCCCAAGGTGTTCTCAGTATCCCTAATTCCTCGTATTTCGGTTCCTTCTTACTCTCGAATGGTATCTTAGACTCCTCACTTGATTTGCATTTAATCAATCGTGATTCCTAATACATACTCTGAATCTCGTGTCATTCCATCATCAATGTTACTCACTTAGATAAGCCCTTACTCTTTTATGTGTACCACGTATCATATCGCAAGTATTAGGCTCTACTTCTGACTTCCTCTCGCTCGAGCATTCGGCATAAAGTAAATCTGGGGCCCCTTATTTCGATATCATTAATCGAAGGGGTGGAACGGTAAGTTATAGTGTCTTCGATAGTGAAGTCCTGCATCTTAATTGTTTGTTGAACAGTGTTGCGATTTCATCACTTCTGTTTTGACCCCCCCCCCCCCCCCCCCCATCCCGCTTAACATCAAATCCTATAACCTTTATCTATCCAATAAATAATGGCACTCTAGGTTCCAAAATATATACATAAAAACACAAGCAATTTGTCACGACCCAACCCCGTAGGCCGTGACTGGCACCCTAGTTGGGCACCCAAACGTACCTATCCATATCGAATCACATACAAATAACATATAGGGCTATAACTGCAATATGCCGTCTCAAACTATATCAAACTGATTCAAACACATTTCATCGCAACCGTGTGCGGACAAATATATATATATATATACCAAAAAGCCGGCAAGGCTATCAAATATGTCAAAAGCCGACAAGGCTATCAAATATGTCAAAAGCCGGCAAGGCTATCAAATATGTCAAAAGCCGACAAGGCTATCAAATATGTCAAAAGCCGACAAGGCTATCAATTGGCACAACGGCCCAAAACATATACAATATGCACGCCGACAAGGCTGCCATAACGAAAGAGATCATATAAACACAACTGTACAAAAGTAGTCACACACACCCACAAATACATCTACAGACCTCTAAACAGACCAAACGAATCATATGGCGGGACAGGGCCCCGCCGTACCCCTGAACCAATATATACAAACATAGCAGACGAAAGATATACCAAAAGATATGCTCTGAAAGGAAAGAGCACTCCAACAGCAAAAAGGGGTATCCTAAACCGGTGGAGATCACCAAACTGTGCGTTGGTACCTGCGGGCATGAAACGCAGCCCCCCGAAGAAAGGGGGGTCAGTACGAAATATGTACTGAGTATGCAAAGCAGAATATACAGAGAGCAAATATGTGACATAAACAAAAGAGGAGTATCAAACATAAGCGCAAATCCAACATATCAAAATTTGTTTACTTTCAAAAATATGTAAGTAATGCATAGGGTACAGAAGAATATGGTCGCCCGCCTGTCAACGGCGCCAATACACAGCATAAATCCAGATGTAAGTTTCAATTCTCCGAATCCCCGTCACATATCACAACCCAACATAACGCCATATACCTCATAACACCAAACATAAGTGGAACCCGACCCTCATTAGCGAGTAGCTCGGAGAACCATAAACACAGCATAAATCCGGAGTATATCAAAGCGCGCATGATAACAGAACCGGCCCTGGACTCGGCGAAAAGTATAACAGAATGCACGAATAGAGTCGTGAGTAGTCATATGCATAAAGTCATTTTCATAAATTCAAACATAAGAAAAATGGTCATATTTGAAAATCGAAATAATAGTTATACTAATATTTCAAAAGATCCAGAATTACATAAGGGAAGTCGCGGGACCCACGGACGGGAATTTACCCAAGTCGGGCCCGCTTATGGAAAACATATTCATTATACATAATGCAAACTCTTATAAAAATATTGGAGCAATCCGAGCATTTATTCGAAAGATATGCCATTCAAAATTTACGAATTCTTTAAAGTGAAACCCTTTTTTTTCATTTTTCCTCATTTTCAAGTCATGTTTTGCATCAACAATTCACAATATAACGATATACTTTTCATAGATATACGAATTACATCAAACGCGCAATGATCCTCAATTCAGCCCACAAATCTCAACATCATTCTTGAGTCACTTAAACACTTATTTGCAACTAGAATTCGTATCGACGATAACTAAATTACTAAACGATAGTAAAGCGATCTTCGACACATTATAAGACTCACATTCGTCCACACTACACATATACATATGTTAATGATTCTTATTTATAAGGATTGCATTAAGTGCACCAAGTTCTCCAAATCAGTCCGCGACGCCTACTATATCAATTCAGGACATTTAACTCTCATTTGAAACATACAAGTCATCACAACAACCATTACGACGCTAACGACACTAATTCTTTCCTTGCCAAATATTTGGGGGCTATCTACGGCTACATTGCACACACATATATACATATATGGACGATTTGTATTCTCTTCTCCATTCTACAACAATTTAACATGATACAAGAATAAATTCATTAATCCAATTCACACCCATATACACGGCCAACATACCAAACACACAATCCACTTCAACCTTCCATATTTCATGATTTCTATCCATTTTAGCATACTACAATAGGCATACAAGATTCACAATACATAAACAAGATGAAATCTTACCTTTGTTCTTCACTTCCATCAATAACTAGGGTTTGCAAATGGGCACTACTAATGGTTGGATGACCCAAACGATACTTTCACGCTACTTAGGGTCTTCAATATAGTTGATTAACACCAAGAAATTATTTTTAGGGAGGCTCAAAATGGGGGTTGGTTTTCTTGAGGTTTGGCCGAAAACAGTGGGGAAAAAGGGCTCTCAAGTTCTTGTATTTCTTTTGTTCTAAGTGTTGAAGTGTAATGAGGGAAAGATGACTTAGAGTCATCTATTTAAGTCCACATATATCCCTTAGTTGTCTTTGGCCCACACACTGTGTTGGACCAATTAAAATTGGCCACACAAGGTGTGGGACCATTTCAACTTACACGGCCCCATGGCCTTTTTTTTTTTGCACCACATTTTTAATTCCAATTTTATGAATTGTGGTCCCAATTTTTCCTAAGTGTTCAATGCCATCAATTTCATACATAACTTATATCTCAAAATAAAAATCAAGTGGTCAAAAGTCCCGACTTCAAATCCCGAAAAAATCTTGGCCTTAAATTATGATAGTTAATCCGGATTGTCCCAATGTATAAAAATACGGGACGTAACATCCTCCCCCCCCCCCCCCCCCTTAAGAACATTCGTCCTCGAATGTTGGACTAATGTTACGGATCTTACTACAAATTCGAGGAATGATTCTTTTATATCCGTCACACACAAATCATTCATAAATCAACATTGTCAGACAAAGAATTTGAATTACCTGAAGGTATTGGAAAGAGGTGAGGATACTTTTCCTTCATCTGCTCCTCAACCTCCCAGGTCATTTCCTCGCGGTTATTATTCCGCCACAGCACCTTAACAGAAGCCACATCCTTATTCCGCAACTTTCTCACCTGACGATCTAATATGGCTATAGGTTGCTCTTCGTAAGATAGCTCCTCTATGACCTGCATATCATCTGAAGGAAAAATTCTGGAAGGGTCACCAATACACTTACGAAGCATAGAAACATGGAATACCGGGTGAACCGCTCCCAAGTCAGCTGGCAAATCCAATTCGTAGGCCACCTTGCCTATTTTACGAATAATCAGATAAGGCCTTATATATCTCGAACTGAGCTTTCCTTTCTTGCCAAATCGCATAACACCTTTCATAGGTGACACTTTCAGGAACACCCAATCGCCAATCTGAAACTCTAACCGTCGACGTCGCTTGTCAGCATAAGATTTCTGTCGACTCTGGGCCGCTAATAGTCGCTCTCGAATCAGTTTCACTTTATCGACTGCCTGCTGGACCACATCTGGACCAATTAATTGAGTATCACCCATGTCAAACCAACCGATCGGAGATCTGCATTTCCTGCCATACAAAGCCTCATATGGTGTCATCTGAATGTTGGAGTGGTAGCTGTTATTATAGGCAAATTCAACTAACGGCAAGTGATCATCCCAGCTACCTCTGAAATCAATAACACAGGCACGCAATATATCTTCCAATGTCTGAATAGTGCGCTCGGCCTGTCCATCGGACAGGGGATGAAATGTTGTACTCAGGCTCACCTGGGTCCCCAATCCCTCCTGAAATGACCTCCAGAAATTAGTTGTAAACTGGGCACCTCTATCAGAAATAATAGACACAGGAACTCCGTGCAGTCTCACAATCTCCTTAATATATAGCCTGGCATAATCTTCAGCTGAGTATGTAGTCCGAACTGGCAGAAAATGGGTTGATTTTGTCAGCGATCAACAATAACCCATGTGGAGTCATACCCTCGTGGAGTGCGGGGAAAACCTGTAATAAAATCCATATTAATTATTTCCCACTTCCACGCTGGTATCTCCATTTCCTGCAATAATCCACCGGGCTTCTGATGCTCAATTTTCACCTGCTGACAATTGGGGCACTGGGCAACGAACTCTGCTATGTCCTTTTTCATACCGTCCCACCAATACAGACATCAAAGATCATGATACATCTTCGTCGACCCTGGATGAACAGAATACCTGGCATGATGTGCCTCACCCATAACCTGTCGTCGCAGTCCCGCAACGTCAGGTACACATAATCTGTCCCTGAATAATAGTACTCCATCGGATGTAATCTCAAACGGGGTCTGCTCTTTTTCACGGACTGCATCTCTATACTGAATCAGAACAGGATCCTCATACTAACGCCGCTCTATCTCCCCCAGAATCGAGGACTCGGCCATTCCTCGAACAGAAAATCCAGTATCTCCAGAATCGGCTAAGCGGACACCAAGACTGGCAAACTGAAGAATATCACGAACCATTTCTTTCTTATCAGACTGCACATCAATCAAACTGCCCATGGACTTGCGGCTAAGAGCATCTACTACAACATTAGCTTTCCCTGGATGGTATAGAATATCAGCATCATAATCTTTCAGCAACTCTAACCACCGCCTCTGCCGCAAATTCAATTCTTTCTGTCTGAAAATATACTGGAGGCTTTTATGGTCCGTATAAATATCAACGTGGACCCCATAAAATTAATGCCGCCAAATCTTCAAAGCATGAATAACCGCGGCTAACTCCAAATCATGCGTGGGATAATTCTTCTCGTGCGGTCTGAGCTGCCGGGAAGCATAGGCTATGACTCGACCGTGCTGCATCAACACACAACCCAAACTCGTACCAGAGGCATCACAATAAACCACATATCCGTCTGATCCTTCTAGAAGAGCTAAAACTGGAGCTGTAATTAATTTTTGCTTCAACATCTGAAAGCCGCGCTCACAGGCGTCAGTCCACTGAAATTTCGCTGCCTTCTGAGTTAACTTTGTCAATGGTGCCGCAATAGAAGAAAAATTCTCTACGAACCTCCTGTAATAACCGGCTAACCCCAGAAAACTGCGTACCTCTGTAGGTGTAGTAGGCCTGGGCCAACTATATGCCATCTGCTCCGACTATATGCCCCAAGAATGCCACAGAAGTTAACCAGAATTCACATTTCGAAAATTTAGCATATAATTGCTGCTGCCGAAGAGTGCCAAGCACTGTCCTCAAATGATCAGAATGCCCCTCTGCTGATCGTGAATAAACCAATATATCAGCAATAAACACAATCACGAACATATCAAGGAAAGGCCGAAATACCCGATTCATCAAATCCATGAATACCGCTGGAGCATTAGTCAGCCCAAAAGACATAACTCTGAATTCATAATGCCCATACCGGGTCCTGAAAGCAGTCTTCGGAATATCAGACTCTCGTACCCGTACCTGGTGATAACCCGAACGCAGATCTATCTTCGAAAAATATTTGGCACCCTGCAACTGATCAAACAAATCATCAATCTGGGGGAGGGGATATTTATTCTTGATAGTCACCTTATTTAACAGTCGGTAGTCAATACACATCCGCAGTGACCCATCCTTCTTTCGGACAAATAATACCGGTGCTCCCCAGGGCGATGTACTGGGTCTGATGAAACCTTTTTCTAATAAGTCTTTCAACTGTTCCTTCAATTCTTTTAATTCTGCCGGTGCCATCCTGTACGGAGGAATAGATATGGGTTGCGTATCTGGCAACAAATCAATAGCAAAGTCTATCTCCCGCTCAGGCGGAAGACCCGGAAGCTCATCTGGGAATACATCTGAAAACTCATTCACAACCGGAACTGACTGCAAAGTAGGTGCCTCGGCTATAGTATCATGTACACGGACCAGGTGATAAATATAACCCTTCTGAATCATCTTTTTAGCCTTGAGGTATGAAATAAACTTACCCCTCGGCGACGCTGTACTACCTAACCACTCTATCACTGGTTCCCCTCGGAACTGGAAACGAACTACCTTCTGCTGGCAGTTAACATTAGCATAACAGGACGCTAACCAGTCCATGCCCATAATCACATCAAATTCAAGCATATCTAACTCTATCAAATCAGCTTTAGTACAACGATCAGATATGATAACAGAACAATCCCGATAAACCTGTCTGGCTATAATAGAATCCCCTACAGGTGTAGCTACCTCAAAAGGCTCTATCAGCTCAGACTCTATCCCAATTTCATTAGCAACAAGTGGGGCAATATATGATAAAGTCGAACCAGGATCAATCAATGCATACACAGATCGGGAGAAAACCAGTAAAGTACCTGTAACAACATTTGGCGAAGCCTCCTGATCCTGGCGGCTAGCCAATGCATATATGCGGTTCGAAGGACCGCTAGAACCTGAAGCACCGCCACAGCCTCGACCGTGACCCGCCTGTACCGGCATACCTCGCCCCGCAGGGCGTACAGCTGAGGGAGTAGAAGATGAACCTGCGGCTGATCCCGTCGGCTGAACTATACTGCCAGATCTACTCGACATCGGACAATCACACATAACATGGCCCTGACGGCCGCAAGAAAAACAAGCTCCTGTAGCTCGGTAGCACTCCCCTGGGTGCGATTTACCGCAATTAGAACAACGGGGCCTGGGTGGTCTGGACTGGCTGGAACCCCTGACTGTCTGGGAACCCGATGCTCTGGAACTCTGACCGGCCCCAGATGGTCTTGCACTGTCGAATCGTCTGCCGGCTGACTGTGTACTCCGGCCTGACGGGGGAAAATATCTGCCTGACAACTGCTGCTGAGGCTGTCCGCCTCGAGAACCTCCAGAATACCCAGCGGACCTGGCCCTCTTGGGCGGCCTCCTGTCTCGATCTCTACCAGAATAATCGGCCCTATATCGATCCTCCATACCCTGAGCGTGGGCCTGTAACCGGGCGATATCCATATCTGTTTGTGACGCCATCGCCGTGCAACTATCGACCAGGTAGCGGTCCAATCCTATCACATACCGGTGCATACGGTCCGCCATATGTGCTACTATAGCAGGGGCATATCGAGCCAGAGAATCAAACTCCAAATTATACTCACGAACACTCCGGCCCCTCTGCTGCAACTGTAGAAATCTGTCAACCCGCGCCCGCCGTAACTCCGGGGGTAAAAAGTGGCGGGTAAAAGCAGCCACGAACTCATCCCAAGTAGCTGGGGAAGCACTCTCACCCCTGGATAGCTCCCAAGACTCATACCAATTGGCAACAACGTCCCGTAACCTGTGCAAGGCCAACTCAACGGACTCAGTATCTGAAGCCCTGACCAAATCTAATGAGCGCCGAATCCCCCGAATGAAGTCGTGGGGGTCCTCCTCGAGCCTAGACCCGTAAAACTCTGGGGGACGGCATGTCAGAAAATCTCGAACCCTCAGGATATCACGCCTGTCATCATCATCATCATCTCTCAGCCCACGTCTGCGAACCTGTCCCGCTACCAAGGTTGTCAATAGCTGTACTGCCTCCCTCAACGTCCTATCCTCCGCCCCTGGCTGAGGAGCTGGAGGCGCGGCCGCTGGAGCCTCTGGAGCTAGTGGTGAAGCCGCCCCCTGATCCATAGAGGCAGCGGCTGGTACTCCAGACTCCTCTGATGATGAAGACGTAGCAGAGTCTGTTGGCCGAGGCGCAATATCACGCATCATCTGAGCAAGGGTCCGAGTACCCTTCCGAGCCCGGCTAGTCTCTCCGGCCGCTGATGACTTGCCCTTCTAGGCAGCTGCCGCCTTTTTCGGAGGCATCACTGAAAGAAAAACACAACAACTGATCAGAACAGAGTCATCCTAATAGCACAGCTCTATCGCACGATCTAAGATTCAAAGGAAGGAAACATCCTAAATGTCCTGTACCCTCCTGTTTATCGATGTGGTGCACAACACATCAATAAACAAGACTCTACTAGACACGGTCTGTAGACATCCCAAGGACAAACTGCTCTGATACCACTTCTGTCACGACCCAACCCCGTAAGCCGTGACTGGCGCCCTAGTTGGGCACCCCAACGTACCTATCCATATCGAATCACATACAAATAGCATATAGGGCTATAACTGCAATATGTCGTCTCAAACTATATCAAACTGATTCAAACACATTTCATCGCAACCGTGTGCGGACATATATATATATATATAACAAAAAGCCGGCAAGGCTGTCAAATATGACAAAAGCCGACAAGGCTATCAAATATGTCAAAAGCCGACAAGGCTATCAATTGGCACAACGGCCCAAAACATATACAAAATGCACGCCGACAAGGCTGCCATAACGAAAGAGATCATATAAACACAACTGTACAAAAGTAGGCACACACACCCACAAATACATCTACAGACCTCTAAACAGAACAAACGAATCATATGGCGGGACAGGGCCCCGCCGTACCCCTTAACGAATATATACAAACATAGCAGACGAAAGATATACCAAAAGATATGCTCTGAAAGGAGAAGAGCACTCCAACAGCAAAAAGGGGTGTCCTAAACCGGTGGATCACCAAACTATGCGTCGGTACCTGCGGGCATGAAACGCAGCCCCCCGAAGAAAGGGGGGTCAGTACGAAATATGTACTGAGTATGCAAAGCAGAATATACAGAAAGCAAATATGTGACATAAACAAAAGAGGAGTATCAAACATAAGCGCAAATCCAACATATCAAAATTTGTTTACTTTCAAAAATATGTAAGTAATGCATAGGGTACAGAAGAATATGGTCGCCCGCCTGTCAACGGCGCCAATACACAGCATAAATCCAGATGTAAGTTTCAATTCTCCGAATCCCTGTCACATATCACAACCCAACATAACGCCATATACCGCATAACACCAAACATAAGTGGAACCCGACCCTCATTAGCGAGTAGCTCGGAGAACCATAAACACAGCATAACTCCGGAGTATATCAAAGCGCGCACGATAACAGAACCGGCCCGGGACTCGGCGAAAGGAATAACAGAATGCACGAATAGAGTCGTGAGTAGTCATATGCATAAAGTCATTTTCATAAATTCAAACATAAGAAAAATGGTCATATTTGAAAATCGAAATAATAGTTATACTAATCTTTCAAAAGTTCCCGAATTACATAAAGGGAAGTCGCGGAACCCACGGACGGGAATTTACCCAAGTCGGGCCCGCTTATGGAAAACATACTCATTATACATAATGCAAACTCTTATAAAAATATTGGAGCAATCCGAGCATTTATACGAAAGATATGCCATTCAAAATTTACGAATTCTTTAAAGTGAAACCCTTTTGGTGCAAAGTTCGGAGAACGATTATTTCGAATACATAAAGATTCATATCTCATCAAATCATGCATAAGAATGCCAAAGAAAATATACGGATCATAACATGCTCGGATGTCGGATTTGGAATTTCCTTAAGGCTCTAATTAGCCTATGAAAAACTAAGACATGCCAAAAAGAAAGGGAGATGTCTTACATACCTCGAACGCACTTCCAAGATAGCCAATCTAAGCTAATCCAAATCTACGCCTCGGGCTTCCCAAGGTCTACAAATACGCCAATGGATACCAAACATTAGCTAAGGGCACTTAAGCCATTCATTCCAAACTAATCATTAACTTCTACAGAAAATTCGGCAGCACTTCCCCTGTAAATAGGCCATCCCGAGAATTCAACTCGCTCAAAATCAACAACAACAACCACAATAACCAACCTAGTAACATTGATAACCAATTCGAAAGGCAAAACAACATTAATAGCTTTCTTTTACATCTTTCTACAACTTTCCAAATATTCGTTTCGACGGCTTACATTCAAGCCACATTATCACTCATACATTCGATTATTAACCCAAACCCATACTAACAACATTCAAGAACATTCTAAACAATTCACATAATATTTCCAACGACCCAAAAAATTTTCCACTATTTGGCCGAAAACAGTCCCTAACCGAGCAACCCCCTTTTTTTTCATTTTTCCTCATTTTCAAGTCATGTTTTGCATCAACAATTCACAATATAACGATATATTTTTCATAGATATACGAATTACATCAAACGCACAATGATCCTCAATTCAGCCCACAAATCTCAACATCATTCTTGAGTCACTTAAACACTTATTTGCAACTAGAATTCGTATCGACGATAACTAAATTACTAAACAATAGTAAAGCGATCTTCGACACATTATAAGACTCACATTCATCCACACTACACATATACATATGTTAATGATTCTTATATATAAGGATTGCATTAAGTGCACCAAGTTCTCCAAATCAGTCCGCGACGCCTACTATATCAATTCGGGACATTTAACTCTCATTTGCAACATACAAGTCATCACAACAACCATTACGACGCTAACGACACTAATTCATTCCTTGCCAAATATTTGGGGGCTATCCACGGCTACATTGCACACACATATATACATATATGGACGATTTGTATTCTCTTCTACATTCTACAACAATTTAACATGATACAAGAATAAATTCATCAATCCAATCCACACCCATATACACGGCCAACATACCAAACACACAACCCCACTTCAACCTTCCATATTTCATGATTTCTATCCATTTTAGCATACTACAATAGGCATACAAGATTCACAATACATAAACAAGATGAAATCTTACCTTTGTTCTTCACTTCCATCAATAGCTAGGGTTTGCAAATGGGCACTACTAATGGTTGGATGACCCAAACGATACTTCCACGCTACTTAGGGTCTTCAATATAGTTGATTAACACCATGAAATTATTTTTAGGGAGGCTCAAAATGGGGGTTGGTTTTCTTGAGGTTTGGCCGAAAACAGTGGGGAAAAAGGGCTCTCAAGTTCTTGTCTTTCTTTTGTTCTAAGTGTTGAAGTGTAATGAGGGAAAGATGACTTAGAGTCATATATTTAAGTCCACATATAGCCCTTAGTTGTCTTTGTCCCACACACTGTGTTGGACCAATTAAAATTGGCCACACAAGGTGTGGGACCATTTCAACTTACACGGCCCCATGGCCTTTTTTTTTTTTTTGCACCACATTTTTAATTCCAATTTTATGAATTGTGGTCCCAATTTTCCCTAAGTGTTCAATGCCATCAATTTCATACATAACTTATATCTCAAAATAAAAATCAAGTGGTCAAAAGTTCCGACTTCAAATCCTGGAAAAATCTTGGCCTTAAATTATCATAGTTAATCCGGGTTGTCCCAATGTATAAAAATACGGGACGTAACACAATTTCAATAGAGGGATTTAGTATACCTGTAAGCATTCTATCTTGTTCCTGTACATGAAAGCTTCGATCAGATATACTGCGAAGAGGAATCCTCCTATCTTCCTCAACTACTCTCTAGTCTCCTCCTCTTGGCCCGGCTATCCTCATCCTCCTTTACATAGCTCATAATATATACTGGCGATCCCTAATTAACATAATCCTAAGATTGAGGACTATCTCAGATAGGTGTCTTATGTCACGACCCGACTAGGGCCGCGACGGGTACTGGGGCTAACCACCGAGCACCGCTCGCACTATCACTTCTTAGACTCGTTCAACAATCATTTATCAAATTCGTGCTCATTTTACAAGGGAACTGCTTTTCGTTACAAGACATAATACTTTCATGCAAAACATACATCAATATACATATGCACATACATATACATAATCCTCACATCGTGAAACCACATAACCCACACTGAGTATCTACGAGCCTCTATGGAGTGACATACACAAATATACACAAAAACATCATCATAAGCACCTCCGGGACAAAGGAGCGCTTTCAGTCAGCTAACAGTTTCTAAGAATCCGGAGTAAGGTCTCCTCCCTGTCTACCTGTGGGCATGAACACAGTGTCCAAAGAAAACGAACGTCAGTACGAATATTGTATTGAGTATGTAAGGCAGGAATGAAATGAACAATATCGTAGGAGCGTCATGGACCATAAGAGAATTTATAATCTATCTGAATGTCATGCACCACACACTTTCTTAGGTATATGTGTATATCTCACATTTTACATCATTATATTACACGTATCATCATAACTCATATACCATCACATACATCATTACATGTGTCATCACATACAACATTACTTGTCCCGTCGCATACGTCATCACATCATAATCTGCATAGTTACCCGCGTCCGGGTAACCCTCATATGCCGCCCACTAGTGGTGATCATGCCCGACCCTCTAGACTTGGTGTAAACATAGCAGCCTGCATTCGCGGTGACATGCCCGGCCAAATAGGCGCGGTGGAATAATACGCAACCCACGTTCGCGGTGACATGCCCAGCCAAATAGGCGCGGTGGAATCATATGCAGCCCGCATTCGCGGTGACATGCCCGGCCAAATAGGCGCGGTGGAATCATATTATCACAAAATCAATCATTACACATTACATTGACACATCTCGTAACATAGCATCATCTTATCATTCGTACATAACATAGTTGCGTTACAAGCTAACATCATTAATCATCTTTTAAACAGGTCATACATTAGTATTAGAAGCATGCTTTAGGATTTAGGGACAATCATGCTATGACGGGGTGACGTAAGGTCGTAACCCCCAATCTTATTATGGACATTCATGAATATCGTGCCTCGCCTTGAAGGAAATAAAGCATAAGGCGAGTATTGACAAGAACAATGTCATCATCATTATAGGAATGTCATGCCACAACATCCTATATCACTATACTTTAGCTTATTACCATCGTTTTCATATTCTTATGCGTTACATAGCATTGCAAGACTCATGAGCTTCATCTTATAGGAGAATTATGAAAACTTAAAGGATTCATGCTTTTTTTAAAGAAGGGATAAGCCTTACGCAGGAGCATCCTTAACGTCTTGGAAACATCATATCATGAACATCTAGCATTTACGTACTCTAACTCATTTCCTTGTGTAGCAAATTAGGGTCACAGGCTTCCCGGCATTCGACGAATTCATGAGGGAGGAAGGAAATCATGCTACAAGATTCATTCCATAGAAGGAAAGGACTAGCCTCACATACCTTTGTCGTTTAGTTAAGCTATCGTCCACTTGTCCTTCTTCAATGTCGCGTTGCTACCTTCATGAGAGAATTCGTATTATCGTTAGTTAATCGACTAAGAGAACGCGTCACCATTTCTAGAGAAAATTGGGCAACATTCCCTTTGTTTCTACTACTCTTCCCATGATCAATTCCCAACTCCTAAACATTCATAACAATACTCACGATATAATAACCAACAATCATCATTTATATACATTAACCACAATCCACCACTTTTCTCCATTTTCCCCACATTTATTCTTATGATTCATTATTGCGTTTTCACGTATATAATACTTATTTCATGATACAAACGTCATTTATAACGTATTCACAATCACAACACATCAACACTCATGATTCAATCCAACTACCATTCAACCATTGCACTATTCACCCACTTATGACCCATTTGCTATGTCTTTCTACAATTCAAGTATTTCATCATTTAATCTCTCAAGCCATTGAATAAGAGTCATAAAACTTACCTAATGATGGATGAACAACTTTTAAGTGGATCTCCTCTTCTTGCTTCAAAACCCTAACTCACTCTTCCTGAGTTTTCTTGGCTTAGGTGAACTTTTAATGGGGTTCTCAAACTTGATTCCATGGATTTGGTGTAGTTGATCATGGCTTTCCTTTGATTTCTTGTGGATGAATGGCGCGGAAGGTTCTAGAGAGTTCTTGGGTGTGGAGAGAATGAAAATGAAATGAAATAAAATGAGGGGAGGGTCTTATATTATTTCATGAAATCAGTCCCGATCGAGATACACGGAGCGATCGACGGAGCGTCGATCTGGTCGTCAATGACTTTAAATTTCCAGTAAGCAATCTGTTATTTTCTTTATTTCGACGATGGGAAGAATGGCCCGTCGATATGAACGACGGAGCGTCGATCTGTCCATCGAGTGATCTTCACCCCATTTCAACTTTACGGTACAATTGATGAAGCGTCGATCAGTTCGACGGTGCAAAGGACGGTCGTCGAACTCCCCTTTCACTGAACTGTGCCGGAGTTCGTTTGACGAGCGGTTCTTTCTTGCTGTCAACTTCTTTGGAATCTTACTTAAGATTATTAATAGTCCCTTCTGACTTGTGGGGGCTTCAGGTACGTCTTACTCGCGTTAGTCCCTTCACCGCTCAGCAATCCCAAAGTTTCGAGGTGTAACATCTTAAATGAGCCCTCAGAAGGATCCTCCTCAATAGAAGTCATGATCTCTGAGCGGTCTGTCTCAATTGTGTAACCTATACTTCTCCTCATTTCTTCTATTACCCTCTGACCTGCATCGGCGGGTTGCGCTGGTCTAATATCCACCCTTGGAGTTGTCCCTACACTTCTACTAACTGAGGTTTTTCTCTTCATCGACATTACTGCAATTCAAACAGAACAATAGGATTAAGAACGAACTTTCCTACGTTTCAGCTCTATCGCACGATCTAGATCATGACGGAAAGAAACGTTCCTAAATATCTTGTAGTCTCTTGTTTATAAGTATGGCGTGCTTAATAGCCATAAATAAGACTCTACTAGACACAGTTCATAGACATCCCTAGGACTGACCTGCTCTGCTACCAAATTTGTCACACCCTACCGAGGAGCATGACGGTCACTGGCCTATAGGCCAGATACCATCTGGCGTAACACTTACCATGATTATCATATAATAGGATTCAAGCATGACTCGAAGGTCACCTGCACGCAAAAAAGGTTCAAATACAGAAATATGCAAATATATATAAGCGAGCCGATAAGGCCGCTACAAAATCATGAGTGTTATAAAGCCGGCAAGGCTATCAGGAGAACATCAAATCCAAAACAAGGCCGACTAGGCCAGACATGACATCTATATACCCCATTGTGTCTATGAACCTCTTAGAGTACATATACATGACATACTGGATGGAACATGGACCCGTCATTTCCAAGATACATATACATAATATGTGAACATAGCATGTACCAGAATAAGCAAGTCTGGAGGAGTGGTCTTGTTGACGCCATTGATTTGTCAATCGTACTAAAGAGGTCTTCCGCTCGGTCTGTCAAGACCTAAAACATGAAATGCAGCGTCCCGTAGGATGGGACGTAGTACGGATAAAAGAACTATATATATATATATATATATATATATATATATATAGAGAGAGAGAGAGAGAGAGAGTACATCATCATCATCATATCGTGTCATCATCATCATCATCCCGCATCCGGGGTAACATCATAACATGCCCACTGCAGTGGTGTACACATCTATGTGCCTGCCCGGCCGATTATAGCGCGGCGCGGTGTGGTAAATAGTGCAATACATACATACATACATACATACATACATATACATATACATATATACATATACATATACATACATATATATATATATATATATATATATATACATATATACACACACACACATATATATACATACACACACACACACACACACACACACATATATATATATATATATATATGGGGAGCCAATGAACTAACATCGGGCCTTTCGGAGTGACGTAAGGTCGGTAACCTCCGAATGAATTATGGAATTCGTATCGAATCCAAAGAACTGACTTAAGGATGATAAACATGATCATAATTCAAGAATCATTGAAGAAGTACATCAAACTAATTGGGAAACAAGTAAGTAATCCAATAAAGAACATCTATAAGAAGTGATATATGATTGGAGTGAATTGTTATAGAATGCTCGTGTTCATGTTCTAGTTAGATTCGTGCCAAAGGAAGAGGGAAACGAACACCTTACATACCTTATTTGTCAAGCCGGCGCTTGAAAGAGTCCTTTATTCCGATGCTTGCCCTTCACCCGAACCAATATTGAAAAATATATTAATCATATTCTATCATGTCCATTCATCAAATTAGATAAGTTGTATATCGAAGGATGATTTGAGTTACGAGAATTCGGGTAGCATTTCCGCTTTTTCTACTACCTCCCAAGTTTACAACAACAACAACCAGCTCAAAATCAACAACATCAAATTCAATTTCAACCACTAATTCATCCATTCAACCATAATTCAATACAAGGTTTATCGTTCTTCGCTCAATTCACTAAATACGTTATAATCTAACAAATATAATCGAATCAATGTAATTCCATGGATATAAAAAGAGGATCTTACCTTATTAACTTCCAATTGATCCTTGATGGCTTCAAACCCAAGATTCCACCATCTTTCACCTTGCTTCACAATAATCACGATAATAAGATGTTGCCACGAGCTTCCCAAGCCTAGATTGCATAACCTCGCTATGATTTCTTGGTTTTTAATGATAAGAAATGTTGGGAGATGATTCTAGGGTCTTGAAATGCGTTGAAGAATGAGGAAAAGTGAGAGGTGGAGGCTTTTATAGGCTACAAGGTCGGTTCCCACCGCCTCAAAAATTGGCTTTCGCGATCGCGGAGAAGCCTCTGACATCCTATCTTGAAACGCACATAACTTTCTACTCTGATGTCTTATCGACAAAAGATTTGTTGCATTGGAAACTAGACTCAAAGAACTTTAATTTACATAGGTTATGCATTCCATAACTCATCATATTCTAGGAGATACACCTCCCTCAAATTGGACCAAAAATTTTGTCCGGAATTCTACCTAGTTTTCCCAAAATTTCGACAAACTTAATCCTTCATTTCGCTTGATCCCAGATACCTTAGATACTCTCTTAATACTCATTAAAGGTCTTGCTTAACCTTATAAGAGTTCCATAGCTTCTCTGGCTTACTTTACTTCACTTAACGACGCGAAATGTTTTGAGAAATATACATTCTTAAGGTTTTGGATTGAAACTCTTATTATGCTGATGTATTGTATGATTTTTATTTCTTTAATTAATCTTGTTCTTTAATGTTTCTTAAGGGATTAGCTAACCTTAGAACTCGCTCATTTACTTCGATTGGTTGTGCTTAATATCATACTCTAAAGCTTAGAAAAACTTAGGGTGAAATTCATTGATTTGGTTGGAAGACTTTCAGTGAGATTTTAGAAATCATTATCGATTAATATAGACTCGCTCTTAGTTGTTAAATCATAAAATACATTGGATCGTTACTTGAGAGTAATTTCTCTTGTATCCATGCTTGTGGCCATTGATTATTTTACTTCCTTTCTAGGTTAGTTTACATTTAACATTAGTTGTAATTTTCTCAAAATCAAAATATATCAAGTGTTTGGCTTAGTGTAGAAAGTGAAAATTCCTTATCTGCTTGATTGCCTTCATATTGTTCTCTATGGGATTCGATCCCGACTCATAATTGAGTAAATTATATTGCATATGACTGTGTACACTTTCTCTTTGAGGAGTGGATTTGGGCGTTATCACACATTTCTTTCTATATAAAGTTACTACAAATCACATAGTATAAGTGCACAATTTTTTAAATGCGTAATTTAAAAAGTTAATGAGAAACCATTATAAAAAATAAAAATAAAAGACTTCTCACTTTTTTAAAAGAAAAAAAAATGAATTAGTTTGAAGGATTTTATTAGCCAATTTGCCAAAATTTCTCAAGGAATAAAATAAAAGCAATTAGACGTTGATTTTTTTCCCCCTCTTTTTATGTCACAAGAAAATTACACAATTAAAACTAAAAGTTAAGTAAACAAAGAAAGTAAAAAAGAAGAACACAGAAGACGTTCTTCTCTCTTTTCAAGTATTCGCAGATTGTGTTCTTAAATCCTAAACCCTTTTGGGTTTTACAAGAAGGTTAGCCAAGACTCATTTGATATTGTACAGGAATAAAAAAAAAATCTTTTTCTTGAACAAGAAGTTAGCGAGACTCATATTTCTGACTCATTTGATATTCTTTGGAATTTTAGTCATCTTGAACAGGAATCCTAAACCTTCTCAGTGTTGACCATCCCTTTTGCTAGTAAGTTGAAAGTTACTCTTTGGGATTTTAGTCATTTTGGTGATTGCATATTCCACTCAAGATTCTGAAATTATATGTTGTGTGTTATGGGTCTGCAACTTTCTTGATATTTTTTTCTCTGGAATCTGATATTTTTTAGTGTGAATGAAGGTTCTTTGAGTATTTTGAAATACACAATGATGCCATATTTATCTTTTCAGAATCAAAAATTGTGTATAGAGAATTGAATAAGAGTTTTGCTACCCCTTTTTGCTTATTCAAAGAAATTCAACTAGATATGGTTTTTGTTGATATGGCACCAGTTTGATGCATTTGGAAGTTAACTTATTCTAATTGCTATGCCTTTAAAATATTTTGTTTGCTGAAATTTATTTTGGATATGCGGTCTAGTCTCACTTCCGTCATGATATTTGATTTCTTGGTTGAAATTTATACCACACAAGTGCTGTTTCTTGCAACCTGCACCATGTTCGAAATTTGAAATTTGAGTCTTGCTTCCTTTTGCAATATGCTGGGAAGTTCATATCATTTGAACTTAAGTTTCTTGTCCATTTCCATATCTTAAGGTTTTACCAGTCTCTGCCTCATCATTCGAGAAGGGTGAAGCTAAAGTATGATTTCTTGTTTTGGTGTTTTTTATCCATTGGTATGCTGGAATTTTTGAATCGTATGGCTCAAACTCAAATATTGTTTCAATTAATCCATGTTTTTTCTCAACATTTGGTGTTTGTTTTGTAACCTTTTCGATAGCTTCTTTAGGACCAATGACCCATCTCGTTGTTGTAATTAAATTGATAAGAATCAGATTTGCTAAAATTAAGTAGGAATAAGTTAGGTGTTTTGAAAGAAGTATATCCGTTTGTGCTCATGCCTTGACAATGTTGATCATGTAATTAAATTGGTTTGATTGTGTTAGATACTCCTGAATCCCGTCTAATTTTTTTATGCAAGATAAGTGTGAATTTGGATGACCCCTAATGTTAAAATAGAAGTTGTACCCCTAGAACTATATTCTCACTGCCTAAGCCATCCAAATTTAAGCATTTTATTGTTTGGTCAAATCTGCTCAAGTATTACATAACTATTTTAGAAGAACAAATAGGGATTTATCCTGCTTCTGATTGTTGTTCGCTTATAACTCAATTAACTGCAAATGTTTTCTTCCATTGGTGAACTTAACAAAAGAATAAGAAAGGTATAAGATTCCAGTATAGCTAGGTCTGATAAGAGTTGTACATGTACTTGTGGTCCTTGTCAAGTTCTTGTCTTGACAGGTAGGGAAATGCTATTGTTTGGAATATGAGCCGCTAAAACATGTCTTCTTCTAGTCTAAAATTTTAGTTCTTGTTTGTTTTGAAGCAATCGGGCAATGCTCATTCATATTCTCCTGCTTAATGATTTGCTTCACATTTCTTCTCAAAAAAATAAGCTGCTACACTTTTCTTACTCATACATTCTTCGATAATTTTTAAGGACAAACAAATACAACTGAAAGCTTCAAGGAAAACCATAGTAAATTATCACACCAACTTACTTAGACCAGATAACGCTAGGCAGTTTTAGCCCAAAACCTGAGACTCTTCAAGCCAGCAAATCTAAAAAATTGAAAGTGGATGTGGTGGTGGAGCTGAAACTTGTATGAATGTTTCCTGAATATGACTTCAATATTGCTTCCTGTCTTTATGTAAAATGTTTCATGACTTGCCATTCCTTTGCCTTTACAGATATACTGGAAACACAACCCTGGCCATATAAGTCTGTTTCTTATCAAACACTTGCTCTTCTAAGTCTCCTTTTTCTACTAAAACTAGAGTATATTTTACTTCTATCTTTGGAAGTTATTTGTTAATGGGGCAGGCTCATGACTATGAGAAATGTTGGTGAACTGTCAGTTCAACTGGAAAGAAAAAAGAAAGTAACAGCTTTTTGCTCTCTGAAGTTTTATCCAAAAAAATGATGTAACAACTTTTTCCTCAAGCACAAAGACTGAGGAATCCTGGCTGATGCAAGAAAGAAAATCCTTACACTAGCCTTCAACAGGTTGGTGGGCTTAATATTGAGAAGCGTAATGAATCCTTAGTAGGACTTAATGGGCTCGCCTTGCCGATACTACCGGTGTTTTGCCAGGTGAAGTTTACTGAAGGGATTTTGTCTGAATATTCCCCCTTTGGCAAAAAATTTGTTCTGTGCATAGGTGAAATATCTTTCTATGTGGATATATACATTGTTGAATCCCCGAGAGCATTTTGTTTTTCAACTCCCTTGATTATCCTGCCTCCACCAATGCTGTCTCTGATCTACATTCTTTTGTGTATCATTATTTTGTCTCTCTGACATAGGTAAAATGATAAATTTTTATGCAGTTGAAAATGTTTATTAATTGAGAATTTGGATATTTTTGTTGTATCAGACCATGAAGACTGCTCGGGGATCTGGTGTAGATAAAATTAGCAATTTGCCTTGTAATGTTCTGGATGGAATTCTAGGGTGCTTGTCTTTGAAAGATGCAGTGAAGACCAGTATCTTGTCAAAAAACTGGCGGTACAATTGGGTAACACGTAAAGAACTTGATTTTGATGATGAATTTTTCAGATCTTGCAAAGACAATCAAGAAGCCAAGACAATCATTTACCAAGTCCTACTACTCCATGAAGGACCAATGCTGAAGTTTAGACTTCAAGGTAGTAGAATCCAAGGTCCTCAGTTGATGAGTTGTCTTGATATTAATCACTGGATACGCTTCTTATCAAAGAAAGATGTCCAGGAATTCACCCTTCGCATAGGCTCAGGCAACGCATATCATTTACCTTATCAGCTTTTTACATGCCAGCAACTAAGGCATTTGGAACTTAAGCTATGCTTGTTCCACCCTCCACCCGGTTTCAAAGGGTTTGTGAAGCTTATTAATCTTTATCTTCATGATGTCATTTTTGTTCCGTCTCTCATTTCCAAATGCCCGTTGCTTGAACGATTGAGGTTGAGTTGGTGCAGAGGCTTTGACATTCTTGAGATTGATGCCCCTAATCTCAAATGCTTTCACTTTTCTGGAAGATTTAAGTCCATTTGCTTCAAGAATGCCCCTGTGCTTAGAGAAGTTACTATAGTGTTGCTCGATGTTTTTCCAGATCCATCACCACCTGTTTCTTCTAATGTTACAAAGTTCTTCCATTACATGCCTTCACTACAGACGTTGGATATATGCGGTTCAACATTAGAGGTATTGTACATTTTTGTATATCGATCATTACCAAATGATTCATATCGTTAACGAATTTTTTGTTTGTTTCTAGTACTTAACCATGGGAGGTTTACCAAAGAGTCCCCCGACTGCTCTGAACAATGTCAAATCTCTCGAATTTTCTGTCACAACTTTAAGAAATGTTGAGGAGGTTTCTGGTGCTGTTTACTTGATCACAAACTGTCCTAAGTTACAGGAGCTTTCAATGGATTGTGTAAGCATTCTCCTTTTCTCGTTAAATATGGTTTCTTCATCTGAACTCGTCTAACCATTCCTCGAATGTTTTCTAGGACTCAGTGCCCGATGTTGTGGAACCAGTTGTAGAATTCTTAGAAGCCCAATCAATAACCTCATTTGGTGCTGCGAAGCTGCTTCAAAAAGTGGAGATGTGTTACTTTAAAGGTGCTAAGATGCAAATGGAGTTTATGAAGTTTATTTTGGCATCTGCACCTGTACTTGAGAAAATCACCATGTTGATGATTCCGCATGAGTTTCTTCATTGTGCGGATACACAAATGATGGAAGAGCAGATGAAACAATTCCCCCGAGCATCACCCAATGTTAGATTCATATTTGTAGAATATTAGTCCTACTTTGAGTTTATAAAAACTATACAGGGGTGTATTTTTAGTAATCGATTGTGAGAAGCAAAAGGATTGCCTTGATAATAGATGCTTGACAAAGGTAACTAGAGAACATAAAGCATGTATTTTTTTTCCAGCACCCCAATTGATTTTGATCAGTCTGTTTTCCTATTATCAGCCTTTATGGTTTTGTTCTTCAGAATTATTTTCCACAGCTTTCATGATCATCAATTCGCCACCACTGCACAAGAATAGGTCAGTAACTTTTCTTGGCATTGATCGTTTCCCCTTTAAAATGACGAGATCAAGAATTGATTTTTCTTCGACTATCAAGAACTGCTGGGAATGATTCTTTCTTCTTTCTTGATACAGAACACTTTGTCTTGCTCGCGATTAAGTTGTCTTCCTCTCCGAACATGGATTTTAACCCTGCAACTTCGGACACAGCCGACAAATAGTCCATTCACTCATGTTGTGCTCAAATTTCATGCCCAAAAAATCATCTACACTCAGGATTGCGTAGATCATTTTGTGTTGGTCGAATAAACAAAACAGTAGAAAACAAAGAAGAAGAGATTGGAATAAATTTTAGTATTGACGTAACTAAGACAAGGAAAGACAAAGCGCAGAGGGTTTTATAGAATGAGGAGGATTCTATCGTGTGTTTAGTATGAGGAAGAACTCTAAACCTTAATAGTTGCCATTATCTCTATACCTTCTCAGCATGGATTTCGTTTTTTATTTTATTTTTCCTAATATCTCAGACTTGTATTGTTAGTATTTCGCAGTTGTTGGTTCAATTAAGAGAAGGTTTCTACGGTAGAGTTCAATACAGTTTTAACGTCCTACTAATAATTTTGATTCAAGTCATATATGTTCACAGTGTAATTTTTTTATATTATTAGTTCAATTTAACTAGCTATAGTACGTTATTACTCTATCTCAATGGTACCATATCAGGAGTATTATAATTTTTTTACCTGTTATTGTAAATCAACTTGACGTGATGCTATGAAAATCTATACACTCTGCACTGAAGGTAAACTCATACCACCATAATTTTCGGTACCTAAAGGGAGTATTATTTTTCATTTAACCCAAATCAATTCCTTTTTCTTTTTCTTTCTTTGGCATCCTGGCAGAAAAGACTTATAATTCTCATTATGTCTTGAAATTGAACTAGACAATAATTTGAGAAATAATGCTCTTACATTTCTCGAGCCCTGAGTATGGTAAAAACCCTGCTAAAGAAGACTTTTCTCTTAAATAGATCTTACAGTCCCAAGAGACAAAAAAAAAAAAAAAACCTTATTCTAGAATTTCATATTTTTCATATTCTCAACTAGTCATAAAAGTGTCTTTCTTCCGTAAGGATATCCTCAAGTAATATTTCACTTCACAGACAGTTTTATAAAGAGAAAACTTAAGTGTGATATATCAGTCCAGAAACATTATAGTGTCACATCTTCGAACTTTTGAGTACTTTAAACTGAACAAATAATTTGTAATAACTAGTACTAATACATAAGAACAGAGATAAGAATTCCTTCAAATAGCTCGATAAAGATTAAACATGTAAATCCTGTTGCAAAGTAAAGAATGAATAGAAAATATGCTTAATACTAATATATAACTGTAATAACTAATACTTTAACTAGTACTAATACATAAGAACAGAGATAAGAATTCCTTCAAATAGCTCGATAAAGATTAAACATGTAAATCCTGTTGCAAAGTAAAGAATGAATAGAAAATATGCTAAATACTAATATATACTACTTAACTTAACTTCAATCTTGAGGTTTAACCAGTGCAAAACACAAGTCAGGACCCATTCTAAATGACCACAATTGCACCGGAGTACCAATTTTCAAAGCGTTCCTTTTTGTCACCTCATTCCAGTCTGTAACCAACACATAACTTGAATTTCTTTTCCCATTATCTTTGTTCATATGCCATTTTCTCAGATTGATTTTACTTATTCGACGAGAAGGCTCAATCAACGTTACTCTCATCGTAAACATTTTGCCCCCATTGCGAGTATCCAAACGTGCATCTTCATCTGGACTAAGAAAATGATCTCCTGGCTCAAGAAACTCAGTTATCTTGTTTAGAGGGATTGAAAGCCTTCCCTCTGCTCGTTTAACATCACTCTGGAATAGTCTTTTCACAATGACCAATTTAAGTGATTCAAGTGAACCCCCAATCTCAGTAATCACGTTCTTGAATTCAATAGGCAATTCTCTTTGTTTTTTGTTGATAATAAGAGGGGCTTCAGCTACACCAATAATGTTCCTCTTCGCCTTCTTCTTTTGTCTTGTAGCCTCTTCTTTGACATCCTCTTCATGCTTTCCTGATTTTCCAACCAATTTTTCTTTCAACAAGTACTGTTCTTGATTGTTGAAACCAAGTGGGACGTCGTTGGCTACGTCTTGTGATCTTTTTCGTCTTTTTGGATTTCCAAATGCAAAATTAGCAGTAAACCTCCAAGTGAGTTTAGACACTTTGTTTTCCCTATCATCAGGGCCCTTTAGGCTGTTTTCTTTCTTTTCATGCTTTTGAAACTTTTTGCGACGGAAGAATTCTAGATCGCGTAAACCAGGACCCCAATTGAATTTGAACACACTGTTTTTCCTTTCATCATCAGCCTTAACTCTGTGTTCTTGTTCTTCAGAATTATTTTCCACAGCTTTCTTGATCATCAATTCGCCAGTATTGCATAAGAATTGTTTAGTAACTTTTCTTGGCCGTACTTTTGGCATTGATCGTTTCGCCTTTGGGATGACGAAATCAAGAATTGGTTTTTCTTGACGATTAAGAACTGCTGGGAATGTTGACAATATGGACTGAATATTCTGAGTGGTTTTCTCTTCTTTCTTGTTACGAAAAATGAGGAAAATAATGGAGGTCAAGTTTAAGTATTTATCTATATATTCTACCTTAAATATAAAAGTACATTATATTTTATCTCCTCTAACTTTTACTACTTCACCTTTTATTTCAAATAAGAAACCCCTAAATCTTGAATCAACGACTAAAATAAGCTAAGTTAATCATCATTGCTATTTTTAAAAGGCTAAAAAGACCTTCAATCGTTGTAGATCATAACAAATTTCAAAAATGAAAATAAATTGGCAATAGCATTGTGTTAAACTAGCAAATTCCACTCAATTCCCCGAATCGTTTTAGGTAAGAAAACAAAACCATGTTCTGTTTTCCCCGAAATTGGGAAACCAATTGAATTTGTACGCGGGTATAGGATATGTGCTTGGATCTTGATGTATATTTGATAGCGGAAAACAAGCGTGTGAGTATTTGGCGATAAAACGGCTAGTAACGGCGATTTGCTTAATTTGCTACGGACATGAACGTTTAGAAGCCATGTTGAATACTTAATGGAAGAAACACAACGTAAATGGAAACAAACGGCCTTGGCCGGATCGGATATTGAGAGAGAGATTGCATATATATTTTTCTATTACAAGTGTTCTTGGAGGATGAAGAAGCCAACCCTTACAAAGGAGGGGGATGTGCCCTATTTATAGTGTGACCTCCATGGGTCTCATATGATGTGAACTAATAAAATAATAGCAACAAGGACAGCTCTGCACGGATTTGGTGGGATTAGACTGACGGCGCCGTCTGACACACGCATGGTGGGTAGTTGACCAGGACAGGACGTTACTGGCGCGTGACCCGCGTGCAACGGCCACCCGGACCAACGGCTACTCGGACCAACGGCCACACGGACCAGCGGCTACTCGGACCAATGGCCACGAATGCTTGGGTCACCGGGCTTGGTCGTTCCAATAACAAAGAAGGCAGATCAGTCGGCCCCCTCGCTCTACCGGTTTGCCTCGCATCCGTGTTTTACCGTATACAGATAGCCCCACACTTCCCGGATCTCCGATCTATCGGAGTAACGGGGAGTGGATAACTTCCGAAACCGGTGGCCTTGTCAGCTCGTCGTTACCTTCTTATTTCTTCGTTTTGAATGTTTGTCATTAATTTGGTCATGATCGTTGGTCCGTTTTAGGACAGGTCGACTCATAGTCATTAATTCACCGTGCCCGTGGGACTTATCCGATGCTTCATAAGTTCAGATGTCTCCGAATTACGATAGGCATTTTCTTCAGGGTCGGTATTTTTTCAACCTTGGCAAAGTTTTTGATGTAGCAGTCCCCGTTTTGGGGGAATTTGCCGAGCTTTGGCTTGGGTCATTATGACCTTGTCGCCTTTGTCGAATTTCGGGCACAATCCTCGATATAGAGTATGTGAGTGGGGTAGTGCCAGAATACCGCAGTTACCATCGGGGCGAAGTCCTTTTAACAGAAAGACACCCAAGATTTTGTTATACCAGCTTTTGATGACTTTGCGTTTGCAAAATGTTTGTACATATGAGAATTTTAATTCCTTTTGCCTTTGCTGTAGCAAATATACAACGGGACACGATTCGTTACGATCGTTTGGTCCTTACATCGAAGGCTATGGCCGGTGACCGGGCCTTGGTTTTGCCGTAGCAAATGTTGAATGGGACACGATTCATTATGATCGTTTGGTCCTTACATCGGAGGTTGTGGCCGGTGGCCGGGCCTTTGTTTTGCCGTAGCAAATGTTGAATGGGACACGATTCATTATGATCGTTTGGTCCTTACATCGGAGGCTGTGGCCGGTGGCCGGGCCTTAGTTTTGCCGTAGCAAATGTTGAATGGGACACGATTCATTATGATCGTTTGGTCCTTACATCGAAACCTAATGCAGAAGGTCCGGTCTTGATTTGTTGAGCTCCTCCGTTTTCCATTAACCGGGGTAAACCTCGATGTGGGTATAAGTCCCCTAGTGCTTATTCGAGCTGCAAGATCAGGCGAGCGCAATCAAGCCCCCACTCGTAGGCCGTGACCCCGAGTTCCCGGCCGTTTGTCCTTATTTTGTTAAGTAACATGTTGTACTTGTTTGCTCATTAAAAATCTTGTCGAAAAACCCATTTTGGGACAAAACCGTACTAAGGAAAAGAGTGCAACACGCGTTTTCAGACCTAGATCCTAACTTTATCCGGTACTTGACTTCCTGCAAAAAGAAAAAGGTTAAACATGAGGTGTCCATACCTTAGCAGTAATATCCCTTCAAATGAGCCACGTTCCGGTTGTTGCACAATCGCTGCCCGTCGACGGATTCCAGCTGATACGATCATTTGCCCGTTACCTCGGTTATCTTGTACGGTCTTTCCCAGTTCGGACCCAGTTTTCCTCCGTTAGGATTCTTGGTGCTCAAGGTATCTTTCCAAAGCACCAAGTCCCCAACTTAGAAATATCAAAAATTGGCTCTCCGATTGTAGTACCTTTCCATTCTCTGCTTTTGGGTTGCAATACGGACCAACGCGTTTTTGCGAAGTTCATCCGTGAGATCGAGTTTCATAGTTGTGGCCTCCTCATTTGACTCCTCGGTGGTATACCTGAACCGGGGACTCGGCCCGTTTATCACCCCCGCCCGGAGAAATGACTCGGGCCATCCCTTGATTTTTCCGACCTGAAGCTTGGTTTTCGAGAGTATGGCCGATACCTTTCCCTCGATGGTCCGGCCTCCGGTTCGTAATTCTTTCGTGATCTCTCCGAGCTTTTGTTCATTTTTACGGGCCCCGGGGGAAGCTCGAGCTGGTCATCCTCTATCCGAATTTTTGACTCGTATCGGTTATGGACATCCGCCCAGGTCACGGCCTCGTATTCCAGCAAGCTTTCCTTTAATTTGAACGAAGCCGTCGAGCTCTGAACATTGAGCCCCTTTGTGAAAGCTTGTGCGGCCCATTCCTCCGGAACCAGGGGGAGCTCCATTTGTTCCCTTTGGAACCGGTTGACAAATTCACGCAATAGCTCCTCGTCTCTTTGGGCTACACGGAAAATATCCGCCTTTCGAGCCTGCACCTTTTTGGCTCCGGCGTGTGCTTTTATGAAGGCATCGGCGAGCATTTCAAAAGAAGTGATTGAATGCTCGGGCAGATGATCGTACCAAGTCAATGCTCCTTTTGACAGAGTTTCCCCGAACTTTTTCAGCAACACGGATTCGATTTCATCATCTTCCATATCATTGCCTTTTATAGCACAGGCGTATGAGGTCACGTGTTCGTGAGGGTCCGTTGTCCCGTCATATTTTTGGATATCCGGCATTTTGAACCTCTTCGGGATCAATTTCGGAGCTGCACTCGGAGGAAAAGGCCTTTGGATGTACCTCTTTGAATCCGGCCCTTTCAAAATAGGCGGAGCCCCCGGGATTTGGTCCACCCGAGAGTTGTATGTCTCCACCCTTTTTTCGGTCGAGTCCACCCGCTTCGCCAACGTTTCGAGCATTCTCAGAACCTCGGTGGATGGACCAGCTCCAGAGCCATTGCTTTCAACCATCCGTGCCTCATCTCTTCTGGGTTCAGCAACACTCTTCGCCTTTTCCGGGGTCGTTTTATCTCCTCCGTTTTGCAGCTGGGCTATTACTATTCCTTGTTCGGCAATCGCCTCTCTCTGTTCCTGCAACATTTCAAAAATTAAACGCAAGTCAATATTATCATTCGGGGTATCCGGTTCTTTCCGGACTTGTGTCCCGGACAAAGTAATTGAATTGTTAGTATTTAAAGGGTCAGTGGGGTTTGGCAATCCTCGTGGCCCGCTGCCTTCATTTTCGGCCACGATCTCGTTGTTGTTGACGTGACCAGATTGCCCACTGTTAGCCATTTGGTCCGTTTTTTCGGAGACGGACAGCAGATGTTTCTGATTTTGATGGGTAAGATAGAGATCAAGATCAAAGACCACTATTATCCTAGCCCCACGGTGGGCGCCAAACTGTTTTTCCCGAAATTGGGAAACCAATTGAATTTGTACGCGGGTATAGGATATGTGCTTGGATCTTGATGTATATTTGATAGCGTAAAACAAGCGTGTGAGTATTTGGTGATAAAAAGGCTAGTAACGGTGATTTGCTTAATTTGCTACGGACATGAACGTTTAGAAGCCATGGTGAATACTTAATGGAAGAAACACAACGTAAATGGAAACAAACGGCCTTGGCCGGATCGGATATTGAGAGAGAGATTGCATATATATTTTTCTATTACAAGTGTTCTTGGAGGATGAAGAAGCCAACCCTTACAAAGGAGGGGGATGTGCCCTATTTATAGTGTGACCTCCATGGGTCTCATATGATGTGAACTAATAAAATAATAGCAACAAGGACAGCTCTGCACGGATTTGGTGGGATTAGACTGACGGCGCCGTCTGACACACGCATGGTGGGTAGTTAACCAGGACAGGACGTTACTGTCGTGTGACTCGCGTGCAACGGCCACCCGGACCAACGGCTACTCGGACCAACGGCTACTCGGACCAACGGCCACGAATGCTCGGGTGACCGGGCTTGGTCGTTCCAATGACGAAGAAGGCAGATCAGTCGGCCCCCTCGCTCCACCGGTTTGCCTCGCATCCGTTTTTTACCGTATACATGTTCATCTTTTATATGAAATAAAAAATCCCTTGGTAACATTTTTAATTAAGCAAAAAAAAAAAAAAAAAATTGTCGCGTTTGAAATATATAGAGTTATTTTCGTATCACTATAAGCCATATTAATATTTGGTAGTGTAGGTTGTGGTTGCGGAGTTAATTAAAAGTAAGGTTAAATGCATCGTCAATAGATCTTATTTAGACACTCAAATTGTGTCATGTTCGATTGAACACCTAAACACATGATAAAATATTCCTATTAGATTCTTTCAGTTCAAACTTTCAAAAAAGAAATGTACATACCATCTATTCGGTAGTTAATTTAACCACATAATACATGTCACCTCCTTTACTAATACACATCAAGCTCAATTTACGGTTTAGTGAGGCCAATGTGAAGTTCGGAGCCTAAAGGGTATAAAAATACACGATATTTATGAAAAGGGGATGATCAAAAATTTATATACCAAAAGAGGTATATCGTGAGCTGATCCACAATATACCCCAAAAAAATTTCGCCTGTCAGAACCAAATCAACAAAAAAAACTATTTTAATTGTATAACGTAGACTGATCCACGTTATACAAAATATATTATATAACGTGGATCAGTCCACGTTATACAATTTATATTTTTTTCCCAGCGTTTTACAAAATAGGAGTCCGGAACCAAAATGCCCGAAGTGTTTTTTCCATACTTTGATCAATGATTAGTCGTGTATCAAGGCTCTGAAACGTCAATATTTTATGAAATTTCTATATGGTGTAGATAACATTAGGCCTTATTTATATCTAGTAGCTATACTTTAAATTAATTACATTCCATAACTAAAAGGTGTATATCAATTACCGTACATAACTAAAACATTTAAACACTATTAAAATTAAAAACCAACCGTTCTCCTCCTCCTCTCTCTCTCTCTCTCTCACGTCGTCTTCTCTCTCTAACATTTTGAGTCGCCGCCGCCGGTCATCTTTTCCGTCGTAAAACCCACATGAAGTCACTGATGATGCCAACAGTTATTGTCCAATCGAATATCACTTCAGATTATATCCCTATTTTCTTTCTTTATTTTATTTTTATCAGTAATGTATGCCAACAGTTACGCCTCTCTCTCTATCTCTCATTCTTGGATTTGTATGGATCTGTGTTGATTTTTTAGATCTGTGTTGATTTTTGTTGCTGTTGGCCGTGGTTGTTGATGTTGTTCGTCGTCTCTCTCTCTTCTGACGACGACGACTTACAACTCTGCACCTCCTTCTTCAGATCCGGTCATTTTCCGACATTGCCTCCTGAAAAAATCTGGCCTGTTGTTAGAAATAGTCTTTAGAAACAGAGAACTTCCTTTCTTCAACCTCAATAAATGATGACGAGGCAAATACCAGAACATGATGCTTCATCAAATCCATCAGGATGTCATGTCCCTGTTCGTATCAAGATGTTCTCATAAAGTAGCTAGATAGAAACAGAAAACTAGACTTTGTATCCTTGCAGAGATAAAGAGTGACACAATGAGATTTCAATTCAATATGACGATTCAAGCGTATTCATTTTTTTTAGGGTGTATTTTGTTAGCATAAGGGCTGTTTTTGTTGTTATTGTGAAATTTTTGATAGATGGAAATCGTCAGCAGATCTGGCCGGAACTAGTGATTGGTGTTGTTGTATTCATGAATACGACAATTGTATTCACTTTTTTGAGCTTTTTTTTTGTTAAATTTTTAAATTGTATTCATTTTTGTAGGGTGTATTTGTTAATTTTTGGTGTATCTATAATTTTATGTGTTCAGTTTTTACTGAACTTGGCCAGAATTTGGCCGGAATTTTATTTCTTGTATTCAGTTTTGAGTGTATTCGTTAATTTATTTCTTGTATACAAATGAATACAGTGAATTTTGAAGTGTATACAAATGAATATAGTGAAATTTATTTCTTTGTATTCAGTTTTTTAGTGTATTCATTAATTTTTTAGTGTAAAATTCTGTGTTTTGGGGTGTATTTTGAAGGATTTTTTTTTTGTATACAATCGGTTTTAGATACAATGTAAAAGTAGCTATAGATGAATACATTTGCCATGAATACAGTTGAGTTGAATACATATGATTTGAATACAGTGAAAAGAATTTTTAAATTTTTTTTATTCGTTGTATTCATGAATACAGCTAGGCCGTTTTATGAATACAGCGAGTCATTTTTCGAATACAGCGGGGTAACTGTAGCTACGAAATGTAAATATTGAAATTGTAGCTATGGCAAATTTTAAACCCCCAAAGTGTAGTCATTTATGTAAAATTTTCATATTTTATCTAAAACCTGATATTTTTTTCTGCATACAATAATATAGGCCCAATACATCAAGGATACGTAGACGTTCGGATAGTCATTTTAGGAGTTGAAAAGGTGCCTGAAGTAAGTTTTGTTTGAAAAAAATTAGTGTTTTTTCCATACATTGAACAACGATTAGCCGTGTGTCAAGACTCCGAAACGTCAATATTTTATATAGAACCTGATATTTTTTCTGCGTACAATAAGGTAGGCTCAATACATCAAGGATACGTAGACGTTCGGATCGTCATTTTAGGGGTTGAAAAGGTGCCCGAAGTAAGTTTTGTTTGAAACTAGTTGTAAAGTGGTCAAACTTTAGATGGTCATAACTTTGCGCTTGAACGTCCGTTTTACGCTTTTTTTTTTTAACTTGCGTATTTTTTTTGATCTACGCTGACAAGCTGCCTATGCGGTTGGTTGAGCCAATTTTAAAAAAAAAAACACCTTTTATCCCATTCAATTTTAATTTTTCCCTAAATTGGCGTGGATTTTCAGTTTTATTTACATATAAGATGATGATACGCAATAGATTTTAAAGTAAAAATTCCGGGGTAATGTAGCTGTGAATGTCAATTTCACTTCTCGGTTTCAATTTTTGAAAATAAAGCTGACAAATTTTCTCGACATATAAAGTTGACTAAAATAACCTTACAGTCAAACACTAAGTTTTTTCAAACAAGACTTACTTCAGGTTCAGGAGCGCGGACTACAACTAGGAGGAATGAAATGGATATAGCTCCTGCTCGCATGGCTAGAAAGTGTAGTACGTGCAAGCAGACAAGTCATAAAAAGAATCGCTGTCCCAATAGAAATCAATAGTTGTTGTTGCTTGTTCATTTTTATGTTTTTTCTTAAGTTGTACAATCGTTATTTCCTTATGTAATCTTCCAAGAATATATAACATGTCTTGTGTTGTTTAATAGTTAGTATGTAATTTAACATTTACTACTCAGTTAATGTGCGACGTTTATTTAACTTATATTTTATTTTTTATTTCTGTCCACATATATAACACATATTTAATTATTACATGTGTTAAAATATTTATTTGAGTTAATCACTGAAATTAACTATATGCTTTAAAAATTAAAAAAATCAATAAATTTTTTTATTAAAAACACAGCCGAATATGATTTAAATAGAGGCAACGTCTTACCAAGTATTTGTAAAACGGAGGGAAAAAATATAAATTGTATAACGTGGATTGATCCACGTTATACAATATATTTTGTATAACATGGATCAGTCCACGTTTTACAAATATATTATTTGTAAAACGTGGACTGATCCATGTTATACAAAATATATTGTATAACGTGGATCAGTCCACGTTATACAAAATATTATATAACGTGGATCAGTCCACGTTATACAATTAAAAAAAAAAATTGTTGATTTGGTTCTGACATGAGTTTTTGGGGTATATCGTGGATCAGCCCACGATATACCCCTTTTGGTATATAAATTTTTTATCATCCCCTTTTGGTAAATATCGTATATTTTTATATCCTTTAGGCTCCGCTAATGCGTATAACTAATGGAGATGACATATTTTAAGTGATTAAGTTATCTACCTAACGAGTGTTTGAGAATATCAACATAAGAACTTTTCCACATTTTGAGTCAGAAGTGTTTAATAGGAACATTTTATCGTGTGTTCAAGTGTTAAGTTAGAACAAGTCATAGTTCGAGTGTCTAAATAAAATTTACTTGCAAATTTAAGAGATTGTCGATGTATTAAGCCAAAAATAACTATTTTAACAATAAAAAGTTTAATTGACTTCAATAAAACTACTAGTACCCCTCTCGCTTACAAAATAGGTTTACCTGATTGCAATAGTCTCGTACCCATCTCGTTAACGTCCAGTAATTTCAATAACAATTTTGTTTAGCCAAAAGTGATCTAGCTTATTCGACTGTACAAGATATTCTATTTGAGGTTAACGAAAGAGTCAATGGTTATTATTAATTTCAAAATAGAGATGAGTTGACTATGATTCCTTGAAAACAAAACGATATGTTGCAGTGAAGAGCTATTATCGGGTAACCGGTACATTCTGGATCTTTGGTGAGGCATGATCCATATTTGTCAGGTATAATAAGAAGAATGACACGGATCAGTATTAGAGAATTCAATGAAATTTGCTCATTTGAATATATACTACTTATTAGTCATCTTTTCATCTTTGAGAAGGATGAGGAAGTGAAGCAAACTCGACCAAAGGACAATTACGCTCCTGCTTCATTTTAGGTTCCCGATTCAATCTTCACCTTGCTTTAATGAAGAAAGAGAGTGAAAGAAGAAGATACTTCTGTTGGGATATATACTATTACCCATCTATTTGGATATATTATCTATTATAGAATAATTATTTTTTTATTGTTTAATAAAGAGCTAAATAGATCTTGTACTAGTATGTGTGTCCTTTACTTATATAGTAGATGATTTAGTGTATATAGTTTAGCTTATACACGGAAGATTAAATCGTCGATTCTTATAAGTATAAAATTTATGTTCACAATCTAAGGTGGAAATTGGACAAAGTCATCGGTATGATTGTAGCACAAGATTAATATAATGTATCTTCATTATGAGAATGGTATAGTTCCGTCTTCTTGTGTTGGTACATTTTGTATGTATCGAATGGACCAAGTAGAGATAAGTATTTTTGTACTGAATATATAAAACAAACTCTCTAGTTCATTAAATGTACTTATACTCTTAATTTTAATATAATTATTATGATCAACATGATTTGTTCATTATTTTGATTTATTAAAAGATACGACTCAATTGCGGGTCTATGTATTTCTAATAAATTGGATAATGACAAATTACATTTGTGAAATAATAATTAGTTGATAAAATTCATATCTCGACTTTGAAATTGATGATACCCCTTTATGTATGCTTATAAGTCTCATGTGAAAACCCTGCAGGTGGATTTTGTTTTCGGCGCATGATGTGAGTTAAGCAGAAATATAAAAAATTCAATTAGTCAATGAATTAAATTATTAGTAATTTAATTTAAGTAATTGGTATATGTAATCTTAACATGAGGATGGGTGAAGCCCCCATTTTCACGTCATCTATGGACCCTATAACTCTAATATTATAAAAAAATAAATGTCCTTTTCGATTTTGCCCTAGAGACATTGCTCACCAAAAAATAAAATAAAAAAAAATGAAATTTCAATTTGTTTGTCTCAGGTGGAACCTGAAGAAAAAATTGAATTGTGTTTGGCAGTGGCTTACTGGTGATGATTAATTAGTCTAGAATAAAAAAAAAATGTGTAAATGACTTGTGTTGGAGCGTCTATAAACATTCGAGACAAAATCTGATTGTTGATATTATAACTGGTTATGTATTGGATATCCGTAGACATCAATCCCTGTATTCATGGTTATCTGTCTCATCCTCGTGGTTTAGCCCTTAATAGCTCAACGCGCTTTGGTCCATATGATAACGTCCAAATACACTCCTCAAAGAGAAAGTGTACACGGTCGTATGCAATATATTTTACCCAACTATGAGTCCGGGTCGATCTCACAAGGAACAATATGCTAGGCGATTAAGAAAGTAAGGAACTTTCATCAACTAAGCTAAAGCCAAATAATGGATAATATTTTGGTTTTTGGAGAATATTATAACTAATGCGGAAATGTAAACTAACCTAGAAAGCAAGTAAAATGATCAATGACCACAAGCATGGATACAAGGGAAACTACGCTCAAGTAACGATCCAATGTACTTCATGATTTACAAATAATGGTGAGTTTATATTACTTAGCCTCGGATAATGACTCTAAATTAGCTTCTTCCGAAGACTAACTAGACTACCTAATTGAATATCCCTAAAGCAATTAGGAGCATTAAGAACACCCCAATATGGCTACAAGTGGTGTCGCCTATCCCTAGGTCGATTTCCATTAGATGAGGGTTAACGCCCCAAATTCTTGTTAATTAATCTTTCCCAATCCCGAGTTTGCCTCTTCCAAGTTTAAATCGAAATAAATGGGCAAGTCTTAGAGTTAGCTACTCCCTTAAGAATCATTCAAAATGAGATTAATTAAAGAAACAATAACCCACTTCATTAGGAATAAAATCATTCAATACATAAGCATAACAAGAGTTTCAAACCAAACTTTAATCAAGAATACTTTCATAAACGAGATTCAAGTTATGGAATATAAAGCTACACACTTAGATATACAATACAAAGCAAGGGATTGAAAAAATAAATTAAAGGTTTAAGAAATACTCAACAAAATCTTCAAATCTCTAACCCCAAAGTGTGGTGTAAAAACTAGTCTCCAAACTTGATGAAAAACTGTCAAAGATATCTATTACAAACCCTAAAAGAGTATTTATATCATTCCAAAAAACGGGAATAAAATCTGGACCATAATACCCTCTTGCACAACATGCTGCACCATGTGCTATTCGCATGTTCAACATGCTAATCACATGTTGTGCCAAAACCGTAGCACATGGTGCCAATTTCTCTGTCACCATGTGCTGCACCAAGTGCTACTCGCGGGTTCAACATGCTGCACCAAGTGCTATTCGCGGATGCTGCATGCACAACATGCTGCACCAAGTGCTACTCACGGGTTCAACATGTGCAGCATGTGCTATTAGCAGATGCTGCCAGAAAGTGTAGATTGTTCTATTTTTACTCTATTTAGGTCCGTTTTGATCCGTTTTGCTCCCCGGGCATCTTATCCTACAAAACAACATAAATACACAAAAAGTAACAACAAAAGTGCTTAAAGAGTCACAAAAACTTAAGGAATTAGCATCGAATATCGCGTAATTTCACGACTCATCAACACCCTCAACTTAAAGTCTTTGCTTGTCCTCAAGCAAATCAAAACAAAAATCTCAATGAGAATCCAATTTAAGCACAAAACATGACTTTGGTTGGTACCAACAATTAGGCTACAAGCATGTGAAGCTTCAACCAAATAACTCCCTCATTTCAGAATACAATTTCAAGAATGCAATAGAGATTTAAAACCATCAAGCAACAACACTCAAACCTCAATAAGTGACTCAAAACCACTAGGTTACCAGATATGCTCAGTTGACTCAACTTTGAATTTTTCAACCTCACCAATCTATCGTAATCCATATGCCCTCACAAGAAAGAAAGTCCCAAAAACACTATATTCACAACAACGACGCAAGGGACAAATACACAAAAATCGATCACACTCAACAAAGAAGTTCTAGTGCTAACAAATATCACACCATAAGCTTGCCCTTATTCTCGTTCATCACTAACTTAAGAACATTCGGTTGGAGATCACATAGGCACTTTTTAAGCTTGTAATGTAGGCTTAGGGAAGGGTAGGATAAGTATTTGGGGTACAAGTGACTACGCCCTCCTTGAACACTACACATACTTTATGTCCACTTTCCTCTTCATTTCAAAATATCACTCCTTCCTTTGCATACCAGTTTCCCCAATTATTCACACTTTTTTTTTATTTATTTATTTTTTTGCACAAAAAGTTTGCAACCTTTTTGTATTTTTCAAATTTTCTTCCTTTCTTTTGACTTTTCCAGAACACCAACCTTCACGACTCTCAACCAACACTAACACCCCCAACTTAGGTTTTTGGCCTCAAATTCACAATTTCATGTTCAAGGAGGGAAAGGTTCAAAAGAGAGACTTTTCATTAAAAAGGGTAAAGGCTTGTAATGTGGCAATAAAAGAAAAGGTCGTAGGCTCAAATGGGGTTACTAGTGATATTATTTATGCAATGGTTGGCTAGAAAGGCTAAAGATGCTTTGAATTTCAAAAATCACAAAGATAGCCCAAGGTCATATCTCCAACCAACATAATCAAAATTAGCATTGAACGACTAACCGGGCAAGTTCTAGATGATAAAAGTAAACACAAGAATTATTCAACAAACACTCACACACATGGCATATGAACTAGTCAAGATGGATCAATTTCACTTCCCAAGCAAGAACAACTACTGCAATATCTCATAATCCAAAGTAAACGCAACTAGTAGGTAAAGAGTCACCAAATGAGCCAAAAAGTTGTCACAAAGATCATTCTTTCCTATGCACCTTGCTTTTTAACTTTCACAAAACAATTTGGAGGGGTATTCGCATTTCAATTTTACATGCAAGAGACTAACTCTATTACTACCAAACAAGCCAAGAGTTTCCACATTTTTCCTCAAAGAAAATAAAATAATAAGAGTGACTAATCCATAATATGTCAAAAGAACAAAATTTTCAAAAATTTAAATTTTGAGCAAGTTTCAAAATATAATGTGCTACCACGTGCCACCCCCAACTGTAAACATTGCAGCGTCCTCGCTGCACATAATCAAAACAAAACATAAAAATAGAAAGGAAAAGAAAAAAGATGAAGAAAAAAAAATTGGTCTCTAGCACGACCTGCGAGTCGCAGGTGATGTCACCTGAGATTTATTTTTTTTGCCATCTATCACCATGTGCGACGCTACATGCGATTCGCAGGTGTGATATGCGAATCGCATGTTATGACACCAGAAAACATTTTTTCGCAACTTTTACTGATTTTGGGAGCTGTCCGTATATCCAATATGCTCAAAACAACTCCAAAAATTCTGAAACTTTGCAGATTAGTCAAAAATCATAAACTAAACTATTGTAAAAAAAAAAATCAAAAACGATTTAAAATTTTTAAAACGATGGGTTACCTCCCACCAAGCGCTTGATTTAACGTCGCGGCACGACGGTTACCTTTACCACTTTTCCTTCCATTTGGAAGATATGAATTTGCGCCCCAACTTTGAATCAAGATCATGATGACGCTCATGGGGCGGTGGTAGAAAAACGAGGCTAACTTTCGGGTATCGCATTTTGCACTTCTTGGCCCTTAAGTGAGGCATGCCATTTTGTCTTCTTGGCATAGCAAACTACAAAATGAAAACGCTTTCTTCTTCATCTCCAAAATTCTCCATTGACTCGGTTAGTTCAACTTCCATATCATCAACCAAGCACAATGTTGAAAAATGTTAGAATGTAGTCCAGCGCGCTCAAATTCCAAATTTGCATGAGTTTTGACATCCTCACCAAAAAAATGAACTAGAGTCTTCAAAAACCATTTCATGAACTTTTCTATACAACTCTAGTATCATTTCTTCAATCTCGGCATCATTCACTATTTTTGGGTTGGTAGGTTGGCAATTTACCATTAGCTCATGAAAATCAATCTTGACCTCTTCTTCATTGGAAACCAACCCAAAACTACAATCCATGGCCCTTTGATATTGAGCATCACATGCCTCAATCTTTTCATTCAATTCGGCCCCCAATTTTTGGATAGTAATTTCAAGTAGCTCCACTTCTTGACTTTGCTCAACATGTATTTTTAGAAATTCTTCCATCATCCATGAAATGCCTTCACGGTGATTTCCATAGGCTTCAAGTTGTTGAGCTTGATTCATTAGCCAATCTTGGCTCAAAATTTCCATTTTGTCAAGATTTTTTTCATTGTGAGAGTCGTCCAACTCTTGTAAAATTCCATCCATGGTGAGATACACCTTTTAGACAGTTTCATCATCGCCATGTTGAACTTCTTCCCACAATTTGGTCAAGACTTGCCCATATGTTTCATTCCACCCCATTATGCTTTTCAAGATTTCCTCAACTTCTTCTTTTCAAGAATTGGAGATTTCTTCTTCAAGATTTTGCTCTTCTTCTTCAAGTTGAACCATCTCTTCAATTTCACAACTTTCGTTGTGGTCACAAGAACTTTCGGGCTCATCTTGAAAATTTAAAATCTCTTCTTCAACCAATTCATTTTGAGGAGTAGACACTTCCATGACAATTGAGGAATTGGCATCCTCAAATGAATCATTCATTCTTGTCATAGCTTCTCCATTTTCTAAAATGGATTGTTGGACGAGTTTTCGCTCTTCCTCCATTTTAGCTTCTCGATCTAAGTATGTTTGGAGCATTGCCATGATGCCTTCATATCCGGCACTTCGTCCTTCACTTGTCATGTCGTTGTCCCTGTCAAACTCAAAAGCACAACTAGCATTTTCGTTAGAACTACTTGGGGGAGGGGAAGCAAAATAATTGGGACAATCACCCCAATGTCCACCTTGACCACCACATATATTACAAATACTCTCATCATAGGTTTGAGACGGTGCACACATCTCTCTCCCGGGAGCATATTCACAATCTTGCCTAAAGTGGGGTCCTTCACAATATGGACATGGGTCATCAAAATATGGATTGCAACCATCAAACCCATTTTCATTCCAAGATGCCATGTTTTTTTTTAGATGAAATAAAGCAATGAAAGTTTGAACCAAAGCAAGTTAGCTTAAATCCCAAACTAACTCACATACACCAAATTGTTCCCCGGCAACGGCGCCATTTTTTATAACGTCCAAATACACTCCTCAAAGAGAAAGTGTACACGGTCGTATGCAATATATTTTACCCAACTATGAGTCTGGGTCGATCCCACAGGGAACAATATGCTAGGCGATTAAGAAAGTAAGAAACTTTCACCAACTAAGCTAAAGCCAAACAATGGATAATATTTTGGTTTTTGGAGACTATTATAACTAATGCGGAAATGTAAACTAACCTAGAAAGCAAGTAAAATGATTAATGGCCACAAGCATGGATACAAGGGAAACTATGCTCAAGTAACGATCCAATGTACTTCATGATTTACAAATAATGGTGAGTTTATATTACTTAGCCTCGGATAATGACTCTAAATTAGCTTCTTCCGAATACTAACTAGACTACCTAATTGAATATCCCTAAAGCAATTAGGAGCATTAAGAACACCCGAATATGGCTACAAGTGGTGTCGCCTATCCCTAGGTCGATTTCCATTAGATGAGGGTTAACGCCCCAAATTCTTGTTAATTAATCTTTCCCAATCCCGAGTTTGCCTCTTCCAAGTTTAAATCGAAATAAATGGGCAAGTCTTAGGATTAGATACTCCCTTAAGAATCATTCAAAATGAGATTAATTAAAGAAACAATAACCCACTTCATTAGGAATAAAATCATTCAATACATAAGCATAACAAGAGTTTCAAACCAAACTTTAATCGAGAATACTTTCATAAACGAGATTCAAGTTATGGAATATAAAGCTACACACTTAGATATACAATACAAAGTAAGGGATTGAAGAAATGAATTAAAGGTTTAAGAAATACTCAACAAAATCTTCAAATCTCTAACCCCAAAGTGTGGTGTAAAAACTAGTCTCCAAACTTGAAGAAAAACTGTCAAAGATATCTATTACAAACCCTAAAAGAATATTTATATCATTCCAAAAAACGGGAACAAAATCTGGACCATAATACCCTCTTGCACAACATGCTGCACTATGTGCTATTCGCATGTTCAACATGCTAACCGCATGTTGTGCCAAAACCGTAGCACATGGTGCCAATTTCTCTGTCACCATGTGCTGCACCAAGTGCTACTCGCGGGTTCAACATGCTGCACCAAGTGCTATTCGCGGATGCTGCATGCACAACATGCTGCACCAAGTGCTACTCGCGGGTTCAACATGTGCAGCATGTGCTATTAGCAGATGCTGCCAGAAAGTGTAGATTGTTCTATTTTTGCTCTATTTAGGTCTGTTTTGATCTGTTTTGCTCCCCGAGCATCTTATCCTACAAAACAACATAAATACACAAAAAGTAACAACAAAAGTGCTTAAAGAGTCACAAAAACTTAAGGAATTAACATCGAATATCGCATAATTTCACGACTCATCACCATACATCTGCTATTGTTCCACTTTCTCGGTCTAGCAAGGACGGACCTTCGGACCCTCATACTCCGAATGTCATCTTTAGCTTTTTCCATTGGCTCTCCTTTAATCATAGCTAGCTGTTCCCACCAGGTTCTGTGAGTATTTTATTTTCGGAAATTTCTTTTTTCTTCTCATTTTCTTCTTGATGTTGGGGAAAAGAAAATACTATTCATAGGAATCAGGGTCAAAGTATGACGTTAGCGGCTAATACCTTTACTCGGTTACTAGTTGAGAAGCGTTCCTGGCCACTAATGCTACAAACATATCATGAGCCTTAGAGGCAACTAAGTTGTGTACTACTTTTTGTAGCTGCCTCTCCTTGCCCCTCAGTATTACTTCATCTTCTCGTCCCTTTGTCTGCATCTAGGTTCCTGGCTGCAATATGTTTTCATCGACTTAGGGTCTTATAGGACGTCTCTTTCTTATGGTTTTTTTTCTTCACATGTTTTTCCTTTATAACCATCTTCAATGTTTGTCCCTTCGAGACTGGAATTATGGTCTACCGTATCCATTTAGTGTGTTGCACTAGCCTCAAAACTTTATTCCACCTTACTCAATTATGGATAACGTCTCTTTCATTGTACATTCTCACTTTGTGTATCCACCCGTTATACATCATTTGCATGATATCTTTTGTTTGACACAGAACTATAGGTATCAATTACCAGTCGCAATGTCCTCTAGATCTGGTACGCAGCTTGCCTCAATGATTCGGGTCTGCGTTCTTATTTAAGACTATGTAATCCCCTGACTTGTTCCGGCTCGCGCCTCATTTACAGTGTTTGTCTTGATGTTGCCCCTTTCTATATAGTGATTTACTTCACTAAGCTTCTTTCTCGCGTCATTCCTTCTATAGGAGGGCTAACTTATCATCTCACCACCATTCCTACCAATTGAGTTTAATATCTATGTACTTAGGATCTATGTCGCGGAGTCTCCATGTTGTTTTTGCTTCCTACGGCTCATACCTCTTACAATAGTAAACTTAAAATTTTGCCTTCTCATGGCTCGTCTTGTTATTTCTGGAACAGCTCACTTAACCTTCTCTTGTCATGATCTAACCACATGGTATCTCTATTTTAGCAGTCTTGAAGTCATCTGTTATGGAGTTACCTTTCCTTTTACCGGCTAGCTCTAGGGCTGAGCATATCCTTACGAAAAGACTACCAACCCAGACATTGGGGCGCACTCATCTCCACTTATGATGTCTATTACCTTCCTTCAACATGCGCAAAACTTCTCGTTCATAGCTACGTCTTACTTAGTCTACTACCGACTTTGGGGTTTCTTTACCTCGCTTATTAGTGCTAAATTATACTTTCCACATCTTACCTTGAGGGAAAAAATACAACTCCCGTCTAATCATATCAATGTCTCATTAATAGAATAAGAGTTACATTTGGGTGGCAAACATGTATAAGTTGACTTTATTAAGGGAAATTGAGGGACGTTTGCCAATTAGATACCTTTAGCATGGAACAAGTGAGAGTATTTGGACTTCATTTCCTCTTTGGATTCCCACGTCATCTCTTCCCTGCCCTTGCTTTTCCACAGCTCCTTTTTAAAAGCCACACCTTTAGTTCTAAACCTGCGAACTTGCCTGTCAAGGATGGAAATTAACTTTTCTTCGTAAGTTAGGTTATCCGTGACTTGCATGTATTTTAATGGTACAACCCTTAGAGGATCTCCAATGCGTTTTCCTTAACATAAACAAACAAAAGGCGAGATGAGCTACTTTTAATTCTGACGGAAGTCCCAGTTCGTAAGCTACTTGACCTACTTTTTCAAAGAATCTTATAAGGGCCATGAATCTTAGACTGAGTTTTTCCTTCTTACCAAATCTCATGACACCCTTCATAGACGATATTTTTCAAGAATACCCCATCACTAAATCAAAATTCCAGGTCTCGCCGTCATACGTTTGAATAGGATTTCTAAAAATTTTGAGTTGTCTTTAATTGCTCCTGGATCAGCTTTTACTTATAATCCTCAAGGAAAGATTTTTTCCTCAAACTTATTCCAATTGACTTAAATAGGATTAATCACGTGAATGGTGCGAAATGTAATATCTGGTACTAGGCATAATATCCTTCCCCCCTTAAGGATATTCCTCCTCGAATATAAGTGGGTTTATGGGGGAGGGGGGCATCATTAATAGAAACTAATGTGTCATCATATAATTTAACAATACACGCGTATAACTGGTTATGTATTGGATATCTGTAGACATCAATCCCTGTGTTCATGGTTATCTGTCGCATCCTCGTGGTTTAGCCCTTAATAGCTCAACGCGCTTTTGTCCATACATCTACTATTGTTCCACTTTCCCGGTCTAGCAAGGACGGACCTTCGTACCCTCATATTTTGAATGTCATCTTTATCTTTTTCCATTGGCTCGCCTTTAATCATATCTAGCTGTTCGCACCGGGTTATGTGAGTATTTTATTTTCAGATATTTCTTTTTTCTTCTCATTCTCTTCTTGTTGTTGGGGAAAAGAAAATATTATTCATAGGAATCAGGGTCAAAGTATGACGTTAGCGGCTAATACCTTTACTCGGTTACTAGTTGAGAAGCATTCCTAGCCACTAATGCTACAAACATATCATGAGCCTTAGAGGCAACTAAGCTGTGTACTACTTTTTGTAGTTGCCTCTCCTTGCCCCTCAGTATTACTTCATCTTTTCGTCCCTTTGTCTGCATCTAGGTTCCTGGCTGCAATATGTTTTCATCGACTTAGGGTCTTATAGGGCGTCTCTTTCTTATGGGTTTTTTTCTTCGCATGTTTTTCCTTTATAACCATCTTCAATGTTTGCCCCTTCGAGACTGGAACTATGGACTCCTGTCACCGTATCCATTTATTGTGTTGCACTAGCCTCAAAAACTTTATTCCACCTTACTCAATTACGGATAACGTCTCTTTCATTGTACATTCTCACTTTGTGTATCCACCTGTTCTGCATCATTTGCGTGATATCTTTTGTTTGACACAGAACTATAGGTATCAATTACCAATCGCAATGTCCTCTAGATCTGGTACGCAGCTTGCCTCAATGATTCGAGTCTGCGTTCTTATTTAAGACTATGTGATCCCCTGACTTGTTCCATTTCGTGCCTCATTTACAGTGTTTGTCTTGTTGTTGCCCCTTTCTATATAGTGATTTACTTCACTAGGCTTTTTTGTCGCGTCATTCCTTCTATAGGAGGGCTGACTTATCATCTCACCACCATTCCTACCAATTGAGTTTAATCCCTGTGTACTTAGGATCTATGTCAAGGAGTCTCCATGTTGTTTTAACTTTCTACGGCTCGTACCTCTTCCAATAGTAAACTTAAAATTTCGCCTTCTCACGGCTCATCTTGTTGTTTCTGTAGCAGCTCACTCAACCTTGTCTTGTGATCTGACCACATGGTATCTCTTATTTTAGCAGTCTTGAAGTCATCCTTTATGGAGTTACCTATCCCCTTACCGGCTAGCTCTAGGGTCGAGCATGTCCTTATGAAAAGACGACTAACCAAGACATTAGGGCGTGCTTATCTCCACTTATGATGTCTTTTACCTTCCTTCAACACGTGCACAACTTCTCGTTCATAGCTACGTCTTCTTTAGTCTACTATCAACTTTGGGGTTCCTTTACCTCACTTATTAGAGCCAAATTATCCTTACCTTTGTGGTCTAAGCCCCCCCCCCCTCCCCCCCTTGAGTGCACAAATGCCCAACTCTTGTTTCTCTTCCATGCTCCTTTATTACAGTCTTGTCATTCACATTTATGGATCCTCTTCCTTTTAGCTTTATGATTTCTTGACATTTTTTGCACTGCCTTAACTTTCTTGTGCTCTATCAGGGTGAAATTTGATTTGCTAAACATACATTGCTCGTTCTCCTTGCTTGTAAGGTCACCGCCACCTTTCAGCCCCATCCTTGCTTTTCTCGAGCCGTTTTGTTACTTTCAATCCCATTTTTCCAAGAGAGCCAATTACTCATTGGGGTACATATTTCACACTAGGGCGGCTCCAACATCCCTCGGGTGTTTAGCGAGACTTAAACGTGCATACATACTTTACTTGGCCGTGCTAAAGATCATTTTGCTTCATAATAAGTGCTCATAATATTGTTTGTCACGATTGATTTACAAGGACTTTCCTTTCATCACTTATTAATATTCTTCCCTAAGTCTAAGTGTTTGTTTGTTCATCCTTGAGTCATCATCCATTATGATAGTTCCCTTGTACCCTTATTTTGATGTCAGCTCTAACTGAACTACTTTCTGGGACTAGCGTCTTTCTCCCTTTCACCGAAGATGATCATTTCCTTACGGTGCTTATCACATTTAAAGGCTCGCTTCATTGGCTATCGTGCAGCTCATTCCATACCAAGTTCTGCTTATATGGTCATGTCCCTGTAAGGTAGATAGGATTCCTAGGTTCGCGCAGTCTACTTGTTACCTTAATTTATTTCTATCTACGATTCTCCGTCATTATCGCACTTAAGTTCTTTTTTCCCCCAGATCCTATTATTTCCTTATACTTGTTCGTCTTGATTGGCATCCAATTCATCCATTAGCACCTTATCTCATAATGGTTCACAAAACTTGCCCAAGGTGTCAGTATCCCTAATTCCTCTCATTTCGGTTCCTTCTTACTCTCGAATGGTGTCTTAGACTCCTCACTTGATTTGCATTTAATCAATCGTGATTCCCCATACATACTCTGAATCTCGTGTCAGTCAATCATCAATGTTACTCACTTAGATAAGCCCTTACTCCTTTATGTGTACCACGTATCATATCGCAAGTACTAGGCTCTACTTCTGACTTCCTCTCGCTCGAGCATTCGGCATAAAGTAAATTTGGGGTCCCTTACTTCGATATCATTAATTGAAGGGGTGGAATGGTAGGTTATAGTGTCTTGGATAGTGAAGTCCTGCATCTTATTTGTTTGTTGAACAGTGTTGCGATTTCGTCACTTCTGTTTTGACCCTTCTTTAACATCAAATCCTATAACCTTTATCTGTCGAATAAATAATGGCACTCTAGGTTCCAAAATATATACATATAAACACAAGCAATTTCAATGGAGGGATTTAGTATACATGTAAGCATTCTATCCTGGTCCTGTACATAAAATCTTCGATTAGATATACTGCGAAGAGGAATCCTCCTATCTTCCTCAACTACTCTCCAGCCTCCTCCTCTTGGCCCGGCTATCCTCATCCTCCTGTACATAGCTCATAATATATACTGGCGATCCCTAATTAACATATTCCTAATATTGAGGACTATCACAGATAGGTGTCTTATGTCACGACCCGACTAGGTCCGCGACGGGTACCATGGCTAACCACCGAGCACCGCTCGCACTATCACTTCTTAGACTCGTTCAACAATCATTTATCAAATTCGTGCTCATTTTACAAGGGAACCGCTTTTCGTTACAAGACATAATACTTTCATGCAAAACATACATCAATATACATATGCACATAGATATACATAATCCTCACGTCGTGAAACCACATAACCCACACTGAGTATCTACGAGCCTCTATGGAGTAACATACACAAATATACACAAAAACATCATCATAAGCACCTCCGGGACAAAGGAGCGCTTTGAGTCAGCTAACAGCTTCTAAGAATCCAGAGTAAGGTCTCCCCCCTGTCTACCTGTGGGCATGAACACAATATCTAAAGAAAACGAACGTCAGTACGAATATTGTATTGAGTATGTAAGGCAGGAATGAAATGAACAATATCGTAGGAGCGTCATGGACCATGAGAGAATTTATAATCTATTTGAATGTCATGCACAACACACTTTCTTAGGTATATGTGTATATCTCACATTTTACATCATTATATTACACGTATCATCACAACTCATATACCATCACATACATCATTACATGTGTCATCACATACAACATTACTTGTCCCGTTGCATACGTCATCACATCATAATCTGCATAGTTACCCGTGTCCGGGTAACCCTCATATACCGCCCACTAGTGGTGATCATGCTCGGCCCTCTAGGCTCGGTGTAAACATAGCAGCCCGCATTCGCGATGACATGCCCAGCCAAATAGGCGCGGTGGAATCATACGCAGCCCGCGTTCGTGGTGACATGCCCGGCCAAATAGGCGCGGTGGAATCATATGCAGCCCGCATTCGCGGTGACATGCCCGGCCAAATAGGCGCGGTGGAATCATATTATCACAAAATCAATCATTACACATTACATTGACACATCTCATAACATAGCATCATCTTATCATTCATACATAACATAGTTGCGTTACAAGCTAACATCATTAATCATCTTATAAATAGGTCATACATTAGTATTAAGAGCATGCTTTAGGCTTTAGGGACAATCATGCTATGACGAGGTGACGTAAGGTCGTAACCCCCAATCTTATTATGGACATTCATGAATATCGTGTCTCGCCTTGAAGGAAATAAAGCATAAGGCGAGTATTGACAAGAACAACGTCATCATCGTTATAGGAATGTCATAGCATAACTTCCTAAATCACTATACTTTAGCTTATTACCATCGTTTTCATATTCTTATGCGTTACATAGCATTGCAAGACTCATGAGCTTCATCTTATAGGAGAATTATGAAAACTTAAAGGATTCATGTTTTTTTTTAAAGAAGGGATAAGCCTTACGCAGGAGCATCCTTAACGTCTTGGAAACATCATATCATGAACATCTAGCACTTACGTATTCTAACTCATTTCCTTGTGTAGCAAATTAGGGTCACAGGCTTCCCGGTATTCGACGAATTCATGAGGGAGGAGGGAAATTATGCTACAAGATTCATTCCATAGAAGGAAAGGACTATCCTCACATACCTTTGTCGTTTATTTAAGCTATCGTCCACTTGTCCTTCTTCAATGTCGCGTTGCTACCTTCATGAGAAAATTCGTATTATCGTTAGTTAATCGACTAAGAGAACGCGTCACCATTTCTAGAGAAAATTGGGCAGCATTCCCTTTGTTTCTACTACTCTTCCCATGATCAATTCCAAACTCCCAAACATTCACAACAATATTCACGATATAATAACCAACAATCATCATTTATATACATTAACCACAATCCACCACTTTTCTCCATTTTCCCAACATTTATTCTTATGATTCATTATTGCGTTTTCGCTTATATAATACTTATTTCATGATACAAATGTCATTTATAACGTATTCACAATCACAACACATCAACACTCATGATTCAATCCAACTACCATTCAACCATTGCACTATTCACCCACTTATGACCCATTTGCTATGTCTTTCTACAATTCAAGTATTTCATCATTTAATCTCTCAAGCCATTGAAGAAGAGTCATAAAACTTACCTAATGATGGATGAACAGCTTTTAAGTGGAACTCCTCTTCTTGCTTCAAAACCCTAACTCACTCTTCTTAAGTTTTCTTGGCTTAGGTGAACTTTTAATGGGTTTCTCAAACTTGATTCCATGGATTTGGTGTAGTTGATCATGGCTTTCCTTTAATTTCTTGTGGATGAATGGTGGGGAAGGTTCTAGAGAGTTCTTGGGTGTGGAGAGAATGAAAATGAAATGAAATAAAATAAGGGGAGGGTCTTATATTATTTCATAAAATCAGTCCTGATCGAGATGCACGGAGCGATCGACGGAGCGTCGATCTGGTCGTCGATGACTTTAAATTTCCAGTAAGCAATCTGTTATTTTCTTTATTTCGACGGTGGGAAGAATGGCCCGTCGATATGAACGACGGAGCGTCGATCTGCCCGTCGAGTGATCTTCACCCCCATTTCAACTTTACGGTACAATCAACGAAGCGTCGATCAGTTCGACGGTCCAAAGGACGGCCGTCGAACTCCCCTTTCACTGAACTGTGTCGGAGTTCGTTTGACGAGCGGTTCTTTCTTGCTGTCAACTTCTTTGGAATCTTACTTAAGATTATTAATAGTCCCTTCTGACTTGTGTGGGCTTCAGGTACGTCTTACTCTCGTTAGTCCCTTCACCGCTCAGCAATCCCAAAGTTTCGAGGTGTAACATCTTAAATGAGCCCTCAGAAGGATCCTCCTCAATAGAAGTCATGATCTCTGAGCGGTCTGTCTCAATTGTGAAACCTATACTTCTCTTCATTTCTTCTATTATCCTCTGACCTGCATCGGCGGGTGGCGTTGGTCTAATATCCACCCTTGGAGTTGTCCCAACACTTCTACTAACTGAGGTTTCTCTCTTCATCGACATTAATGCAATTTAAACAGAACAATAGGATTAAGAACGAACTTTCCTACATTTCAGCTCTATCACACGATCTAGATCATGACGGAAAGAAACATTCCTAACTATCTTGTAGTCTTTTGTTTATAAGTATGGCGTGCTTAATACCCATAAATAATACTCTACTAGACACAGCTCATAGACATCCCTAGGACTGACCTGCTCTAATACCAAGTTTGTCATACCCTGCCGAGGAGCATGACGGTCACTGACCTATAGGCCGGATATCATCTGGCGTAACACTTACCATGATTATCATATAATAGGATTCAAGCATGACTCGAAGGTCACCTGCACGCAGAAAAGGCTCAAATACAGAAATATGCAAATATAAGCGAGCCTTATAAGGCCGCTACAAAATCATGTGTGTTATAAAGTCGGCAAGGCTATTAGAAGAACATCAAATCCAAAACAAGGCCGACTAGGCCATACATGACATATATATACCCCATTGTGTCTATGAACCTCTTAGAGTACATATACATGACATACTGGATGGACTATGGACCCGTCGTTTCCAAGATACATATGCATAATATGTGAACATAGCATGTACCAAAATAAGCAAGTCTGGAGGAGTGGTCTTGTTGACACCATTGATTTGTCAATCGTACTGAAGAGGTCTTCCGCTCGGTCTGTCAAGACCTGAAACATGAAATTCAGCGTCCCGTAGGATGGGACGTAGTACGGATACAAGAACTATATATATATATATATATATATATAGAGAGAGAGAGAGAGAGAGTACATCATCATCATCATTATCATCCCGCATACGGGGTAACATCATAACATGCCCACTGTAGTGGTGTACACATCTATGTGCCTGCCCGGCCGATTATAGCGCGGCGCGGTGTGGTAAAATAGTGCAATACATACATACATACATATACATACATACATATACATACATATATACATACATATATACATATACCTATACATATACATATACATATACATATACACATATATACATATGCATATACATATACATATACATACATACATATACATATATATACACACACACATATATATATACATATACACACGCGCGCGCACACACACACACACACACACACACACACACACACACACATATATATATATATATATATATATATGGGGAGCCAATGAACTAACATCGGGCCTTTCAGAGTGACGTAAGGTCGGTAACCTCCGAATGAATTATGGAATTCGTATCGAATCCAAAGAACTAACTTAAGGATGATAAACATGATCATAATTCAAGAATCATTAAAGAAGTACATCAAACTAATTGGGAAAAAAGTAAGTAATCCAATAAAGAACTGTTATACCCCCATTTTAACCGGGTTAATTTAGGAGTACAACATTTTGGTGATTCCTAATTTTGTTTATTTTAAGGAGTCGCCACCTAATTGATTTTAAGGTGAATTAGGGCACCTAATTATTAACTAAGGTAAAGCTAACTAAACCTCCGTTAATCGTCTGCTTAATCAGTGTGATTCTAGGTAAGGGCTCTATATTATCCTAAAGGGAAGGGGTTAGGCATCCTTTAGAATCCGTTAACTACGGTTATCTGGCCAAACTTAAGTTAATTAATTGAAGATAAATATAATTCTTAAATTTTAAAATGGTTCGCAAATGTTGCTAAAGTTTTAAAAAGAAAATAATGTTAGTAAAAAGAAATGGGATTTGCAGAAAACATAATATAAAAGAAGACTTTAAATGTCATTTTAAAATAGGACTTATAAATGTCGCTAAGACTTTAAATGGAAATAATAATGATGTTATTTAAAATAATACTTGTACAAAATATGATGATTTGCATAAAAAATGAGATTTCAGATGCTATTTAAAATAAACTATAGGTATGGCTAAGCTTTAAATAATAATGTTATTTTAAAAATGAAACTTGCAAAATATAGTGACTTGCATATAAATAGAAGCTTTTAAGAGAAGACCTAACCTATTTTAAACTTGGAATAAAAATTACATTATATGCAGAAAATCTAGACTTCTTGTAGGTAGAATGCGAAAAAGGATTAAAATAATTTAAATGAAGCTTTAAGATTCTATTGATTAGATATGATTTGTTTAATCTAAACTTCTTTTTTATAAATAGAATGCAAAGGGTGATGAATTTCTTTCTGTTTTTCTAACTTTATTTAACTAGGTTAGGCTAAAATATGTATGGTTGACTGAATCTTGGAAACAATGTTATAAGATATACTTAAGTTATTATTTGCACATTAGTGACGTCTTGCAAATTTTAAGATGGTAAGTATAAATCATGATTCTCTTTAGCTTAAATATATAATCATGCCATTTTGCAAATCAATTATTCCAAATAAAATAAATATTAGACATTGTAAATAGTTTTAATCATGAAAGAAGATAATAAACTTATGAAATTAATTGTTAGTCTTCCCTAAACTAGCTACCCATTTCCAACTAAAACTACTAATTCATTAAGATTTACCTAATTTAAGAAAACAAAACAAACAATGAGTTAGTTGCATAATATGAATATGCATAAAATAAGATGAAGATAGCAAATAATATCCAATGGGCCAGCCCATTTTGGGACTGCTGATCTGCTGTTGTTGGTTGTCTTATTGGGCTTCGGCCCAGACTTTGTTTCTATTTGAATAGGGGCTGCGGACAGAACTGAACCGTGGGGGGGAAATGATATTTCGTTGGGCCTTGGCCCAACATCGAATGCGGAAGACGAGTCCCTCTGACTCGTGTGCGAAGGTCATGCATAAAATAATTAAAAAAAAAAAAAGAATTATTCTACGACCAATGAATAATATCAAACGAGTAAGCATATACTCAAACAAATCAGCAGATTAAGTATATTCTACGTATACCTCATGTCTCAATGGTATTAGAATATTTAGAACATACAAAATCTGCCCAGCAGTGGCAGTGGACATTTGCGAGAACAAATTACAATATACTAAGGCCAACAGCATTTACACAGCAGTGGCAGTGAGCGATATTAACTACAAAAAAAAAAAAAACATGCTTGGACAGATGCGATAGCATCTAATATTCAGTATACCTGGTGTACTTGAAAGGTATACACGAATATACGACCCTTGTATACACGGGTGTGCACTAAGGTTCATATATCATGTATACTTGGGAGTATACCATGCCACAGAAAAATCAGGTAGGAAGGGGACAAGTAGAAGCAGATGGTACAACATACTAATATGAGACGGCCAACAAGTTCATACAGGAGGAGGCATGGTCATGATCATACATGAGACACAGTTCATACATATCATGATGGGGTAGGTATCATGTACACTAGTACACTAAAGCAGAAGACAACAAAAGAGTCGTGGTTAATGCATATGATTATAAATGGACTGCTACAGCTTAGAGTAACACTCAGAGCAGCTGTATAATGTACCTAGTGAGATACAGAATGGCAAGCATGAATTTATCTGTCAACAGTCAAGTAGGAAAATAAGGGAAGAGGAGGAGAGGTACACAAGGTTTACCATTGCAAGAGAAGTAGGCTACCCTAAATCAAATAAAGAACATGACTAACAAGGCAAGCTAAGGCAAAGATGTGGCCTAAGGCCTTAAACACAAATGAAGGAAGACATCTTAAACACTCAAATAAACCTTGAAAACAGATAGCCAGGAATAAGTCAACTTGCAGCATTTGAAACTCTCAAAACAAGATAAACATGGTGCAAGGGGACACATATTTTAAATAAAAAGGAACCATGCAGGATTTTGACAAGAATGGATAAAACAAGTACAACAGTATGGCATTTTGATAAAAGCAGGCATAGCATGGTTAATTTTCCATTGAGCAATGGTGTTTTAACTAGTGACATAGCAGGCCAAAGAAAAGTAGGATTTTAGAGTTTCAAGCCACATAATCATGTGGGCTAATTAAATGAAATGTAAGATTTACTATGCCCAGACAATGCTAACTCAAATACAGGTGCAATGGGAGAGAACAAACAGGCTCAATACTAGGTTCATGTGATACGCATGCCTTGGAACATAGAAGTAATCCAAGCAAAGACACAGAACAGAACTTATAGATTACAAGCTGAGCACCATCATCAGAGTATATGACATATAGCAGCAAATAGACTAATTCACATGGTCATGGATGTTTTCCCCGAAATTGGGAAACCAATTGAATTTGTACGCGGGTATAGGATATGTGCTTGGATCTTGATGTATATTTGATAGCGGAAAACAAGCGTGTGAGTATTTGGCGATAAAACGGCTAGTAACGGTGATTTGCTTAATTTGCTACGGACATGAACGTTTAGAAGCCATGTTGAATACTTAATGGAAGAAACACAACGTAAATGGAAACAAACGGCCTTGGCCGGATCGGATATTGAGAGAGAGATTGCATATATATTTTTCTATTACAAGTGTTCTTGGAGGATGAAGAAGCTAACCCTTACAAAGGAGGGGGGGGGGGGATGTGCCCTATTTATAGTGTGACCTCCATGGGTCTCATATGATGTGAACTAATAAAATAATAGCAACAAGGACAGCTCTGCAAGGATTTGGTGGGATTAGACTGACGGCGCCGTCTGACACACGCATGGTGGGTAGTTGACCAGGACAGGACGTTACTGGCGCGTGACCCGCGTGCAACGGCCACCCGGACCAACGGCTACTCGGACCAACGGCCACACGGACCAACGGCTACTCGGACCAACGGCCACGAATGCTCGGGTCCTCGGGCTTGGTCGTTCCAATGACGAAGAAGGCAGATCAGTCGGCCCCCTCGCTCCACCGGTTTGCCTCGCATCCGTTTTTTACCGTATACAGATAGCCCCACACTTCCCGGATCTCCGATCTATCGGAGTAACGAGGAGTGGATAACTTCCGAAACCGGTGGCCCTGTCAGCTCGTCGTTACCTTCTTATTCCTTCGTTTTGAATGTTTGCCATTATTTTGGTCATGATCGTTGGTCCGTTTTAGGACAGGGCGACTCATAGTCGTTAATTCACCGTGCCCGTGGGACTTATCCGATGCTTCATAAGTTCAGATGTCTCTGAATTACGATAGGCATTTTCTTCAGGGTCGGTATTTTTTCAACCTTGGCAAAGTTTTTGATGTAGCAGTCCCCGTTTTGGGGGAATTTGCCGAGATTTGGCTTGGGTCATTGTGACCTTGTCGCCTTTGTCGAATTTCAGGCACAATCCTCGATATAGAGTATGTGAGTGGGGTAGTGCCAGAATACGGCGATTACCATCAGGGCGAAGTCCTTTTAACAGAAAGACACCCAAGATTTTGTTATACCAGCTTTTGATGACTTTGCGTTTGCAAAATGTTTGTACATATGAGAATTTTAATTCCTTCTGCCTTTGCTGTAGCAAATATACAACGGGACACGATTCGTTACGATCGTTTGGTCCTTACATCGAAGGCTATGGCTGGTGACCGGGCCTTGGTTTTGCCGTAGCAAATGTTGAATGGGACACGATTCATTATGATCGTTTGGTCCTTACATCGGAGGCTATGGCCGGTGGCCGGGCCTTTGTTTTGCCGTAGCAAATATTGAATGGGATACGATTCATTATGATCGTTTGGTCCTTACATCGGAGGTTGTGGCCGGTGGCCGGGCCTTAGTTTTGCCGTAGCAAATGTTGAATGGGACACGATTCATTATGATCGTTTGGTCCTTACACCGAAACCTAATGCAGAAGGTCCGGTCTTGATTTATTGAGCTCCTCCATTTTCCATTAACCGGGGTAAACCTCGATGTGGGTATAAGTCCCCCAGTGCTTATCCGAGCTGCAAGATCAGGCGAGCGCTATCAAGCCCCAACTCGTAGGCCGTGACCCCGAGTTCCCGGCCGTTTGTCCTTATTTTGTTAAGTAACACGTTGTACTTGTTGCCTCATTAAAAACTTTGTCGAAAAACCCATTTTGGGACAAAACCGTACTAAGGAAAAGAGTGCAACACGCGTTTTCAGACCTAGATCCTAACTTTATCCGGTACTTGACTTCCTGCAAAAAGAAAAAGGTTAAACATGAGGTGTTCATACCTTAGCAGTAATATCCCTTCAAATGAGCCACGTTCCGGTTGTTGCATAATCGCTGCCCGTCTAAGGATTCCAGCTGATACGATCCTTTGCTCGTTACCTCGGTTATCTTGTACGGTCTTTCCCAGTTTTCCTCCGTTGGGATTCTTGGTGCTCAAGGTATCTTTCCGAAGCACCAAGTCCCCAACTTAGAAATATCAAAAATTGGCTCTCCGATTGTAGTACCTTTCCATTCTCTGCTTCTGGGTTGCAATACGGACCAACGCGTTTTTGCGAAGTTCATCCGTGAGATCGAGTTTCACAGCCGTGGCCTCCTCGTTTGACTCCTCGGTGGTATACCTGAACCGGGGACTCGGCCCATTTATCACCCCCGCCCGGAGAAATGACTCGGGCCATCCCTTGATTTTTCCGACCTGAAGCTTGGTTTTCGAGAGTATGGCCGATACCTTTCCCTCGATGGTCCGGCCTCCGGTTCGTAATTCTTTCGTGATCTCTCCGAGCTTTTGTTCATTTTTACGGGCCCCGGGGGAAGCTCGAGTTGGTCATCCTCTATCCGAATTTTTGACTCGTATCGATTATGGACATCCGCCCAGGTCACGGCCTCGTATTCCAGCAAGCTTTCCTTTAATTTGAACGAAGCCGTCGAGCTCTGAACATTGAGCCCCTTTGTGAAAGCTTGTGCGGCCCATTCCTCCGGAACCGGGGGGAGCTCCATTCGTTCCCTTTGGAACCGGTTGACAAATTCACGCAATAGCTCCTCGTCTCTTTGGGCTACACGGAAAATATCCGCCTTTCGAGCCTGCACCTTTTTGGCTCCGGCGTGTGTTTTTATGAAGGCATCGGCGAGCATTTCAAAAGAAGTGATTTAATGCTCGGGCAGATGATCGTACCAAGTCAATGCTCCTTTTGACAGAGTTTCCCCGAACTTTTTCAGCAACACGGATTCGATTTCATCATCTTCCATATCATTGCCTTTTATAGCACAGGCGTATGAGGTCACGTGTTCGTGAGGGTCCGTTGTGCCGTCATATTTTTTGATATCCGGCATTTTGAACCTCTTCGGGATCAATTTCGGAGCTGCACTCGGAGGAAAAGGCCTTTGGATGTACCTCTTTGAATCCGACCCTTTCAAAATAGGCGGAGCCCCCGGGATTTGGTCCACCCGAGAGTTGTATGTCTCCACCCTTTTTTCGGTCGAGTCCACCCGCTTCGCCAACGTTTCGAGCATTCTCAGAACCTCGGTGGATGGACCAACTCCAGAGCCATTGCTTTCAACCATCTGTGCCTCATCTCTTCTGGGTTCAGCAACACACTTCGCCTTTTCCGGGGTCGTTTTATCTCCTCCGTTTTGCAGCTGGGCTATTGCGATTCCCTGTTCGGCAATCGCCGCTCTCTGTTCCTGCAACATTTCAAAAATTAAACGCAATTCAATATTATCATTCGGGGTATCCGGTTCTTTCCGGACTTGTGTCCCGGACAAAGTAATTGAATTGTTAGTATTTAAAGGGTCAGTGGGGTTTGGCAATCCTCGTGGCCCGCTGCCTTCATTTTCGGCCACGATCTCGTTGTTGTTGACGTGACCAGATTGCCCACTGTTAGCCATTTGGTCCGTTTTTTCAGAGACGGACAGCAGATGTTTCTGATTTTGATGGGTAAGATAGAGATCAAGATCAAAGACCACTATTATCCGAGCCCCACGGTGGGCGCCAAACTGTTTTCCCCGAAATTGGGAAACCAATTGAATTTGTACGCGGGTATAGGATATGTGCTTGGATCTTGATGTATATTTGATAGCGGAAAACAAGCGTGTGAGTATTTGGCGATAAAACGGCTAGTAACGGTGATTTGCTTAATTTGCTACGGACATGAACGTTTAGAAGCCATGTTGAATACTTAATGGAAGAAACACAACGTAAATGGAAACAAACGGCCTTGGCCTGATCGGATATTGAGAGAGAGATTGCATATATATTTTTCTATTACAAGTGTTCTTGGAGGATGAAGAAGCCAACCCTTACAAAGGAGGGGGATGTGCCCTATTTATAGTGTGACCTCCATGGGTCTCATATGATGTGAACTAATAAAATAATAGCAACAAGGACAGCTCTGCACGGATTTGGTGGGATTAGACTGACGGCGCCGTCTGACACACGCATGGTGGGTAGTTGACCAGGACAGGACGTTACTGGCGCGTGACCCGCGTGCAACGGCCAGCCGAACCAACGGCTACTCGGACCAACGGCCACACGGACCAACGGCTACTCGGACCAATGGCTACGAATGCTCGGGTCCCCGGGCTTGGTCGTTCCAATGACGAAGAAGGCAGATCAGTCGGCCCCCTCGCTCCACCGGTTTGTCTCGCATCCGTTTTTTACCGTATACAATGGAGTGTCACAGAAATTCATGCTTGCAGGATTAACATTAAAACAACCTCACTTTTCCTCACCAGAGGTCAATGTTCCCACAAAAAGAAACCCAAAACAAATAACCATAAAACACCAGATAAGGATAACTTCAAACAAGCAAGTGGAGACAAGAGGCTAATATGCAGATGCAAGGGTCAAGCTTAAATGGGATGTGTCACATGAATCTTAAAGCAGAAAATTAAATGAGACTTCCACCCCTTACAATTTTAAAAGTTGCTTTCAGTCAAAATAAACCTCTCACTAACAGTCAATAGGTAAAACTCACACCCCAGACAAAGAACAGTTTAACATAAGACCCAAAGTAATCCTTTTTAAGAATATGCGACCATTTTCAACAACCTATACTCCCAGAACATGTCATGAACAACACAAACAATACAGAATACGACATTAGAGACAAGACAAACTTGAATGATCAGCCCATTTCCTCTTTAACAGACCATCAAGCAAACCAAATAGTCCATTTCACCACTTATGTCACACTAACAGCCCAAGACTATTACCAAACAATCATCACTAATCCCTTTGTTCTAACATGTTTGATATTAGCTCAGGCATATTTATTGGAATTTTTCTATTAACAGTCTCAAGATCTGAGTCCAAAACATGCTTATCAGATTATCAAATGACTAGTTTAAACATTTACACTCTATCAGTCTAAGTCCAAATTAGACCAGGATTTCTCTTAATCATATTACACTCTATCAGTCTAAGTCAACACATAATCAAATAGGCCTTATACTAATTTCAGATAATTCTCACTCATTTAACTGAACGTTTGATTCAACTAATCATGTTTAGGTAAAAACACCAGCAGACAGGCCTATTCCTATACTAAACACACACATGCAATTCGAATTACACAAACTTATCTTTAGCACAGGCTAAATTTAAACAGGACAAACTGCAGCTAGACATAATTTTAAAACTGAGTTAACACAAGCAGGGTCCAGTTCCCCATAATAAAGACTCAGTCAACAAACACAAACTAAAACTAACTTAGAGGGACTAAAACAGGAAGCTAACACTCATAAACATAACTAACAAGATTTAAACATGATCAAATATAACTAAACTGGATTCAAGTGGGCTTAAAACTAGCGATCAATATACACGCTAGGCAAGAATAGTAATTAACATATGCAAGCAACGACTAATCTAGCAATTAACACTACTACACTAAACAATCTAGCACATATAAGCAGAAAATAGCTAATAAATGCTAAAATAAATAAAAGGGAGGAAGATTACCTTTTTTGAGTGCAGCGACGTGGGGCGAAGGTTTCGATATCTATTCGAACGCTACCAACTCCGAGCTTGCGATGCTCGGATTCGAATAAATTGCAGGAACCAAAAGGGAACCAGGATAATTTTCTTTTTTCGAATGAATATCGAAACAAGATCAAAACTGATGAACTTAGTAATTTTCCACGGGAATTTGAAGCAATCAAAAGAGCTTAAAATTTTTAGGGGATTTCTGCTACTGAACAGAAGACCCAGTTCTTGGGGAATTTCAGGAATCGAAAAATCCTCCTCCAAACTGACTTGGAAACGATTATTTATAAGGCGATTTAGGGTTTCGTTTGAGAGGAGCGTGGACAGAGGAACGTGGGGATGGCAGAGGCGTGGGGAACAGGGAGAAATGGGGCGGCAGTGAGCGTGGGGGGGGGGGGGGGACAAGAGAAGGTGGAGAGATGAAGGAGAGATGAGAGAGAGAAGGAGAAGAGAGGAAGGGAAAGGCGATGGGGTGTGGCTGGTTTGAAGAGAAAATGAAAGGAAAGAAAGAAAAGAAAAGGGGGATTTAGGTTTAGGAGAGATTGGGCCGTCCGGGTCGGGTTTAATAGGTATTAGATGTGGTGGACTGAAAATATATGGGCTGGGGTATTTATTTTTTGGGCTGGGATGAATTAAAATGTGGGCTGATTTTATGAATTGGTCCGAAAATAGTATGGGTTGATTGGGCTACTACATTTAAATAAAAGACCAATTTAAATTACTTAATATAAAATGTGAAATTATTAATGCTCGGATAATAAAATTATATGCCGTCGTAATAGCCGTGCAATAATATTTGAAATTCAACAGTAAGTAAATGTTGTTATTTAATTATGAGAAGATAAATGCGATGCGTGTGCGTGAGCTGGTAAAAATGATTATAATGCAAATTGCAATGACACCGGTATTGATAAGAGGCTAATAATTGTAGTAAAAATATAAATATTTTTTTTAATTTGCCGAAAATATTAGAAACGCAAATAAGTATTTCAGAGGAGAGGCGGGACAAAATTGGGTGTCAACAAGAACATCGATAAGAAGTGATATATGATTGGAGTGAATTGTTATAGAATGCTCGTGTTCATGTTCTAGTTAGATTCGTGCCAAAGGAAGACGGAAACGAACACCTTACATACCTTATTTGTCAAGCCGCCGCTTGAAAGAGTCCTTTATTCCGATGCTTGCCCTTCACCTGAACCTATATTGAAAAATATATTAATCATATTCTATCATGTCCATTCATCAAATTAGATAAGTTGTATATCGAAGGATGATTTGAGTTACGAGAATTCGGGTAGCATTTCCTCTTTTTCTACTACGTCCCAAGTTTACAACAACAACAACCGGCTCAAAATCAACAACATCAAATTCAATTTCAACCACTAATTCATCCATTCAACCATAATTCAATACAAGGTTTATCGTTTTTCGCTTAATTCACTAAATACGATATAATCTAATAAATATAATTGAATCAATGTAATTCCATGGATATAAAAAGAGGATCTTACCTTATTAACTTCCAATTGATCCTTGATGGCTTCAAACCCAATATTCCACCATCTTTCACCTTGCTTCACAATAATCACGATAATAAGATGTTGCCACGAGCTTCCCAAGCCTAGATTGCATAACCTCGCTATGATTTCTTGGTTTTTAATGATAAGAAATGTTGGGAGATGATTCTAGGGTCTTGAAATGTGTTGAAGAATGAGGAAAAGTGAGTTGAGGCTTTTATAGGCCACAAGGTCGGTTCCCACCGCCTCAAAAATTGGCTTTCGCGATCGCGGAGAAGCCTCTAGTATCCTATCTTGAAACGCACATAACTTTCTACTCTGATGTCGTATCGACAGAAGATTTGTTGCATTGGAAACTAGACTCAAAGAACTTTAATTTACATAGGTTATGCATTTCATAACTCATCATATTCTAGGAGATACACCTCCCTCAAGTTGGACCAAAAATTTTGTCCGGAATTCTACCTAGTTTTCCCAAAATTTCGACAAACTTAATCCTTCATTTCGCTTGATCCCAGATACCTTAGATACTCTCTTAATACTCATTAAAGGTCTTGCTTAACCTTATAAGAGTTCCATAGCTTCTCTGGCTTACTTTACTTCACTTAACGACGCGAAATGTTTTGAGAAATATACATTCTTAAGGTTTTGGATTGAAACTCTTATTATGCTGATGTATTGTATGATTTTTATTTCTTTAATTAATCTTGTTCTTTAATGTTTCTTAAGGGATTAGCTAACCTTAGAACTCGCTCATTTACTTCGATTGGTTGTGCTTAATATCATACTCTAAAGCTTAGAAAAACTTAGGGTGAAATTCATTGATTTGGTTGGAAGACTTTCAGTGAGATTTTAGAAATCATTATCGATTAATATAGACTCGCTCTTAGTTGTTAAATCATAAAATACATTGGATCGTTACTTGAGAGTAATTTCTCTTGTATCCATGCTTGTGGCCATTGATTATTTTACTTCCTTTCTAGGTTAGTTTACATTTAACATTAGTTGTAATTTTCTCAAAATCAAAATATATCAAGTGTTTGGCTTAGTGTAGAAAGTGAAAATTCCTTATCTGCTTGATTGCCTTCATATTGTTCTCTATGGGATTCGATCCCGACTCATAATTGAGTAAATTATATTGCATATGACTGTGTACACTTTCTCTTTGAGGAGTGGATTTGGGCGTTATCACACATTTCTTTCTATATAAAGTTACTACAAATCACATAGTATAAGTGCACAATTTTTTAAATGCGTAATTTAAAAAGTTAATGAGAAACCATTATAAAAAATAAAAATAAAAGACTTCTCACTTTTTTAAAAGAAAAAAAAATGAATTAGTTTGAAGGATTTTATTAGCCAATTTGCCAAAATTTCTCAAGGAATAAAATAAAAGCAATTAGACGTTGATTTTTTTCCCCCTCTTTTTATGTCACAAGAAAATTACACAATTAAAACTAAAAGTTAAGTAAACAAAGAAAGTAAAAAAGAAGAACACAGAAGACGTTCTTCTCTCTTTTCAAGTATTCGCAGATTGTGTTCTTAAATCCTAAACCCTTTTGGGTTTTACAAGAAGGTTAGCCAAGACTCATTTGATATTGTACAGGAATAAAAAAAAAATCTTTTTCTTGAACAAGAAGTTAGCGAGACTCATATTTCTGACTCATTTGATATTCTTTGGAATTTTAGTCATCTTGAACAGGAATCCTAAACCTTCTCAGTGTTGACCATCCCTTTTGCTAGTAAGTTGAAAGTTACTCTTTGGGATTTTAGTCATTTTGGTGATTGCATATTCCACTCAAGATTCTGAAATTATATGTTGTGTGTTATGGGTCTGCAACTTTCTTGATATTTTTTTCTCTGGAATCTGATATTTTTTAGTGTGAATGAAGGTTCTTTGAGTATTTTGAAATACACAATGATGCCATATTTATCTTTTCAGAATCAAAAATTGTGTATAGAGAATTGAATAAGAGTTTTGCTACCCCTTTTTGCTTATTCAAAGAAATTCAACTAGATATGGTTTTTGTTGATATGGCACCAGTTTGATGCATTTGGAAGTTAACTTATTCTAATTGCTATGCCTTTAAAATATTTTGTTTGCTGAAATTTATTTTGGATATGCGGTCTAGTCTCACTTCCGTCATGATATTTGATTTCTTGGTTGAAATTTATACCACACAAGTGCTGTTTCTTGCAACCTGCACCATGTTCGAAATTTGAAATTTGAGTCTTGCTTCCTTTTGCAATATGCTGGGAAGTTCATATCATTTGAACTTAAGTTTCTTGTCCATTTCCATATCTTAAGGTTTTACCAGTCTCTGCCTCATCATTCGAGAAGGGTGAAGCTAAAGTATGATTTCTTGTTTTGGTGTTTTTTATCCATTGGTATGCTGGAATTTTTGAATCGTATGGCTCAAACTCAAATATTGTTTCAATTAATCCATGTTTTTTCTCAACATTTGGTGTTTGTTTTGTAACCTTTTCGATAGCTTCTTTAGGACCAATGACCCATCTCGTTGTTGTAATTAAATTGATAAGAATCAGATTTGCTAAAATTAAGTAGGAATAAGTTAGGTGTTTTGAAAGAAGTATATCCGTTTGTGCTCATGCCTTGACAATGTTGATCATGTAATTAAATTGGTTTGATTGTGTTAGATACTCCTGAATCCCGTCTAATTTTTTTATGCAAGATAAGTGTGAATTTGGATGACCCCTAATGTTAAAATAGAAGTTGTACCCCTAGAACTATATTCTCACTGCCTAAGCCATCCAAATTTAAGCATTTTATTGTTTGGTCAAATCTGCTCAAGTATTACATAACTATTTTAGAAGAACAAATAGGGATTTATCCTGCTTCTGATTGTTGTTCGCTTATAACTCAATTAACTGCAAATGTTTTCTTCCATTGGTGAACTTAACAAAAGAATAAGAAAGGTATAAGATTCCAGTATAGCTAGGTCTGATAAGAGTTGTACATGTACTTGTGGTCCTTGTCAAGTTCTTGTCTTGACAGGTAGGGAAATGCTATTGTTTGGAATATGAGCCGCTAAAACATGTCTTCTTCTAGTCTAAAATTTTAGTTCTTGTTTGTTTTGAAGCAATCGGGCAATGCTCATTCATATTCTCCTGCTTAATGATTTGCTTCACATTTCTTCTCAAAAAAATAAGCTGCTACACTTTTCTTACTCATACATTCTTCGATAATTTTTAAGGACAAACAACTACAACTGAAAGCTTCAAGGAAAACCATAGTAAATTATCACACCAACTTACTTAGACCAGATAACGCTTGGCAGTTTTAGCCCAAAACCTGAGACTCTTCAAGCCAGCAAATCTAAAAAATTGAAAGTGGATGTGGCAATGGAGCTGAAACTTGTATGAATGTTTCCTGAATATGACTTCAATATTGCTTCCTGTCTTTATGTAAAATGTTTCATTACTTGCCATTCCTTTGCCTTTACAGATATACTGGAAACACAACCCCGGCCATATAAGTCTGTTTCTTATCAAACACTTGCTCTTCTAAGTCTCCTTTTTCTACTAAAACTAGAGTATATTTTACTTCTATCTTTGGAAGGTATTTGTTAACGGGGCAGGCTCATGACTATGAGAAATGTTGGTGAACTGTCAGTTCAACTGCAAAGAAAAAATAAAGTAACAGCTTTTTGCTCTCTGAAGTTTTATCCAAAAAAAAAAAAAAATGAAGTAACAACTTTTTCCTCAAGCACAAAGACTGAGGAATCCTGACTGATGCAAGAAAGAAAATCCTTACACTAGCCTTCAACAGGTTGGTGGGCTTAATATTGAGAAGCGTAATGAATCCTTAGTAGGACTTAATGGGCTCGCCTTGCCGATACTACCTGTGTTTTGCCATGTGAAGTTTACTGAAGGGATTTTGTCTGAATATTCCCCCTTTGACAAAAAATTTGTTCTGTGCATAGGTGAAATATCTTTCTATGTGGATATGTACATTGTTGAATCCCCGAGAGCATTTTTTTTTTCAACTCCCTTGATTATCCTGCCTCCACCAATGCTGTCTCTGATTCTACATTCTTTTCTGTATCATTATTTTGTCTCTCTGACATAGGTAAAATGATAAATTTTTATGCAGTTGAAAATGTTTATTAATTGAGAATTCGGATATTTTTGTTGTATCAGACCATGAAGAGTGCTCGGGGATCTGGTGTAGATAAAATTAGCAATTTGCCTTGTAATGTTCTGGATGGAATTCTAGGGTGCTTGTCTTTGAAAGATGCAGTGAAGACCAGTATCTTGTCAAAAAACTGGCGGTACAATTGGGTAACACGTAAAGAACTTGATTTTGATGATGAATTTTTCAGATCTTGCAAAGACAATCAAGAAGCCAAGACAATCATTTACCAAGTCCTACTACTCCATGAAGGACCAATGCTGAAGTTTAGACTTCAAGGTAGTAGAATCCAAGGTCCTCAGTTGATGAGTTGTCTTGATATTAATCACTGGATACGCTTCTTGTCAAAGAAAGATGTCCGGGAATTCACCCTTCGCATAGGCTCAGGCAACGCATATCATTTACCTTATCAGCTTTTTACATGCCAGCAACTAAGGCATTTGGAACTTAAGCTATGCTTGTTCCACCCTCCACCCGGTTTCAAAGGGTTTGGGAAGCTTATTAATCTTGATCTTCATGATGTCATTTTTGTTCCGTCTCTCATTTCCAAATGCCCGTTGCTTGAACGATTGAGGTTGAGTTGGTGCAGAGGCTTTGACATTCTTGAGATTGATGCCCCTAATCTCAAATGCTTTCACTTTTCTGGAAGATTTAAGTCCATTTGCTTCAAGAATGCCCCTGTGCTTAGAGAAGTTACTATAGTGTTGCTCGATGTTTTTCCAGATCCATCACCACCTGTTTCTTCTAATGTTACAAAGTTCTTCCATTACATGCCTTCACTACAGACGTTGGATATATGCGGTTCAACATTAGAGGTATTGTACATTTTTGTATATCGATCATTACCAAATGATTCATATCGTTAACGAATTTTTTGTTTGTTTCTAGTACTTAACCATGGGAGGTTTACCAAAGAGTCCCCCGACTGCTCTGAACAATGTCAAATCTCTCGAATTTTCTGTCACAACTTTAAGAAATGTTGAGGAGGTTTCTGGTGCTGTTTACTTGATCACAAACTGTCCTAAGTTACAGGAGCTTTCAATGGATTGTGTAAGCATTCTCCTTTTCTCGTTAAATATGGTTTCTTCATCTGAACTCGTCTAACCATTCCTCGAATGTTTTCTAGGACTCAGTGCCCGATGTTGTGGAACCAGTTGTAGAATTCTTAGAAGCCCAATCAATAACCTCATTTGGTGCTGCGAAGCTGCTTCAAAAAGTGGAGATGTGTTACTTTAAAGGTGCTAAGATGCAAATGGAGTTTATGAAGTTTATTTTGGCATCTGCACCTGTACTTGAGAAAATCACCATGTTGATGATTCCGCATGAGTTTCTTCATTGTGCGGATACACAAATGATGGAAGAGCAGATGAAACAATTCCCCCGAGCACCACCCAATGTTAGATTCATATTTGTAGAATATTAGTTACACTTTGAGTTTATAAAAACTATACAGGGGTGTATTTTTAGTAATCGATTGTGAGAAGCAAAAGGATTGCCTTGATAATAGATGTTTGACAAAGGTAACTAGAGAACGTAAAGCATGTATTTGTTTTCCAGCACCCCAATCGATTTTGATCAGTCTGTTTTCCTATTATCAGCCTTTATGGTTTTGTTCTTCAGAATTATTTTCCACAGCTTTCTTGATCATCAATTCGCCACTATTGCTCAAGAATAGGTCAGTAACTTTTCTTGGCATTGATCGTTTCCCCTTTGAAGTGACGAGATCAAGAATTGATTTTTCTTAGACTATCAAGAACTGCTGGGAATGATTCTTTCTTCTTTCTTAATACAGAACACTTTGTCTTGCTCGCGATTAAGTTGTCTTCCTCTCCGAGCATGGATTTTAACCCTGCAACTTCGGACACAGCCAACAAATAGTCCATTCACTCATGTTGTGCTCAAATTTCATGCCCAAAAAATCATCTACACTCAGGATTGTGTAGATCATTTTGTGTTGGTCGAATAAACAAAACAGTAGAAAACAAAGAAGAAGAGATTGGAATAAATTTTAGTATTGTCGTAACTAAGACAAGGAAAGGCAAAGCGCAGAGGGTTTTATAGAATGAGGAGGATTCTATCGTGTGTTTAGTATGAGGAAGAACTCTAAACCTTAATAGTTGCCATTATCTCATACCTTCTCAGCATGGATTTCGTTTTTTTATTTTATTTTTCCTATTATCTCATACTTGTATTGTTAGTATTTCGCAGTTGTTGGTTCAATTAAGGGAAGGTATCTACGGTAGAGTTCGATATAGTTTTAACGTCCTACTAATAATTTTGATTCAAGTCATATATGTTCACAGTGTAATTTTTTTTATATCATTAGTTCAATTTAACTAGCTATAGCAGGTTATTACTCTCTCTCAATGGTACCAGATCAGGAGTATTATAATTTTTTGACCTGTTATTGTAAATCAACTTGACATGATGCTATGAAAAATACTGATGATATGAAAATCTATACACTGTGCACTGAAGGTAAACTCATACCACCATAATTTTCGGTACCTAAAGGGAGTATTATTTTTCATTTAACCCAAATCAGATCCTTTTTCTTTTTCTTTCTTTGGCATCCTGGCAGAAAAGACTTATAATTCTCATTATGTCTTGAAATTGAACTAGACAATAATTTGAGAAATAATGCTCTTACATTTCTCGAGCCCTGAGTATGGTAAAAACCCTGCTAAAGAAGACTTTTCTCTTAAATAGATCTTACAGTTCCAAGAAACAAAAAAAAAAACCCCTTATTCTAGAATTTCATATTTTTCATGTTCTCAACTAGTCATAAAAGTGTCTTTCTTCCGTAAGGATATCCTCAAGTAATATTTCACTTCATTATAAAGAGAAAACTTAAGTGTGATATATCAGTCCAGAAACATTATAGTGCCACATCTTCGAACTTTTGAGTACTTTAAACTGAACAAATAATTTGTAATAACTAGTACTAATACATGAGAACGAAGATAAGAATTCCTTCAAATAGCTCGATAAAGATTAAACATGTAAATCCTGTTGCAAAGTAAAGAATGAATAGAAAAAATGCTTAATACTAATATATAACTGTAATAACATACTTTAACTAGTACTAATACATAAGAACAGAGATAAGAATTCCTTCAAATAGCTCGATAAAGTTTAAACATGTAAATCCTGTTGCAAGGTAAAGAATGAATAGAAAATATGCTTAATACTAATATATACTACTTAACTTCAATCTTGAGGTTTAACCAGTGCAAAACACAAGTCAGGACCCATTCTAAATGACCACAATTGCACCGGAGTACCAATTTTTAAAGCGTTCCTTTTTGTCACCTCATTCCAGTCTGTAACCAACACATAACTTGAATTTCTTTTCCCATTATCTTTGCTCATATGCCATTTTCTCAGATTGATTTTACTTATTCGACGAGAAGGCTCAATCAACGTTACTCTCATCGTAAACATTTTGCCCCCATTGCGAGTATCCAAACGTGCATCTTCATCTGGACTAAGAAAATGATCTCCTGGCTCAAGAAACTCAGTTATCTTGTTTAGGGGGATTGAAAGCCTTCCCTCTGCTCGTTTAACATCACTCTGGAATAGTCTTTTCACAATGACCAATTTAAGTGATTCAAGTGAACCCCCAATCTCAGTAATCACATTCTTGAATTCAATAGGCAATTCTCTTTGTTTGTTGTTGATAATAAGAGGGGCATCAGCTCTACCAATAATGTTCCTCTTCGCCTTCTTCTTTTGTCTTGTAGCCTCTTCTTTGACATCCTCTTCATGCTTTCCTGATTTTCCAACCAATTTTTCTTTCAATAAGTACTGTTCTTGATTGTTAAAACCAAGTGGGACGTCATTGGCTACGTCTTGTGATCTTTTTCGTCTTTTTGGATTTCCAAATGCAAAATTAGCAGTAAACCTCCAGGTGAGTCTAGACACTTTGTTTTCCCTATCATGAGGGCCCTTTAGGCTGTTTTCTTTCTTTTCATGCTTTTGAAACCTTTTGCGACGGAAGAATTCTAGATCGCGTAAACCAGGACCCCAATTGAATTTGAACACACTGTTTTTCCTTTCATCGTCAGCCTTAACTCTGTGTTCTTGTTCTTCAGAATTATTTTCCACAGCTTTCTTGATCATCAATTCGCCAGTATTGCATAAGAATTGTTTAGTAACTTTTCTTTGCCGTACTTTTGGCATTGATTGTTTCGCCTTTGAGATGACGAAATCAAGAATTGGTTTTTCTTGACGATTAAGAATTGCTGTGAATGTTGACAATCTGGTCACTACCCAGTGTAATCCCACAATAGTGGGGTCTGTGGAGGGTAAGATGTACGCAGCCTTACCCCTACCTGGGTAGGGAGGCTGTTTCCGATTGATCCTCGGCAATCCTCCTCCTTTATCCGGGCTTGGGACCGGCAATGTGAGCGAGCTCACACAGGCGGAGTTGCTGGGAATGTTGACAATATGGACTGAATATTCTGAGTGATTCTCTCTTCTTTCTCGTTACGAAATTGTTCATCTTGTTCCGCGATTAAGTTGTCTTCTTCTCCGGACATGGATTTTAACCATGCAACTTCAGACACAGCCAACAAATAGTCCATTCGACTCATGTTGGACTTAAACTCCATGCCCAAAAAATCATCTACACTCAATAATGTGAAAGCCATGTGTGTTGGTCAACAAACAAGACAGTAGAAAACAAAAAGAAGATATTGGAAGAAATATTAATGTAGTATTCTGGTAATGAAGGTTGTGGTGAATAAGGAGTGAATTTATAGAATGAGGAAGAATTCTAAACCTTAACAGTTTGGGTTTAGAATTATGAAACCTGTTTGAGACAAGTTTCATAAACCTTAAGCGCCTCCACCCCACCCGCAACACACACTTTAATTAGAATACTTAAGATTTCTAATATTAACGTTTTTTTTCACTTTTTTTATTTTATTTTATTAGTTGTAATTCTATTTATTGGACGAATATGTGAACTGGGAATACTACGAAAATTTAGAAACTATGTATGAATTACTAGTTCAAACCCACCGGATATTTTTGGTTTTCTTTTATGGTATTTTGTTTTAAACATACAACTTTTGCGAAAAAGATTTACTTTGTTATTTACTTTGTTATTTACTTGAACTATTTAATATTTCTATTGACGGGTGCACATGGTGATAATAGAGTACATGATGTTATAGTCACGAAAAATGAGGAAAATAATGGAGGTCAAGTTTAAGTATTTATCTATATATTCTACCTTAAATATAAAAGTACATTATATTTTATCTCCTCTAACTTTTACTACTTCACCTTTTATTTCAAATAAGAAACCCCTAAATCTTGAATCAACGACTAAAATAAGCTAAGTTAGTCATCATTGGTATTTTTAAAAGGCTAAAAAGACCTTCAATCGTTGTAGATCATAACAAATTTCAAAAATGAAAATAAATTGGCAATAGCATTGTGTTAAACTAGCAAATTCCACTCAATTCCCCGAATCGTTTTAGGTAAGAAAACAATACCATGTTCATCTTTTATATGAAATAAAAAATCCCTTGGTAACATTTTTAATTAAGCAAAAAAAAAAAAAAAATGGTTGTCGCTTTTGAAATATATAGAGTTATTTTCGTATCACTATAAGCCATATTAATATTTGGTAGTGTAGGCGGTGGTTGCAAGTTAATTAAAAGTAAGGTTAAATACATCATCAATAGATTTTATTTAGACACTCAAATTGTGTCATGTTCGATTGAACACCTGAACACATGATAAAATATTCGTATTAGACTCTTTCAGTTCAAACTTTCAAAAAAGAAATGTACATAGCATCTATTTGGTAGTTAATTTAACCACATAATACATGTCACCTCCTTTACTAATAGGGGTGGGCACGGCATGCTATATACCGAATACCATACCGATACCGAAGTTTTTAATACCGCGGTTTTAGTATTATGGTATTTGATATGGTATTTGGTATGAATTTAAATTTTCTTTGGTATTCGGTATGGTATTTGGTATTTATAAAATGGATACCGAAATACCGTATACCATACCGAAGTTTATACTACATATATACAATCCATATATATTATATTTACTACTGCTAAATATATAGACTAGTTTTCGTATAAAAAATTACATCACATCTCATTTAATGCCAATTTGTATCTAATAGAAAATTGTACCATCAAAGCTAACTTTTTATCCAATATTTTCATGCTTTTAGTCTTTCACATATGCTGAGGCCTAGAAGCAGCCTTTAATTTGTCTCTGCTATTTTTCCAATACATTAAGACTTGAAATGGTGGAAATGGCCTATTCTCTCTACTGCTGAATGAAATTTTTGGTGTAAAATTGTTTAGGACCGAAGATTATGCTTAATTTTGGCTAATGTTGTTTAGACTTTGAAACTTTGACTATTCTATCGTGATTCAAATGTCCGTTGTGCAATTGATTAACGAAGAAAATTGCTTGTACTTTCTTTTAAATACGTCTATTTGTGTATGGTATTAGTTTAATATAATTGAGAAATCTAGAAGTCATAATCCTTTATTACATGAGTATATACGTAAGTCGAAGTCAAATAAACTATGGTTACCGAATTACCGTACCGTGAAATACCGAAACCGAACTTAAAAATACCGAACCGTACCGAATTAATTTGGTATGGTAATGGTATCGTATTTTTAAAAACCGAATACCGAAGTTACCGAACCGAAGTTTCAAATACCGTACCATACCGTACCATGCCCACCCCTATTTACTAATACACATCAAGCTCAATTTACGGCTTAGTGAGGCTAATGCGGAGTCCGGAGCCTAAAGGGTATAAAAATACATGAAAAGGGGATGATCAAAAATTTATATACCCAAAGGGGTATATCGCGGGCTGATCCACGATATACCCCAAAAAATATTTCGCCTGTCAGAACCAAATCAACGAAAAAAAAATATTTTAATTGTATAACGTGGATCGATCCACGTTATACAAAATATATTATATAACGTGGATTAGTCCGCGTTATACAATTTATATTTTTTTCCCAGCGTTTTACAAAATAGGAGTCCGGAACCAAAATGCCCGAAGTGTTTTTTCCATACTTTGACCAACGATTAGTCGTGTGTCAAAGCTCTGAAACGTCAATATTTTATCTAAAACCTGATATTTTTTTCTGCATACAATAATATAAGCCCAATACATCAAGGATACGTAGACGTTCGGATAGTCATTTTAGGAGTTGAAAAGGTGCCCGAAGTAAGTTTTGTTTGAAAAAACTTAGTGTTTTTTCCATACTTTGACCAACGATTAGTCGTGTGTCAAGACTCCGAAACGTCAATATTTTATATAGGACCTGATATTTTTTTCTGCGTACAATAATGTAGGCTCAATACATCAAGGATACGTAGACGTTCGGATCGTCATTTTAGGGGTTGAAAAGGTGCCCGAAGTAAGTTTTGTTTGAAACTAGTTGTAAAGTGGTCAAACTTTAGATGGTCATAACTTTGCGCTTGGACGTCCGTTTTACGCATTTTTTTTTTAACTTGCATATTTTTTCGAGATCTACGCTGACAAACTGCCTATGCGGTTGGCCGAGCCAATTTTTAAAAAAACACCTTTTATCCCATTCAATTTTAATTTTTTCCCAAATTGGCGTGGAATTTTCAGTTTTATTTACCTATAAGATGATGTTACGCAATAGATTTCAACGTAAAAATCCCCGGGTAATGTAGCTGTGAATGTCAATTTCACTTCTGCGGTTTCAATTTTTGAAAATAAAGCTGACTAATTTTCTCGACATATAAAGTTGACTAAAATAACCTTACAGTCAAACACTAAGTTTTTTCAAACAAAACTTACTTCAGGTTCAGGAGCGCGGACTACAACTAGAAGGAGGAATGAAATGGATATAGCTCCTGCTCGCATGGCTAGAAAGTGTAGTACGTGCAAGTAGATAGGTCATAAAAAGAATCGCTGCTCCGATAGAAATCAGTTATTGTTGTTGCTTGTTCATTTTTATGTTTTTTCTTAAGTTGTACAATCGTTGTTTCCTTATGTAATCTTCCAAGAATATATAACATGTCTTGTGTTGTTTAATAGTTAGCATGTAATTTAACATTTACTACTCAGTTAATGTGTGACGTTTATTTAACTTATATTTTATTTTTTATTTCTGTCCACATATATAACACATATTTAATTATTACATGTGTTAAAATATTTATTTGAGTTAATCACTGAAATTAACTATATGCTTTAAAAATTAAAAAAATCAATAAATTTTTTTATTAAAAACACAGCCGAATATGATTTAAATAGAGGCAACGTCTTGCCAAGTATTTGTTAAACGGGGGAAAAAATATAAATTGTATAACGTGGATTGATCCACGTTATACAATATATTTTGTATAACATGGATCAGTCCACGTTTTACAAAATATATTTGTAAAACATGGACTGATCCATGTTATACAAAATATATTGTATAACGTGGATCAGTCCACGTTATACAATTAAAAAAAAATCGTTGATTTGGTTCTGACAGGAGATGTTTTTTTTTGGGTATATCGTGGATCAGCCCACGATATACCCCTTTTGGTATATAAATTTTTTATCATCCCCTTTTGGTAAATATCGTGTATTTTTATACCCTTTAGGCTCCGCTAATGCGTATAACTAATGGAGATGACATATTTTTTAGTGATTAAGTTATCTACCTAACGAGTGTTTGAGAACATCAGCATAAGAACTTTTCCACATTTTGAGTCAGAAGTGTTTAATAGGAACATTTTATCGTGTGTTCAAGTGTTAAGTTAGAATAAGTCATAGTTTGAGTGTCTAAATAAAATTTACTTGCAAATTTAAGAGATTGCCGATGTATTAAGCCAAAAATAACTATTTTAACAATAAAAAGTTTAATTGACTTCAATAAAACTACTAGTACCCCTCTCGCTTACAAAATAGGTTTACCTGATTGCAATAGTCTCATAGCCATCTCGTTAACGTCCAGTAATTTCAATAACAATTTTGTTTAGCCAAAAGTGATCTAGCTTATTCGACTGTACAAGATATTCTATTTGAGGTTAACAAAAGAGTCAATGGTTATTATTAATTTCAAAATAGAGATGAGTTGACTATGATTCCTTGAAAACAAAACGATATGTTGCGGTGAGGAGCTATTATCGGGTAACCGGTATATCCTCCGATCTTTGGTGAGGCATGATCCATATTTGTCAGGTATAATACGAAGAATGACACGGATCAGTATTAGAGAATTCAATGAAATTTGCTCATTTTAATATATACTACTTATTAGTCATCTTTTCATCTTTGAGAAGGATGAGGAAGTGAAGCAAACTCGACCAAAGGACAATTACGCTCCTGCTTCATTTTATGTTCCCGATTCAATCTTCACCTTGCTTTAATGAAGAAAGAGAGTGAAAGAAGAAGATACTTCTCTTGAGATATATACTATTACCCATATATTTGGATATAGTATTTATTATAGAACAATTATTTTTTCATTGTTTAATAAAGAGCTAAATAGATCTTGTACTAGTATGTGTATCCTTTACTTATATAGTAGATGATTTAGTGTGTATAGTTTAGCTTATACACGGAAGATTAAATCGTCGATTCTTATAAGTATAAAATTTATGTTCACAATCTAAGAAGGAAATTGGACAAAGCCATCGGTATGATTGTAGCACAAGATTATTATAATGTATCTTCATTATGAGAATGGTATAATTCCGTCTTCTTGTGTTGGTACATTTTGTATGTATCGAACGGACCAAGTAGAGATAAGTGTTTTTGTACTGAATATATAAAACAAATTCTATAGTTCATTAAATGTACTTATACTCTTAATTTTAATATAATTATTATGATCAATCCGATTTGTTCATTATTTTAATTTATTAAAAGATACGACTCAATTGCGGGTCTATGTATTCCTGATAAATTGGATAATGACAAATTACATTTGTGAAATAATAATTAGTTGATAGAATTCATATCTCGACTTTGAGATTGATGATACCCCTTTATGGATTCTTATAAGTCTCGTGTGAAAACCTTGCAGGTGAATTTTGTATCCGTCACAAGATGTGAGTTAAGCAGAAATATAAAAGATTCAATTAGTCATTGAATTAAATTATCAGTAATTTAATTTAATTGATTGGTATATGTAATCTTAACATGAGGATGGGTGAAGCCCCATTTTCACGTCATCTATGGACCCTATAACTCTTATATTATAAAAAAATAAATGTCCTTTTCGATTTTGCTCTAGAGACATTGCTCACCAAAAAATAAAATAAAAAAATTGAAATTCAATTTGTTTGTCTCTGGTGGCACCTGAAGAAAAAAATTGAATTGTGTTTGGTAGTGGCTTACTGGTGATGATTAATTAGTCTAGAACAAAAAAAAAATGTGTAAATGACTTGTGTTGGAGCGTCTATAAACATTCGAGACAAAATCTGATTGTTGATATTATAACTGGTTATGTATTGGATATCCGTAGACATCAATCCCTGTATTCATGGTTATCTGCCTCATCCTTGTGGTTTAGCCCTTAATAGTTCAACGCGCTTTTGTCCATACATCTGCTATTGTTCCACTTTCTCGGTCTAGCAAGGACGGACCTTCGGACCCTCATACTCTGAATGTCATCTTTATCTTTTTCCATGGCTCGCCTTTAATCATAGCTAGTTGTTCCTACCAGGTTCTGTGAGTATTTTATTTTCGGAAATTTCTTTTTTCTTCTCATTTTCTTCTTGGTGTTAGGGAAAAGAAAATATTATTCATAGGAATCAGGGTCAAAGTATGACGTTAGCGGATAATACCTTTACTCGGTTACTAGTTGAGAAGCGTTCCTGGCCACTAATGCTACAAACATATCATGAGCCTTAGAGGCAACTAAGTTGTGTATTACTTTTTGTAGCTGCCTCTCCTTGCCCCTCAGTATTACTTCATCTTCTCGTCCCTTTGTCTGCATCTAGGTTCCTGGTTGCAATATGTTTTCATCGACTTAGGGTCTTATAGGACGTCTCTTTCTTATGGGTTTTTTTTTCTTCACATGTTTTTCCTTTATAACCATCTTCCATGTTCGTCCCTTCGAGACTGGAATTATGGTCTCCTGTCACCGTATCCATTTATCGTGTTGCACTAGCCTCAAAACTTTATTTCACCTTACTCAATTACGGATAACGTCTCTTTCATTGTACATTCTCACTCTGTGTATCCACCCGTTATGCATCATTTGCGTGATATCTTTTGTTTGACACAGAACTATAGGTATCAATTACCAGTCGCAATGTCCTCTAGATCTGGTACGCAGCTTGCCTCAATGATTTAGGTCTGCGTTCTTATTTAAGACTATGTAATCCTCAGACTTGTTCCGGCTCGCGCCTCATTTACAGTGTTTGTCTTGATGTTGCCCCTTTCTATATAGTGATTTACTTCACTAGGCTTCTTTCTCGCGTCATTCCTTCTATAGGAGGGCTAACTTATCATCTCACCACCATTCCTACCAATTGAGATTAATACCTATGTACTTAGGATCTATGTCGCGGAGTCTCCTTGTTGTTTTAGCTTCCTACGGCTCATACCTCTTACAATAGTAAACTTATAATTTTGCCTTCTCATGGCTCGTCTTGTTGTTTCTGGAACAGCTCACTTAACCTTCTCTTGTCGTGATTTGACCACATGGTATCTCTATTTTAGTAGTCTTGAAGTCATCCGTTATGGAGTTACCTTTCCTCTTACCGGCTAGCTCTAGGGCCGAGCATATCCTTATGAAAAGACTACCAACCCAGACATTGGGGCGCACTCATCTCCACTTATGATGTCTATTACCTTCCTTCAACACGTGCACAACTTCTCGTTCATAGCTACGTCTTCCTTAGTCTACTACCGACTTTGAGGTTCCTTTACCTCGCTTATTAGTGCTAAATTATCCTTTCCACATCTTACCTTGAGGGAAAAAATACAACTCCCATCTAATCATATCAATGTCTCATTAATAGAATAAGAGTTACATTTGGTTGGCAAACATGTATAAGTTGACTTTATTAAGGGAAATTGAGGGATGTTTGCCAATTAGATACCTTTAGCATGGAACAAGTGAGAGTATTTGGACTTCATTTCCTCTTTGGATTCCCATGTCATCTCTTCCCTTCCCTTGCTTTTCCACAGCTCCTTTTTAAAAGCCACACCTTTAGTTCTAAATCTGCAAACTTGCCTGTCAAGGATGGAAATTAACTCTTCTTCGTAAGTTTGGTTATCCGTGACTTGTATGTATTTTAATAGTACAATCCTTAGAGGATCTCCAATGCGTTTTCCTTAACATAAAGACACAAAAGGCGAGATGAGCTGCTTTTAATTCTGACGGAAGTCCCAGTTCATAAGCTACTTGACCTACTTTTTCAAAGAATCTTATAAGGACCAATGAATCTTAGACTGAGTTTTTCCTTCTTACCAAATCTCATGACACCCTTCATAGACGATATTTTTCAAGAATACCCCATCACTAAATCAAAATTCTAGGTCTCGCCATCATACGTTTGAATAGGATTTCTGACAATTTTGAGCTGTCTTCAATTACTCCTGGATCAGCTTTTACTTATAATCCTCAAGGGAAGATTTTTTTTCCTCAAACTTATTCCAATTGACTTGAATCAGATTAATCACGTGAATGGTGCGAAATGTAATATCTGGTACTAGGTATAATATCCTTCCCCCCTTAAGGATATTCCTCCTCGAATATAAGTAGGTTTATAAGGGAGGGGGGCATCATTAATAGAAACTAACGTGTCATCATATAATTTAACAATACACGGGTATAACTGGTTATGTATTGGATATTCGTAGACATCAGTCCCTGTGTTCATGGTTATCTGCCTCATCCTCGTGGTTTAGCCCTTAATAGCTCAACGCGCTTTTGTCCATACATCTGATATTGTTCCACTTTCCCGGTCTAGCAAGGATGGACCTTCGGACCCTCATATTTCGAATGTCATCTTTATCTTTTTCCATTGGCTCGCCTTTAATCATATCTAGTTGTTCCCACCAGGTTCTGTGAGTATTTTATTTTCGAAAATTTCTTTTTTCTTCTCAGTCGCTTCTTGTTGTTGGGGAAAAGAAAATATTATTCATAGGAATCAGGGTCAAAGTATGACGTTAGCGGCTAATACCTTTACTCGGTTACCAGTTGAGAAGCGTTCCTGGCCACTAATGCTACAAACATATCATGAGCCTTAGAGGCAACTAAGTTGTGTACTAGTTTTTATAGCTGCCTCTCCTCGGCCCTCAGTATTTCTCGTCCCTTTGTCTGCATCTAGGTTCCTGGCTGCAATATGTTCTCATCGACTTAGGGTCTTATAGGACGTCTCTTTCTTATGGGTTTTTTTCTTCACATGTTTTTCCTTTATAACCATATTCAATGTTCATCCCTTCGAGACTGGAACTATGGTCTCCTGTCACCGTATCCATTTATTGTGTTGCACTAGCCTCAAAACTTTATTCCACCTTACTAAATTACGGATAATGTCTCTTTCATTGTACATTCTCACTTTGTGTATCCACCCGTTATGCATCATTTGCGTGATATCTTTTGTTTGACACAGAACTATAGGTATCAATTACCAATCGCAATGTCCTCTAGATCTGGTACGCAGCTTGCCTCAATGATTCGGGTCTGCGTTTTTATTTAAGACTATGTAATCCCCTGACTTGTTCCAGCTCGCGCCTCATTTACAGTGTTTGTCATGTTGTTGCCCCTTTCTATATAGTGATTTACTTCACTAGGCTTCTTTCTCGCGTCATTCCTTCTATAGGAGGGCTGACTTATCATATCACCACCATTCCTACCAATTGAGTTTAATACCTACGTACTTAGGATCTATGTCATGGAGTCTCCATGTTGTTTTAGCTTTCTACGGCTCATACCTCTTACAATAGTAAACTTAAAATTTTGCCTTCTCATGGCTCGTCTTGTTGTTTCTGTAGAAGCTCACTTAACCTCGTCTTGTCGTGATCTGACCACATGGTATCTCTTATTTTAGCAGTCTTGAAGTCATCCGTTATGGAGTTACCTATCCTCTTACCGGCTAACTCTAGGGCCGAGCATGCCCTTATGAAAAGACGTCTAACCAAGACATTAGGGTGCACTTATCTCCACTTATGATGTCTTTTACCTTCCTTCAACACGTGCACAACTTCGAGTTCATAGCTACGTCTTCTTTAGTCTACTATCGACTTTGGGGTTCCTTTACCTCGCTTATTAGTGCCAAATTATCCTTACCTTTGTGGTCTAAGCCCCCCCCCCCCCCCCCCCGAGTGCGCAAATGCCCAACTCTTGTTTCTCTTTCATGCTCCTTTAGTGCAGTCTTGTAATTCGCACTTATGGATCCTCTTCCTTTTAGCTTTATGATTTCTTGACATTTTTTGCACTGCCTTAACTTTCTTGTGCTCTATCACGGTGAAATTTGATTTGCTAAACATAAATTGCTCATTCTCCTTACTTGTAAGGTCACCGCCACCTTTCAGCCCCCTTCTTGCTTTTCTCGAGCCGTTTTGTTACTTTCAATCCCTTTCTTCCAAGAGAGCCAATTACTCATTGGGGTACATATTTCACACTAGGGCGGCTCCGACATCCTTCAGGTGTTTAGCGAGACCTAAACGTGCATACATACTTTATTTGGCCGTGCTAAAGATCATTTTTCTTCATAATAAGTGCTCATAATATTGTTCGTCACGGTTGATTTACAAGGACTTTCCTTTCATCACTTATTAATATCCTTCCCTAAGTCTAAGTGTTTGTTTGTTCATCCTTGAGTCGTCATCCATTACGATAGTTCCCTTGTACCCTTATTTTGATGTCAGCTCTGACTCAACTTACTTTCTGGGACTAGCGTCTTTCTCCCTTTTACCGAAGATAATCATTTCCTTGCGGTGCTTATCACATTTAAAGGCTCGCTTCATTGGCTATCGTGCAGCTCATTCCAGACCAAGTTCCGCTTATATGGTCATGTCCCTGTAAGGTAGATAGGATTCCTAGGTTCACGCAGTCTACTTGCTACCTTAATTCATTTCTATCTACGATTCTCCGTCATTATCGAACTTAAGTTCTTCTTTCCCCCAGATCCTATTATTTCCTTATACTTGTTCGTCTTGATTGGCATCCAATTCATCCATTAGCACCTTATCTCA